>NC_091153.1:29985185-30170185 GCF_040958095.1 Procambarus clarkii
CAGTTGCCACGTTATCCTGTTACTGACACTTCCATATCACAAGTATATTCGTTGTACATTTATTTGCTGTTTTTCAACATGTTTCGTCTCCAAGCTTTTCGTAATGATCCAGCAGGTGAAATAGGGAACTTAATTCGTGCCAAGAAGACCGAATTATCAACTCTTGCACA
This sequence comes from Procambarus clarkii, assembly GCF_040958095.1. Classification (NCBI taxonomy): domain Eukaryota; kingdom Metazoa; phylum Arthropoda; class Malacostraca; order Decapoda; family Cambaridae; genus Procambarus; species Procambarus clarkii. The sequence continues at coordinate 29,985,356 of NC_091153.1, forward strand.
CGAGTATACACTAGATGTTCCCCATGGAGCCAACAAAAATGACGCACAATTTAATATTGGATCACCTCTTAGATGAAGGGAAGATTGACTCTGAACCTCACGAAAATTATTCTATTGCAGATAGACATGCTCTGGCAACTATGAAACTAAAGCTCGAACTTGCAAAAATCGAGAGGGAACAAAAGAAGGAAGAGGCTGCCCTAAGGAAAGAATAACAAGAACGTGAGGCGGACGTAAAGAAAGAACAACAAGAACGCGAGGTGGCCCAAAAGGAACGCGAGATGGCCCTAAAGAAAGAAGATACGGCCCTACTCCAAGAGCGTGAGCGAGTACAGCTTGAAGCAAGACAATGTCACCTGTAGATGCAACGCGAGCATGATAAGAAGCAAGCCTTTAAGCAAGCAAGGCTTTAGCATGTTATCAACTAGAACTCGCGTTGGAAACTACACACCACACTCAGCGCCAACAAGCTACCGCTAGTCTTCCAGTAAGTTTCAATGTCTCCCATGCAAGTAAGTTAATGCCACCATTCGTTGCGACAGAGATCGATGTATTTTTCACCACTTTTGTGACCCCTAGCTAAAAAACTTAGCTGGCCTGCAGATCAATGGTCTACCTTTTTCAGAGTGCATCTCACAGGTAGAGCTGCAGTTACTCTCAGTACCTTAGCGTTTGAGAATGCCTACTAGACCCTGAAGCAAGCAGTTTTGGACGCCTACCTTCTCTCCACCAAAAGCAACAGACTAAAATTCCGTGATTATCTAAAGATAAGTACCACCACCTTTCTAGAATTTGCCAATACAAAGAAAAGATATTTCATGAAATGGCTGGAAGCAGCACATGTCTCTACATTTTCAGAACTCGTTAACCTCATGCTAGTTGAGGAATTCTTGAGACGTGTTCCCCCTTCCGTCCGTTTATATTTAGCCGACAAAGAAGAAACCGACTACATCAGATGTGCGAAGCCGGCTGACACCTACCACCTCATCCACCGGCTGACACCAGAACAACCTTCCAGTAAGAAGTCTTGGTACAGTTATGATAAAGTGAGTACAGATCAAGCGAGCTCTCAATTGTATTGTAAGTATTGCAAACTCTATGGACATACCATAGATAAATGTGGAAAAGATCAATACAAAGGCAATGAAACTCCTAAACCCAAACCGACTCCTCCTAAGTCAGGTAAGCCTGTGATGAATGTTGGTGTTCCTGTTAATGATCTTTCTCTCTTCAGCAAAAACCTATACCCTGGAACTGTCTCTGCCAACAGTACAAATTCGGAGGGACGTTTCAAATTGAAGATCTTGAGGGACACAGCGGCTCTTCAGTCAATAATATTGAAATCAGCTGTGCCTAACGTCACCTACACCGGGAAAACCGTCCTTATCACTCACCTCACTGCTACCACTCCGTATCCACTCGCCAGAGTCCACCTGGATTGTCCTTTTGTGACCGGTGAAGTCCAAGTCGCCATCAGGGAAAAGCCTTTTCCCATGTCTGGAGTGCAACTTCTCCTGGGCAACGACTTGGCAGAAGATCTGCAACCTTCCAACCTGATCATCATGGACAAACCCCAGGTGTGTAACTCTGTAGTGGACGATCCCATCTTTAAGTATGTTTCAGCAGAGGTCCAAGTAAGTGATGAAGTTTCTACTCACGTTTTGGTGACCACCCGTGCACAAGCTGCACGCCCGCAACCAGCTGACTCTACTGCTACCGATGTCCCTCAAGACCCTCAGAATCTACCACCGAATCTTACTAGTTCGGAGTTCCGTAAGTTACAGAGGGAGGATCCTTCATTAACACCATTATTCTACCAGGCTGAGACTCAACCTGACAGTATCCCTGGGTTCTTCCTAGAGAATCAGTTGCTCTACCGCAGGTACAGACCCAGAAAGCTGAAGGAGGATGACGATTGGGCAAATGTCGAACAACTAGTGGTTCCCACCAGCCTACGGCCCGATATTCTACACCTGGCCCACGGAGCACTTTCTCAATATGGTTTTAACAAAACCTACCACGGAATCAGACAAGACTACTACTGGCCAGGTATGGTTAAAGACGTCAAAAGTTACGTGCAACAGTGTCATACATGTCAGATGGCAGGTAAACCTAACATCTCTATTCCCAAGGCTCCATTGACTCCAATCCAGGTGCCTGCGAAACCTTTCCACAGACTCATCATAGACTGTGTTGGTCCTTTACCCCGGACCAGTTCTGGCAACTCCTATATATTAACTATCCTGTGTCCTACCACCAGATTCCCCATAGCAGTTCCAGTAAAGAACATTATGGCTGCTACTGTGGTGAAACAACTATTGAAGATCTTCACCCAGTATGGATTTCCAAGAGAGATTCAAAGTGACTGTGGCACCAACTCCACCAGTGATCTCTTCAAGAAGACACTGGAAGAGTTCAACATCACACAGGTACTGTCCAGCCCCTATCAGCCTGCTTCACAGGGTTCTCTTGAACGTAGTCATCAGGCTATTAAAGCACTAGTAAAGAAATTTTGCAATGAAACTTTGAAGGACTGGGATAAACAACTTGACCTCATTATGTGCATTTTCAGAAGTCTCCCTAATGAGTCTGTAGGAGTATCTCCTTATGAGATGCTCTACGGACGTAAGTGTCGTACTCCTCTCAAAGCTTTTAAAGACTCTCTACGTAATGCCACCTTCAGTGACCCTCAGAATGTGCCCCAGTTTCTTCAAAACTTAAAACACATTCTAGAGAGAGTACGTAAATTTGCTAATGACAATCTATTGAAAGCGCAGGAGAGCATGAAGACTCATTTTGACCAAAACAGCAAAATAAGGAAATTTAAACCAGGACACTTCGTGTTGGCATATTTTTCTCTCCCAGGTTCTCCATTGCAAAACAAGTTTTCAGGACCCTAACGCATCAAGGAGTGCAGAAACAACCACAACCACGTTCTTGAGACTCTAGATAGGCAGCGGAAGACCCAGCTGTGCCACGTCAACCTCCTGAAGCAGTATCAAGGTACTTCCCCCACTGTGTTGGTATCATTATCCATATTTAAAGGTCCATACCTCAACAGTGAGACCTTCCCTGCTTCTCCTCCCGAAAGCACTAACACTGCCTTCCAACTGTTGGAAGTTGGAACATCAGAAGTTGTTCAGCGATGATCCGCAGGAGTGTAATGTGGTTCAGTACGACATCCAGCTACTCCCTGACACCCGGCCGATTCGTCAACCTTTCTACCGAATCAGCCCGAGCCAAAAGGAAGTTATGCGTGCTGAAGTACAGTACCTCCTGGATCATGGGCTGGCCACCCCTTGTGAGTCCCTTTGGGCCTCACCCTGCATCTTAGTGCCGAAACCGCACGGTAAAGTGAGGCTGTGTACCGATTACCGGAAATTGAATCTTGTGACTGTCAAGGATGCTTACCCATTACCTAGAATAGATGACATCCCTGACGCCATTGGTAATGCTCGGTATTTATTCAAACTAGACTTACTCAAGGGATACTACCAAGTATGTTTGACAGAACGAGCTAAGGAAATATCAAACATACTACCAAGTATGTTTGACAGAACGAGCTAAGGAAATATCTGCCTTCACCACTTCTCTTGGCCTTTACAGATATGAACGCCTTCCATTTGGACTATGTAATGCCCTGGCCACCTTCCAGCGAGCTGTCAACCGCGTCATCCATGGCTTAGATAACACCTATGCCTACTTGGATGATATCGTTGTGGCAACCAACACCTGGAACGAACATCTTAAAATTAAACATATTAGAAACGTACACTCTTTTTTTTCTTTCCCACTTACCCAGACTGAGCCACAGCATGAAATGAAATCGTAGCATATTTTGTATAGCATGTGTTGCTCTTACGTCCAACAGATGGCACTGTTTTTCCAAAAAAACATGTTTTTACCTGGCACAGATGTGGCATCTGAATAGTAGGTAAATAAAAACATGCACGTATTCGAATGGAACGATGTGTCAAAATTTCAAAATAATCGAAAAAGAACTTTCGGAGATTACAGCATGTGTTGTTCTCACGTCCTACAGATGGCGCTGTTTTTCAAAAAAACATGTTTTTCCTGTCATAGGTGAGGTATGTAAATAGTAGGTAAATAAAAACATTCGTCTTTTTGAATGCTAAGTTGTTTCAAAATTTAAAAGCAATCGGTAAGGAGGTTTTGAAGATTTCTCTCACATTAAAAACGTTAAAAACACAGTTTTTCAAAAAAGCAAGTTTTTTCCCGTCACAGATGTGACAACTATATTGTATGTATATTAAAATCCGCTCGGATGTGAAGGGAACGTTGTGTGAAAATTTCAAAGCAATCGATGAGGGAACTTTCGGAGATTAGCGATTTTGAACAAACGAACATTTCCAATTTTATTTACATACTAGCATATACTATATATATATATATATATATATATATATATATATATATATACTATATATATATTTATATATGTATATTTATATATATGTATATATATATGTATATATATATATGTATATATATATATATATATATATTGGTGTATACTGGCAGCAGGTTTTCTTTCAAACATGTTTCATTGAATATGACCGCATATTCTGTATTTATTATTTTCTGGTTTAGGGCTTCTATCCCTCTAACTATTTTCTTAGCATCAGGGCTTATTTGAAATAGGAGTTCTCCAAAACTCATTTTCGTACTATTAAGGTGAAGAAAAGAAGTGATTTACTATAGAGTGTATTACACTTATTTGTATAATTTGCACGACGTTTCGAACCTCCATGGTTCATTCTCAAGTGAACAGATCTTACAATACTAGTTGATTTTATACCCGCATTAGGTCAGGTGATAATATAATGAAGGTGAAAACATGGGGGGATACATAAGGGATAAACATAGGGGCTGCAGAAGGCTTATTGGCCCATACGAGGCATCTCCTATCTAAACACAAAGATTAATCCAGTGTAATTGGCCTGTTATGTTGGACATTGTCTTCTGTGTTGGCATCGATATGTTCTTGTCTTGTCCTTACTCTCATGGTGGGTAGAGTAAATAGTTCCGTGATTTGGGTGTTCATGGTAGGTCGCTCTATTCTTATGTGAATTGCCTCAAGAATTTGTAATCTTCTTGAATCTTGGGTTTTGTCTATTATGCAAGTATTCTTGTTCAACATTTCTCTTGTTAGAGTAATGTCATGGGCTTGTCTCATGTAATTCCTAGGGGCACCAGATTGAAGATGGCATGTCAAACGCCTCGTCAGCTTGGTCGACGTCATACCTATGTACTTACATTGAAGGTTGCATCCTTCGTGGGGGCAAGTGTACATGTATACAACGCTTGACTGCTGTAGAGGGTTCTCCGTCGGCTTCGGGCTGTTTTTGATAAGGAGTTCGGAAGTCTTCTTGGTTTTGTAGAATATTATCAGGTTTATGTTTTGGTTAGGAGTAGTGCTTTTTACTCCTTTACGGATTATTTCTTTCATTATTCTTTCTTCTTTTATATGTTCACTGTGCATGGTTGATTTGTAATATAATTTTATTGGGGGTGTTGTGGTTTCTGTTCTAGGTTCTGAATTATACCAACGGTCCAAGTGTCTTCTTATAGCAGCGTTTATTTCCGCGTTGCTATATCCGTTGTTCACCAATACCTGAGTTACTCTTTCAAACTCTCTACTCACGTTGCTCCATTCAGAGCAGTGGGTAAGCGCTCGACGAATATAAGCATTGAGAACACTGGCTTTGTATCTTTGGGGGCACTCACTTCTACCGTTCAGGCATAATCCTATGTTGGTGGGCTTGGTATATACGTTGGTGCTTAAAGAGGTTCCTGTTTTTGTTATTAGTACATCCAAGAATGGCAGACTGTTATTTTCACTATTTTCATGTGTAAATCGGAGTACTGACTCTCTCTCTAGGTGTCTTTTTAGGTCAATTAGTTCATCTGAGTCTTTTACTATTACGAATATGTCATCTACATAACGGCAGTATACAGTTGGTTTTTGTCTGCTACTGAAGACCCTATCTTCGATGGTTCCCATATAAAAATTAGCAAATAAAACTCCTAAGGGGGAGCCCATTGCTACTCCGTCTATTTGTAAATACATGTCTCCTTGTGGACTGATGAAAGGGGCTTCCTTTGTACATGCTTCGAGAAGACTTTTCAAGTGTGGCTCAGGTATGTCTAATTTGGGGGTGCTCTCGTCTCTGTATACTCTGTATACAGAGACGTTGCTATACGGATATAGCAACGCGGAAATAAACGCTGCTATAAGAAGACACTTGGACCGTTGGTATAATTCAGAACCTAGAACAGAAACCACAACACCCCCAATAAAATTATGTTCCTTAATGGAGCCCTGTTGCTTATGCATCGTTAAACGCCTAGAAAGAGATGTTGTTGTCTTGCCTATATACTGGTTTTTTTGGAGCTTACAGTCCCCAAGTGGGCATTTGAAGGCATAGACGACGTTAGTCTCTTTTAAAGCGTTCTGTTTTGTGTCTGGAGAGTTTCTCATGAGAAGGCTGGCCGTTTTTCTGGTAGGGCAAGACAACAACATCTCTTTCTAGGCGTTTAACGATGCATAAGCAACAGGGCTCCATTAAGGAACATATAATCTCTTCCCACAACCAAACCATCGCCAGAGAAATCCTAGTAAACAACACAAAAATCATCGATAGATACAGCGATAGCAGGCGGCTTGACGTTTGCGAGGCACTACACATCAAGAAGTCAACACCAGCAATCAACAGCCAATTATTGCACAACTATATTCTACCCACCTCAAGACTCCGCTCCAATATAGAAGCATCAAGAAATATGGACCAATAGGCTTTCTACAAAAACTTTTATTCAATACCCATTGTTTGTGTTCTGTCTTGTGTTGATACTTTTAATACCCTATTAATATCCCCTCTTGTTCTGTCTTGTGTTAATGCCACATCACCCCTCCCACCTCACTCAAATGTAGATATAAAATCGGAGATACGTAAGTTCTAATCAGTTTTGTATTTGTGAACTAAAGTCTTTGAAAATGTAATAAGTTTTACGAAACGCGCCCGTGTCGCGTCAGACTAGAAATAAAAATGAATTTTGGAGAATTGATTTTTGATTTACCTCCAACAGTGAAGCGTAATGTACGAAAGATTGAGAAAATTCGTGTTAGAATTATTAATCTTACTTTTTCGGTCATATTTAATAATATATGTCTACAGGAAAGACTGCTACCAAAATATACTAATATATATATATATATATATATATATATATATATATATATATATATATATATATATATATATATATACATATATATATATATATATATATATATATATATATATATATATATATATATATATATATATATATATATATATATATATATATATATATATATATATGAGGTCAATTTTTTTTATTGCAGCTAAAATTAACGTAGATATATGACCGAACCTAACCAACCCTACCTAACCTAACCTATCTTTATAGGTTAGGTTAGGTAGCCGAAAAAGTTAGGTTAGGTTAGGTAGGTTAGGTAGTCGAAAAATATTTAATTTATGAAAACTTGGCTTATTAGGCAAATCGGGCCTTGCATAGTAGGCTGAGAATTGCGTTCTGGCTACTAGGTACGACATATATATATATATATATATATATATATATATATATATATATATATATATATATATATATATATATATATATATATATATATATATATATATAACTGAAAACTCACACCCCAGAAGTGACTCGAACCCATACTCCCAGAAGCAACGCAACTGGTATGTACAAGACGCCTTAATCCACTTGACCATCACGACCGGACATAATGAGGTGATAGCCGAGGCTATTTGAACCACCCCACCGCCGGCACTCGGATAGTAATCTTGGGCATAGCATTTTACCAAATCACCTCATTCTTTGGGGCACACGTGAGGAACACAAATGCGAACAAGCCTGAATGGTCCCCAGGACAATATGCAACTGAAAACTCACACCCCAGAAGTGACTCGAACCCATACTCCCAGAAGCAACGCAACTGGTATGTACAAGACGCCTTAATCCACTTGACCATCACGACCGGACATAATGAGGTGATAGCCGAGGCTATTTGAACCACCCCACCACCGGCACTCGGATAGTAATCTTGGGCATAGCATTTTACCAAATCACCTCATTCTTTGGGGCACACGTGAGGAACACAAATGCGAACAAGCCTGAATGGTCCCCAGGACAATATGCAACTGAAAATTCATTATGTCCGGTCGTGATGGTCAAGTGGATTAAGGCGTCTTGTACATACCAGTTGCGTTGCTTCTGGGAGTATGGGTTCGAGTCACTTCTGGGGTGTGAGTTTTCAGTTGCATATTGTCCTGGGGACCATTCAGGCTTGTTCGCATTTGTGTTCCTCACGTGTGCCCCAAAGAATGAGGTGATTTGGTAAAATGCTATGCCCAAGATTACTATCCGAGTGCCGGCGGTGGGGTGGTTCAAATAGCCTCGGCTATCACCTCATTATGTCCGGTCGTGATGGTCAAGTGGATTAAGGCGTCTTGTACATACCAGTTGCGTTGCTTCTGGGAGTATGGGTTCGAGTCACTTCTGGGGTGTGAGTTTTCAGTTGCATATTGTCCTGGGGACCATTCAGGCTTGTTCGCATATATATATATATATATATATATATATATATATATATGTCGTACCTAGTAGCCAGAACGCACTTCTCGGCCTACTATGCAAGGCTCGATTCGCCTATTAGGCCAAGTTTTCCTGAATTAATATATTTTCTCTAATTTTTTTCTTATGAAATGATAAAGCTACCCATTTCATTATGAATGAGGTCAATTTTTTTTTATTTAAGTTAAAATTAACGTAGATATATGACCGAACCTAACCAACCCTACCTAACCTATCTTTATATGTTAGGTTAGGTTAGGTAGCCGAAAAAGTTAGGTTAGGTTAGGTTAGGTAGGTTAGGTAGTCGAAAAACAATTAATTCATGAAAACTTGGCTTATTAGGCAAATCGGGCCTTGCATAGTAGGCTGAGAAGTGCGTTCTGGCTACTAGGTACGACATATTTATATATATATATATATATATATATATATATATATATATATATATATATATATATATATATATATATATATATATATATATATATATATATATATATATATATATATATATATATTATTAAATATGACCGAAAAAGTAAGATTAATAATTCTAACACGAATTTTCTCAATCTTTCGTACATTACGCTTCACTGTTGGAGGTAAATCAAAAATCACTTCTCCAAAATTCATTTTTATTTCTAGTCTGACGCGACACGGGCGCGTTTCGTAAAACTTATTACATTTTCAAAGACTTCACATTTGTGAAGTCACACAACTGATTAGAACTTACGTCTCTCTGATATTATATCTACATTTGAGTGAGGTGGGAAGGGTGATGTGGCATTAACACAAGACAGAACAGGAGGGGATATTAATAGGGTATTAAAAGTATCAACACAAGACAGAACAGAAACAATGGGTATAGAATAGAAGTGTTTGTAGAAAGCCTATTGGTCCATATTTCTTGATGCTTCTATATTGGAGCGGAGTCTTGAGGTGGGTAGAATATAGTTGTGCAATAATTGGCTGTTGATTGCTGGTGTTGACTTCTTGATGTGTAGTGCCTCGCAAACGTCAAGCCGCCTGCTATCGCTGTATCTATCGATGATTTCTGTGTTGTTTACTAGGATTTCTCTGGCGATGGTTTGGTTATGGGAAGAGATTATATGTTCCTTAATGGAGCCCTGTTGCTTATGCATCGTTAAACGCCTAGAAAGAGATGTTGTTGTCTTGCCTATATACTGGGTTTTTTGGAGATTACAGTCCCCAAGTGGGCATTTGAAGGCATAGACGACGTTAGTCTCTTTTAAAGCGTTCTGTTTTGTGTCTGGAGAGTTTCTCATGAGTAGGCTGGCCGTTTTTCTGGTTTTATAGTAAATCGTCAGTTGTATCCTCTGATTTTTGTCTGTAGGGATAACGTTTCTATTAACAATATCTTTCAGGACCCTTTCCTCCATTTTATGAGCTGTGGAAAAGAAGTTCCTGTAAAATATTCTAATAGGGGGTATAGGTGTTGTGTTAGTTGTCTCTTCAGAGGTTGCATGGCTTTTCATTTTCCTTCTTATGATGTCTTCGATGAAACCATTGGAGAAGCCGTTATTGACTAGGACCTGCCTTACCCTACAGAGTTCTTCGTCGACTTGCTTCCATTCTGAGCTGTGGCTGAGAGCACGGTCGACGTATGCGTTAACAACACTCCTCTTGTACCTGTCGGGGCAGTCGCTGTTGGCATTTAGGCACATTCCTATGTTTGTTTCCTTAGTGTAGACTGCAGTGTGGAAACCTCCGCCCTTTTCCATGACTGTTACATCTAGAAAAGGCAGCTTCCCATCCTTTTCCATCTCGTAAGTGAAACGCAGCACGGAACTCTGCTCAAATGCCTCCTTCAGCTCCTGCAGATGTCTGACATCAGGTACCTGTGTAAAAATATCGTCAACATACCTGCAGTATATGGCCGGTTTCAAGTTCATGTCGACTAAGACTTTTTGCTCGATGGTACCCATGTAGAAGTTTGCAAACAGGACACCTAGGGGAGAACCCATGGCGACGCCAAAAAATATCCTGGCGATCCTGGCGATAAAATATCGCCAGGATCTGATTCGTGATCAGATATACAAGGCAGAGAATGAAATCAAAGACAACAAAACGCAACTACTTCATGCTACAAACGAGTGGAGAAATAGCAACATCGACCATAGTATCCGTACCCGCATTGAACAACACCTCGACATCCTCACAGACCAACATCACCTCAGCACTGAAACAAGGATTATCAAGAAACTAACAACATTATATGGAGGACCTATGGCAACTCCACGACCAAGAGATGGCTTCCTGAACCTTGCAGGAATTAACCTCACTGAGGACCAAGTCACTCTCCTAAATCTGGTCATAAACTGTCATGTTATGTCCAGACCGAGTGAAATGGCCCGGAAAGTAGAGTTGGAAATTCTGTTGGACGACATATTCGACCTCGAGGCACAAAAGAAGGTCACTACCAAAGATACCTTACAAGCAGAACTTATTGCAGAAGGAGGAAAGAATCGAGGCAACTACAGAAGCACCATACTGTCCCCCGAGCTTAAAGCAGCAGCTAAAAGCCTTCGAGAGAACAAGGAGATAGTTGTCAGGAGAGGTGACAAGTCGCCAATATATGTCATTCTTAAAAAAGACGAATATCTGGCGAAAATGAACATCATATTCTCTGACCAAACTAAGTTCCAAAGGGTAACGAAGGACACTACAGCCGAATTAAAAGCAAAGGTCAACAAACTGATCGAAACTGTGAACGCCAAGAAATCCGGACTCCACCTGCCAAAGATCTTTGGGGAATATAAACCTGGATATGCGTATGGAAATGTCAAGACGCACAAGCCTGGAAACCCACTTCGGCCAATCATTAGCCAGATACCCACACCCACGTACAGACTGGCGAAGCGACTCAACGGCCTGCTGACTCCTTATGTTCCTTGCGCCTTCAGCCTGAAGTCTCCAAAGGAATTTGTGGACTTACTGCGGGGCACACGGGCCACAGGGATAAGAGCCTCGTTGGACGTAGAATCGCTGTTTACCAACGTACCTGTGGACGAGACAATCGGAATGATAGCCGACAGAGTGTATCGTGATCCAGCCTGTACTCCTCTTGACATGCCAGAAAGTATTCTGAGGAAACTACTCCAAGCTTGTACTAAAGAGGAACCCTTCTTGAGCCCGGATGGGCACATGTATAAGCAAGTAGATGGGGTCGCCATGGGTTCTCCCCTAGGTGTCCTGTTTGCAAACTTCTACATGGGTACCATCGAGCAAAAAGTCTTAGTCGACATGAACTTGAAACCGGCCATATACTGCAGGTATGTTGACGACATTTTTACACAGGTACCTGATGTCAGACATCTGCAGGAGCTGAAGGAGGCATTTGAGCAGAGTTCCGTGCTGCGTTTCACTTATGAGACGGAAAAGGATGGGAAGCTGCCTTTTCTAGATGTAACAGTCATGGAAAAGGGCGGAGGTTTCCACACTGCAGTCTACACTAAGGAAACAAACATAGGAATGTGCCTAAATGCCAACAGCGACTGCCCCGACAGGTACAAGAGGAGTGTTGTTAACGCATACGTCGACCGTGCTCTCAGCCACAGCTCAGAATGGAAGCAAGTCGACGAAGAACTCTGTAGGGTAAGGCAGGTCCTAGTCAATAACGGCTTCTCCAATGGTTTCATCGAAGACATCATAAGAAGGAAAATGAAAAGCCATGCAACCTCTGAAGAGACAACTAACACAACACCTATACCCCCTATTAGACTATTTTACAGGAACTTCTTTTCCACAGCTCATAAAACGGAGGAAAGGGTCCTGAAAGATATTGTTAATAGAAACGTTATCCCTACAGACAAACATCAGAGGATACAACTGACGATTTACTATAAAACCAGAAAAACGGCCAGCCTACTCATGAGAAACTCTCCAGACACAAAACAGAACGCTTTAAAAGAGACTAACGTCGTCTATGCCTTCAAATGCCCACTTGGGGACTGTAAGCTCCAAAAAAACCCAGTATATAGGCAAGACAACAACATCTCTTTCTAGGCGTTTAACAATGCATAAGCAACAGGGCTCCATTAAGGAACATATAATCTCTTCCCATAACCAAACCATCGCCAGAGAAATCCTAGTATACAACACAGAAATCATCGATAGATACAGCGATAGCAGGCGGCTTGACGTTTGCGAGGCACTACACATCAAGAAGTCAACACCAGCAATCAACAGCCAATTATTGCACAACTATATTCTACCCACCTCAAGACTCCGCTCCAATATAGAAGCATCAAGAAATATGGACCAATAGGCTTTCTACAAACACTTCTATTCAATACCCATTGTTTCTGTTCTGTCTTGTGTTGATACTTTTAATACCCTATTAATATCCCCTCCTGTTCTGTCTTGTGTTAATGCCACATCACCCTTCCCACCTCACTCAAATGTAGATATAATATCAGAGAGACGTAAGTTCTAATCAGTTGTGTATTTGTGAAGTCTTTGAAAATGTAATAAGTTTTACGAAACGCGCCCGTGTCGCGTCAGACTAGAAATAAAAATGAATTTTGGAGAAGTGATTTTTTATTTACCTCCAACAGTGAAGCGTAATGTACGAAAGATTGAGAAAATTCGTGTTAGAATTATTAATCTTACTTTTTCGGTCATATTTAATAATATATGTCTACAGGAAAGACTGCTACCAAAATATACTAATATATATATATATATATATATATATATATATATATATATATATATATATATATATATATATATATATATGTGTGTGTGTGTGTGTGTGTGTGTGTGTGTGTGTCTGTGTGTGTGTAAATCACGAAAAATAAATACGTGATAAAAATGTGACAGTGTAAGACCACGGAGGAAAATTGAAACAGGAATTTCCTTAAGTACTTTCGTATATTAATACATCTTCAGAAGGAGTCACACATTCACACACACACACACACACACACACACACACACACACACACACACACACACACACACATACACATATATATAAATATTGTGACGGTGTTCCCCCCTTCTATTCCTCCCAAGGCAGCTGTAAGAGTCATATGTACATTAGCCGAACGTTCTCTGCCTTCCAGAGAACAATTTGACATATGTGGGAGCATTAGGTGTTCTCGCGTTGGCGAGAAATTAACGAAAGAAGAGTGTTTTAGCCAGTGGCTTAGGCCCTTTTGGACACAAAGATGGCGCCGACTCCTACGTTCTCGCGCCAAAATGTTATGACGTCAGTGGCACCAGATTGGCCAAGAACGGTGACGTGGTACAGGGAGCCATTTAGAAACGCCCCTGGCAAGTGTGACGTCACGAGTGGAAGGGGGTCCAGGCGACGTGCCCTGTGGCGCCAGGAGTCAGGTACGACACGTCGTGACGGGCGGACGTGCGGTAGGGGGTCCTGTCAGTCTGACAGTTTTCACCCTTCTCCGGTAAATATACGCATCACCAGTGGTCTGCGAGCATCCTGTGAAGTCTTCCTGAACTCCGTGTGATGGACAGAAGAAGGAATTGAAGGGAAACGAGCAACAAGTGCTCCAGTGACAGGTGCTTAGCAAGAAGAGAAGCCTGGGCAGTGACGTCAGGGACGACTGTACAGTTTCACCAGCCGAGTGATGACGTAGCGGCTGGGCCAGTTCACCGTGAGGAAGGAGAAGAACAAACTAGTTGGGAATACGAACGATTGCTGCCGTGAGCGAGGACTGCAGACGTAGTGTGTGAGGAGGAGGCGACGGCCAGGAGACCGACTCCAACCCTTCAAGAGGTTGTGGAGGAGCACGGAGCCTGCAGAGGCAAGCAGTATGGAGAAGACGCGTTTTTGGGTGTTGGTTGAGGTTCTGGGAAGAGCAGCAGTGTGTGTGGGGGTGTTCCCTACAGCAAGTCATGAGCCGGGACCAGGAGCTTCAATTCAACCCTCAACAGAGGACGAGTCCACATCATTGATGGTGGAAGTAAGTAATTAAGTTTGCCCTCCCATTCCCCTTTAGTTAGCGATTAGCCAGAGTATCTTCTATGTCGTGAGCAGGGCTCACCAATGTCTATGTTTCTAGTAAGACACAGTTGTGAAGGGAGATGCTATAGAGCTCTCATGAGTTATATATATATGGTGTGTGATTGCATCTGTGGTTTGATGACGAGATTACTGTCAAGAGAACATTTATATTGACGTGTCATTTATATTATAAGTTTGTGCCAGAGGATATATATATATATATATATATATATATATATATATATATATATATATATATATATATATATATATATATATATATATATATATATATATATATATATGTATATATATATATATATATATATATATATATATATATATATATATATATATATATATATATATATATATATATATATATATATATATATATATATATTATTAAATATGACCGAAAAAGTAAGATTAATAATTCTAACACGAATTTTCTCAATCTTTCGTACATTTCTTTTCACTGTTGGAGGTAAATAAAAAATCAATTCTCCAAAATTCATTTTTATTTCTAGTCTGACGCGACACGAGCGCGTTTCGTAAAACTTATTACATTTTCAAAGACTTTAGTTCACAAATACACAACTGAATAGAACTTACGCATCTCCGATTTTATATCTACATTTGAGTGAGGTGGAAGGGGTGATGTGTCACGCCACCTCACTCAAATGTAGATACAAAATCGGAGATGCGTAAGTTCTATTCAGTTGTGTATTTGTGAACTAAAGTCTTTGAAAATGTAATAAGTTTTACGAAACGCGCTCGTGTCGCGTCAGACTAGAAATAAAAATGAATTTTGGAGAATTGATTTTTGATTTACCTCCAACAGTGAAAAGAAATGTACGAAAGATTGAGGAAATTCGTATTAGAATTATTAATCTTACTTTTTCGGACATATTTAATAATATATGTCTACAGGAAAGACTGCTACCAAAATATACTAATATATATATATATATATATATATATATATATATATATATATATATATATATATATATATATATATATATATATATATATATATATATATATGTCGTACCTAGTAGCCAGAACGCAATTCTCAGCCTACTATGCAAGGCCCGATTTGCCTAATAAGCCAAGTTTTCCTGAATTAATATATTTTCTCAAATTTTTTTCTTATGAAATGATAAAGCTACCCATTATGTATGAGGTCAATTTTATTTTATTGGAGTTAAAATTAACGTAGATGTATGACCGAACCTAACCAACCCTACCTAACCTAACCTAACCTATCTTTATAGGTTAGGTTAGGTTAGGTAGCCGAAAAAGTTAGGTTAGGTTAGGTTAGGTAGGTTATGTTGTCGAAAAACAATTAATTCATGAAAACTTGGCTTATTAGGCAAATCGGGCCTTGCATAGTAGGCTGAGAAGTGCGTTCTGGCTACTAGGTACGACATATATATATATATATATATATATATATATATATATATGTACAATTTAGTAGTGTAAGGCTGTGTGCCTGGAGTTACCTTATTATTATTATGAATCTTGATGAAGTGAACTATATATTCTGGAGTTATTAAATAATATGTTCATATGTCTAGTGGTTAACTGTGATTATGCCAGTGTTGTGATATACTCTGAACATGAAGGAATAATAGGCACCTCACGCCAGATATTGTGAGTATAGTGAGGATTGTGAGTGGGCGTGGCATCTCGCGAGTTGCCAAACGTTCGATAACACTGCATGTGGAGCGTGGGAACGCGTGACAGCTGGGAGTGTTGCCATCTCCCGAAGTGTTCCAGAATTGTGGAGAGTCCGTGAGAGAAGACTGCCCATTTATTCCTTTCACATTTTGTTGATGCAGAGTTGTGATTCTTTAATCTCTTAAGTAAACTACAAAACCACCGCCGAGTTTGTGTCAACCCTCCATTACCTTGTTGCTACTGAGAGTGAGTGATTTAAATATATACTTACCTGTTACCAAATTGATTAGTGTTCTCTTGGGCCACTACTACTACTATATTACTACTATTCCACTGAGGTGTTACTGGACACGGTAAACACCAGTTGGCGACCTATAGTGAGCGGTAGAGCCCTCTGTCCGGGCGGGCACATGATCAAGTGAAGTGATCGTGTTCTCACTCGTCTTTAGGCTACGAGGCCGGCCAGAGACAGACTAAGAGACTCTCCTGGTGAACAGTAGCACCGTGAGGATCGAGTGAAGACCCGTGGGGCTACAGTAAGTAACGAATACCACTATTAATACTTGGGGGTGATTGACTGGCTAGAGAGAGACAGCCACACGCACCCCGACAATATATATATATATATATATATATATAACTAATTTCAGTTGCATATTGTCCTGGGGACCATTCAGGCTTGTTCGCATATATATATATATATATATATATATATATATATATATATATATATATATATATATATATATATATATATATATATATATATATATATATATTGTGACGGTGTTCCCCCCCTTATATTTCTCCCACGCCTGCAGTAAGAGTCATGTCCACCTTACCCAATCGTTCTCTACGTCGCAGGCATCAATTTGATATATGTGGGAGAGTGGAGTGATCTCGGAGAGCCGAGAAATTTGTGAAACAATAATATTTTAGCCTGTGGTTTAGGCCCTTTAGGAAGCCAAGATGGCGCTGGCTCTCCTGTTTCCCCGCCAAAACTGTGTGACGTCAGTGACACCGGATTGGTCACCGACAGCAATGTTGCACAGGGAGCCAATGAAAACCTCCCGTGGCGAAAGTGACGTCACGAAGGAAAGGGGGTACGGGAAGCGCGCCGCGTTGGCGCCATCAGTCAGACACGACTCGTCAAGGAGGTTGGACATGCGAAGATTGGTCCTGTCAGTTTGACAGTTGTTTCCCGCTCCCGTGGATTTACGCGTCACCTGAAGTCTGCCAGTACTCTGTGAGGTCTTCCTTAGTTCATGTGTTGAACCAGAGAGGGAATCGACGGTTATTGAGCAACAAGTGCTCCAGGACAGGTACTGTGCAAGTAGAAGTGAAGTCTGTGCAGTGATGTAGGCGACGTCTGAGGCAGTTCAACCATTCGTGACGGCGTAGTGGCTGACCAGAGCCAATGGGTAGCAGAGGAAGAAGAGGACTATTTGGGAATCCGGACGACTGCAGCCGAGAAGTAGGCAGGCAGCCGTAGCTGTGAGAAGTCGACGGCCAGGAAACCGACTCCAACCGTACAAGAAGTCGAGGAGGAGCACGGACCTGCTGGGAAGAAGGCACGGAGACGACGTGCTAACGGTGGGACAGCGAGTGGGTTCCTGGAGGACACGACAACGTGTGTGTGGGGGCGTTCCCAACACGAGGCAGGAGCCAGGACCAGGAGCTACAACTCAACTCTCATCGGAGGATAGGTGGAAGTAGGTGGTTCTAGTTTCCCTCCCCATTCCCCTTTAGTCAGCTATATTATTCGGCTATATTATTTAGCCTGAGGATTTTGTATGTCATGAGCAAGGCTCACCTATGTCACAGTAAGGCACCAGTGTGCAGAACAGTACTATCAAGAGTACTCACGATACTTATATATATTATTATTGGTGTGTACAGGCACCCGGATAAGTTGATGATTTACTGTGTTGAGAATGTCTTACAGGAGACTTTAATGTGAACATATAGTGAGAAAGTATATATAATATTATGCCAGTATTTGGAAGTTAGGCTATGTGCCCAGTAACTATTTATTTACCATTTATTGATGTCTGATTTATCTATATTATATATGTCTATGTTCATGCATTGATTAATCATTTGTGAGTGCAGTGATTTATTGTGTTATCGCCCACGAAAGGAAGTACTGAAAACTCCAGTGTTAAATACTTCATAAGATATCATTGAGTGAAGGGCAGTGTGAGATACTATGACAGTCAATTATTGTCGCATTGATTATAGAAACGATTGTTTGAGCCCGAGAACAGTGTAGCAAAGTAATACGTGCTATTGTTGCAAATATCAAGTGTGCGAGCTTCTAGTGATCTTTGAGGACTTAAAGAAACAGCGCGCGTGATGCCAGGGAAACAAGCAATAAACTTTCGCGCGGAGGGGGGCGCTCAGCTGATTGTGACATTGACGAGAGGGGGGAAGTGTTGCCACCGTAGTGAGTGTATAATATACGTGGGAACGAACGACTCCCGCCTGTATCAGCTGATTATTTATTGAGATGACCTTGTGATATCTTTAAATGAGTTTTTAGTAAAATACAAAATACATTTGTGTTTATATCATCCCCTCCATTTATCTTGTGGCTATATTATACTTGAAAACAAAGAGTGATAGGAGTAAGTACCTGCATGATATCCTGATCTATTGAGTGTGACCTTGCCAAGGCTACCACAATTCAACCAGTCCACTGACGTGTTACTGGACACCGAAAACACCAGTTGGCGACCTTGTGGTTAATAGTAAAGCCCTATTGTTGGGGCGGGCACATAACAGTTAAGTGAACGAGTTGTGTTCCCACTCCTTCTCAATCAGAGGCCGGTTGGGATTGACTGGGCCACTCTCCTGGCGTGCAGTGGCGCCATGAGGATAGAGCGAAGACCCGCAGGGCTACGGTGAGTGACATTGAGATAACTGTTGTTCACCACCAGAGAGTGGAACTATATACACCGCGTCCCCGACATTGGCGACCTTGCCAGGATAAGTACTGATACGGTTGCTCACCAAGTAGAGAGAGAATATAACTAAAACCCCCAACATTGGCGACCTTGCCAGGATCACGATCGAAGTAAAGGTTGCAGTGGTGGTAGTTGGCAGTGGTATTAGATATCAGGTGCAGGGTATCACTCATAGCACAAGATGGAGGATGATAAAGTAACAAGGTTTATTGACACTAGAGATAACACTAGAGATGAACAGGTGCTGGAGGAGTGCACCAAGACACAGTTACAGACAATAGCAGATCATTTTGGAATAAAGCTGAGATCTGCCAGAGTGGGTGAAAGAAGACTGGAGATAATGGCACAGCTCAGGGCACGAGACGAAGCTTTGGGGGAGGAACGACCACAAACACCTGCCAGTGTGAAAGAACACCTGAGCATTGGTGGAAGCAGCAGGGGATCTAGCGGCAGCAGGCACAGCATTAAGCTGGAAATAATGAAGTTGCAGCTGGAAGCACAACTGAAGCGAGAAGAGCGAGAAGCACAGCAGCGCAGAGAAGAGTGAGAAGCACAGCAGCGCAAAGAAGAGCGAGAAGCAGAAGCACAACTGAAGCGTGAGGAGCGAGAAGCACAGTTGAAGCGTGAGGAGCGAGAAGCACAGCTGCGCAGGGAAGAACACGAGCGAGAAGCTAGAATGAGGAAACAGGAAATAGAAGCCAACAGGAAGACCGACGAGTGAGGGAACGAGATCTGCCGGTCTTTGTGCCTAATGAAGCCGAAAGTTTCTTCGACCATTTCGAGAGGGTTGCTGCTTTGAAGAGGTGGCCGAGGGCGGAGTGGGCGGAGCTGGTTCAAGGGAGGCTCACAGGTGAAGCTCGTGAAGCCTACACTATGCTCGACTTCCAAGAATGCACCAACTACGATGCGGTAAAACGAGCTGTGCTCCATTCTTTCAAGCTCACGCTGGAATGTTACAGGAAGAGGTTCAGGGAATGTACCCGTTCACCAGGAAAGTCTTATGCGGAGACGGCGAGGGACATGGAGAGAAAGTTCCTTAAGTGGCTGGACTCTGAAGGAGCAAGGTCGGTTGAAGAGGTCAAGGAGCTAATGGTCATGGAAAGGTTTATGTCCGTGCTCTCTCCTGAGATCAGGGTGAGAGTAAAGGAGGCGGACATAAAGGATCTGAGGGCCGCAGCCGACAGAGCCGACATGCTAGAAGAAGCCTTACGCCCACGCCGAGAGGGACAGCACCGATCACCCGTATACTCCGGTAACAGTAGGAATTATAGGAGGACGGATAGATGGAGGACAGGAGCGAGTTCCCAAAAGTCCCACCTCTCAAGTTGGGACACCCGAGGATCAAAAGGTGCTGTAGAGCCGATAAAGAAGAACCAAGCTGAGAGCTCGGGAGCTGTTGCTGCGACAAAGGAGTCGACAAATGGTGCGAGAAAGACACAGGGAGCGACGGCCTCTGGAGGCAGTGCTAAGGCGAGCGGTAGCGGATGGTCTCCGACGAGGGTCCACTGCTACAACTGCGGAATAATCGGACACGTCGCGCGAGAATGCAGACGCCCTAAGCAGCGGGGGCACGTTGCTTTAGTGAGGTTCGAGGACCAGATGGCCGAGAGGGTGCGGGATGAACCCGTACTGAGTGGGAAGAAGAAAATTCACCCATTCGTGTGTCAGGGAACCGTAAGGATGGGGGACGCAGACCCCATCCCGGTGAAGATATTAAGAGACACTGGGGCCGATTTTACCCTGGTGAGTGAAACCCTGTTCCCCGAGGGTTACGAGAGTACCAGTGTGGGGGTGGCAAGTGTGACCCCTGTGGGAGGCCCAGTGAGGATGCCCCTACACCAGGTAACTTTGAATTCTGATTATGGCTGCCAGACCCTTGTGGTGGGGGTCTGTACATCAATGCCCAAGATGGAGGCACAGGTCATCTTGGGAAACGACGCATGTGGAGGATATGTCCTTCCGAATCTCGTGAAAGGCGAAAAGTGCCTAGAACAATACAAGGAGACGGGCGGAGTGTTAGACGCCTGTGGGGACGAGAAGGGAATCGCCCCGGTGGCGTTCCCAGTTTGTGCTGTGAAGCCGAGACAGCGCGAAGAACAAGGAGGTTGTGGATCTGATGGGGCTGAGGAGACGTCCGACAGCCTGGGAATCGATCACCTCTTCATAGGACCCGGAGAACAAGCGGAGGGCGAAGGTAGCCCGAATGGTGAGTTGCAGGTGACCCTCACCAGTTCTCTAGGGGTAGACCGCACTCGTCTTGGAGAGTTGCAGCAGATGGAGTTCCCTGAATTGATTAGTGAGGCCAAAGGAGGACGTGTGGGTCCTGAGAAGGCTTACTTTCCATTTATCTATATTATATATGCCATGCTATCCATGCTGAAGGAACAATGGACACCGGGAGCGACCGTGGGAACGGTGAATGAATATGTCCAGAAGTGCAAAGAACGTCTCACTCTAGCGAAGGAACTAGCTGGGAAACATCTGAAGGAGGCGCAGCGTAAGATGTCGGAGTGGTACGACAAGAGAGCTACGCAGAGGGATTTCCAGGTCAGGTCCCAGGTGATGGTTTTGCTGCCGGGTAAAGGTAGGGTGACCGAGTCGCGGTTCGAGGGACCATACCAGGTGCTACGGCGGTTGGGTCCTGTCTCATATGAAATTGGGAAGCCGGATAGACCCCGCAAGAAGCAGGTGTGTCACGTGGACCGCCTGAAACCTTTCTTCATTGTGGAAGGAGGAGCCGCCAGGCAGGACGGAACGGTGACCCGAGAACCCCAGCAGAAGACAGTTCTGTGCGTGCAGGTGGACCAAGAACTCCCGGAGGAGGAAGGAAAGTGGTCCAGGGCGGATGGCACCCGTCTCACCAACACTGAGAGTCTGGCGAAGATCAAGGACAAGCTACTACATCTGGAAGGGCAACAGAGCGCGGACCTGACGAACCTACTGAGGGAGTATGCCTCCCTCTTTACCGACGTGCCCCGACGACACAAGAGTGTGACGCACGAGGTAGAGGTGAGGGACGCCAGGCCCATCAAGCAGAGCGCGTATAGGGTGAGCCCGGAGAAGCGAGAGCTGATGAGAAAGGAGGTGGAGTACCTCCTTGAGAACGACCTTGCGGAGCCCAGTAAAAGTGAGTGGAGTTCCCCATGCTTGTTGGTGAGGAAAAGCGACGGAACCTACCGCTTTTGTACAGATTACAGGAGGGTGAACTCCATCACAGTGGCAGATTCTCACCCCATGCCAAGAGTGAGTGATTGCATTGACCAGGTGGGCAGTGCACGGTACGTATCCAAGGTCGATCTACTCAAGGGGTACTACCAGATCTCTTTGACTCCTGAGGCCAGGAAGATATCAGCTTTCGCAACTCCTGACGGGCTGTACCAGTATAAGGTGTTGCCCTTTGGAATGAAAAACAGCGGCAGCTGCTTCCAGCGTATGATGAATGAATTGCTAAGGGGTGCCGCAGGCTGCACAGTTTACATCGATGACATCGTCGTGTACGCCGACGATTGGAAGACGCATCTGGAGAGACTCAGGGAATTGTTCAGAAGGCTAGAGGAGGCTAACTTGACTGTAAATTTGGCTAAGAGCGAGTTTGGGAAAGCTCACTTTGAGTACCTTGGTTTTGTCGTCGGCCAAGGTGAAGTCACTCCTGTGGATCACAAAGTATCAGCCATTAAGGAATACCCCGTGCCCAGAACGCGTAAAGAGTTGCTAAGGTACCTCGGGATGATAGGGTACTATCGTGGGTTCTGCAGGAATTTCTCCACGGTAGCGCATCCCCTAACCGAGCTACTCTCCAAGAATGTACGATGGAGATGGGAAGAGGCCTGCCAAGAGTCTTTTGAAAAGACCAAGAAATTGTTGACGGAGGCCCCGGTATTAATATCCCCAGATTTCGCAGCCGGATTCATCCTGTACGTAGACGCCAGCGACGTTGGGATAGGGGCCATGTTGGCTCAAGAAAGGAGTGAAGTACATAGGCCAGTAGCGTTCTACTCGAAGAAGTTTGTAAAATACCAGCGGGCCTATAGCACCGTTGAGAAGGAGGCATTGGCGCTAGTTATGGCCCTGAAACACTTCAATGTATATGTGGGAGGAGGGGCGAGACCTGTTCTGGTGTTCACAGATCACAACCCTCTCACCTTTTTGTACAAAATGAAGAACTCCAACCAATGTCTGACGAGGTGGGCGTTGTTACTGCAAGAGTACCGGCTGGAAATCAAGCACATCAAGGGGAAGGACAACGTAGTAGCGGATGCCCTGTCCCGTATACACTAACCAGACATGACTCTTATTTTAAGGGGAGGGGTATGTGACGGTGTTCCCCCCCTTATATTTCTCCCACGCCTGCAGTAAGAGTCATGTCCACCTTACCCAAGCGTTCTCTACGTCGCAGGCATCAATTTGATATATGTGGGAGAGTGGAATGATCTCGGAGAGCCGAGAAATTCGTGAAACAATAATATTTTGGCCTGTGGTTTAGGCCCTTTAGGAAGCCAAAATGGCGCTGGCTCTCCTGTTTCCCCGCCAAAACTGTGTGACGTCAGTGACACCGGATTGGTCACCGACAGCAATGTGGCACAGGGAGCCAATGAAAACCTCCCGTGGCGAAAGTGACGTCACGAAGGAAAGGGGGTCCGGGCAGCGCGCCGCGTTGGCGCCAACAGTCAGACACGACACGTCAAGGAGGTTGGACGTGCGAAGATTGGTCCTGTCAGTTTGACAGTTGTTTCCCGCTCCCGTTGATTTGCGTGTCACCTGAAGTCTGCCAGTACTCTGTGAGGTCTTCCTTAGTTCATGTGTTGAACCAGAGAGGGAATCGACGGTTATTGAGCAACAAGTGCTCCAGGACAGGTACTGTGCAAGTAGAAGTGAAGTCTGTGCAGTGACGTAGGCGACGTCTGAGGCAGTTCACCCATTCGTGACGGCGTAGTGGCTGACCAGAGCCACTGGGTAGCAGAGGAAGAAGAGGACTATTTGGGAATCCGGACGACTGCAGCCGAGAAGTAGGCAGGCAGCCGTAGCTGGGAGAAGTCGACGGCCAGGAGACCGACTCTAACCCTACAAGAAGTCGAGGAGGAGCACGGACCTGCTGGGAAGAAGGCACGGAGACGACGCGCTAACGGTGGGACAGCGAGTGGGTTCCTGGAGGACACGACAACGTGTGTGTGGGGGCGTTCCCGACACGAGGCAGGAGCCAGGACCAGGAGCTACAACTCAACTCTCATCGGAGGATAGGTGGAAGTAGGTGGTTCTAGTTTCCCTCCCCATTCCCCTTTAGTCAGCTATATTATTCGGCTATATTATTTAGCCTGAGGATTTTGTATGTCGTGAGCAAGGCTCACCTGTCACAGTAAGGCACCAGTGTGCAGAACAGTACTATCAAGAGTACTCACGATACTTATATATATTATTATTGGTGTGTACAGGCACCCGGATAAGTTGATGATTTACTGTGTTGAGAATGTCTTACAGGAGACTTTAATGTGAACATATAGTGAGAAAGTATATATAATATTATGCCAGTATTTGGAAGTTAGGCTATGTGCCCAGTAACTATTTATTTACTATTTATTGATGTCTGATTTATCTATATTATATATGTCTATGTTCATGCATTGATTAATCATTTGTGAGTGCAGTGATTTATTGTGTTATCGCCCACGAAAGGAAGTACTGAAAACTCCAGTGTTAAATACTTCATAAGATATCATTGAGTGAAGGGCAGTGTGAGATACTATGACAGTCAATTATTGTCGCATTGATTATAGAAACGATTGTTTGAGCCCGAGAACAGTGTAGCAAAGTAATACGTGCTATTGTTGCAAATATCAAGTGTGCGAGCTTCTAGTGATCTTTGAGGACTTAAAGAAACAGCGCGCGTGACGCCAGGGAAACAAGCAATAAACTTTCACGCGGAGGGGGGCGCTCAGCTGATTGTGACATTGACGAGAGGGGGGAAGTGTTGCCACCGTAGTGAGTGTATAATATACGTGGGAACGAACGACTCCCGCCTGTATCAGCTGATTATTTATTGAGATGACCTTGTGATATCTTTAAATGAGTTTTTAGTAAAATACAAAATACATTTGTGTTTATATCATCCCCTCCATTTATCTTGTGGCTATATTATACTTGAAAGCAAAAAGTGATAAGAGTAAGTACCTGCATGATATCCTGATCTATTGAGTGTGACCTTGCCAAGGCTACCACAATTCAACCAGTTCACTGACGTGTTACTGGACACCGAAAACACCAGTTGGCGACCTTGTGGTTAATAGTAAAGCCCTATTGTTGGGGCGGGCACATAACAGTTAAGTGAACAAGTTGTGTTCCCACTCCTTCTCAATCAGAGGCCGGTTGGGATTGACTGGGATACTCTCCTGGCGTACAGTGGCGCCGTGAGGATAGAGTGAAGACCCGCAGGGCTACGGTGAGTGACATTGAGATAACTGTTGTTCACCACCAGAGAGTGGAACTATATACACCGTGTCCCCGACATTGGCGACCTTGCCAGGATACGTACTGAAACGGTTGCTCACCAAGTAGAGAGAGAATATAACTAAAACCCCCAACAATATATATATATATATATATATATATATATATATATATATATATATATATATATATATATATATACATATATATATATATATATATATATATATATATATATATATATATATATATATATATATACATATATATATATATATATATATATATATATATATATATATATATATATATATATATATATATATATATATATATATATATATGTCGTACCTAGTAGCCAGAACGCACTTCTCAGCCAACTATGCAAGGCCCGATTTGCTTAATAAGCCAAGTTTTCATGAATTAATGTTTTTTCGACTACCTAACCTACCTTTTTCGGCTACCTAACCAAACCTAACCTATAAAGATAGGTTAGGTTAGGTTAGGTTAGGTAGGGTTGGTTAGGTTCGGTCATATATCTACGTTAATTTTAACTCCAATAAAAAAAAATTGACCTCATACATAATGAAATGGGTAGCTTTATCATTTCATAAGAAAAATATTAGAGAAAATATATTAAATCACGAAAACTTGGCTTATTAGGCAAATCGGGCCTTGCATTGTAGGCTGAGAAGTGCGTTCTGGCTACTAGGTACGACATATATATATATATATATATATATATATATATATATATATATATATATATATATATATATATATATATATATATATATATATATAAATATATATATATATATATATATATATATATATATATATATATATAATATATTTATTTTTATATTTATTTATATATATATACATATATATTTATTTATTTATATATATAAATATATATATATAAATATATATATATAAATATATATATATATATATATATATATATATATATATATATATATATATATATATGCGAACAAGCCTGAATGGTCCCCAGGACATATGCAACTGAAAACTCACACCCCAGAAGTGACTCGAACCCATACTCCCAGAAGCAACGCATCTGGTATGTACAAGACGCCTTAATCCACTTGACCATCACGACCGGACATAATGAGGTGATAGCCGAGGCTATTTGAACCACCCCACCGCCGGCACTCGGATAGTTATCTTGGGCATAGCATTTTACCAAATCACCTCATTCTTTGGGGCAACACGTGAGGAACACAAATGCGAACAAGCCTGAATGGTCCCCAGGACATATGCAACTGAAAACTCACACCCCAGAAGTGACTCGAACCCATACTCCCAGAAGCAACGCATCTGGTATGTACAAGACGCCTTAATCCACTTGACCATCACGACCGGACATAATGAGGTGATAGCCGAGGCTATTTGAACCACCCCACCGCCGGCACTCGGATAGTTATCTTGGGCATAGCATTTTACCAAATCACCTCATTCTTTGGGGCAACACGTGAGGAACACAAATGCGAACAAGCCTGAATGGTCCCCAGGACATATGCAACTGAAAACTCACACCCCAGAAGTGACTCGAACCCATACTCCCAGAAGCAACGCATCTGGTATGTACAAGACGCCTTAATCCACTTGACCATCACGACCGGACATAATGAGGTGATAGCCGAGGCTATTTGAACCACCCCACCGCCGGCACTCGGATAGTTATCTTGGGCATAGCATTTTACCAAATCACCTCATTCTTTGGGGCAACACGTGAGGAACACAAATGCGAACAAGCCTGAATGGTCCCCAGGACATATGCAACTGAAAACTCACACCCCAGAAGTGACTCGAACCCATACTCCCAGAAGCAACGCATCTGGTATGTACAAGACGCCTTAATCCACTTGACCATCACGACCGGACATAATGAGGTGATAGCCGAGGCTATTTGAACCACCCCACCGCCGGCACTCGGATAGTTATCTTGGGCATAGCATTTTACCAAATCACCTCATTCTTTGGGGCAACACGTGAGGAACACAAATGCGAACAAGCCTGAATGGTCCCCAGGACATATGCAACTGAAAACTCACACCCCAGAAGTGACTCGAACCCATACTCCCAGAAGCAACGCATCTGGTATGTACAAGACGCCTTAATCCACTTGACCATCACGACCGGACATAATGAGGTGATAGCCGAGGCTATTTGAACCACCCCACCGCCGGCACTCGGATAGTTATCTTGGGCATAGCATTTTACCAAATCACCTCATTCTTTGGGGCAACACGTGAGGAACACAAATGCGAACAAGCCTGAATGGTCCCCAGGACATATGCAACTGAAAACTCACACCCCAGAAGTGACTCGAACCCATACTCCCAGAAGCAACGCATCTGGTATGTACAAGACGCCTTAATCCACTTGACCATCACGACCGGACATAATGAGGTGATAGCCGAGGCTATTTGAACCACCCCACCGCCGGCACTCGGATAGTTATCTTGGGCATAGCATTTTACCAAATCACCTCATTCTTTGGGGCAACACGTGAGGAACACAAATGCGAACAAGCCTGAATGGTCCCCAGGACATATGCAACTGAAAACTCACACCCCAGAAGTGACTCGAACCCATACTCCCAGAAGCAACGCATCTGGTATGTACAAGACGCCTTAATCCACTTGACCATCACGACCGGACATAATGAGGTGATAGCCGAGGCTATTTGAACCACCCCACCGCCGGCACTCGGATAGTTATCTTGGGCATAGCATTTTACCAAATCACCTCATTCTTTGGGGCAACACGTGAGGAACACAAATGCGAACAAGCCTGAATGGTCCCCAGGACATATGCAACTGAAAACTCACACCCCAGAAGTGACTCGAACCCATACTCCCAGAAGCAACGCATCTGGTATGTACAAGACGCCTTAATCCACTTGACCATCACGACCGGACATAATGAGGTGATAGCCGAGGCTATTTGAACCACCCCACCGCCGGCACTCGGATAGTTATCTTGGGCATAGCATTTTACCAAATCACCTCATTCTTTGGGGCAACACGTGAGGAACACAAATGCGAACAAGCCTGAATGGTCCCCAGGACATATGCAACTGAAAACTCACACCCCAGAAGTGACTCGAACCCATACTCCCAGAAGCAACGCATCTGGTATGTACAAGACGCCTTAATCCACTTGACCATCACGACCGGACATAATGAGGTGATAGCCGAGGCTATTTGAACCACCCCACCGCCGGCACTCGGATAGTTATCTTGGGCATAGCATTTTACCAAATCACCTCATTCTTTGGGGCAACACGTGAGGAACACAAATGCGAACAAGCCTGAATGGTCCCCAGGACATATGCAACTGAAAACTCACACCCCAGAAGTGACTCGAACCCATACTCCCAGAAGCAACGCATCTGGTATGTACAAGACGCCTTAATCCACTTGACCATCACGACCGGACATAATGAGGTGATAGCCGAGGCTATTTGAACCACCCCACCGCCGGCACTCGGATAGTTATCTTGGGCATAGCATTTTACCAAATCACCTCATTCTTTGGGGCAACACGTGAGGAACACAAATGCGAACAAGCCTGAATGGTCCCCAGGACATATGCAACTGAAAACTCACACCCCAGAAGTGACTCGAACCCATACTCCCAGAAGCAACGCATCTGGTATGTACAAGACGCCTTAATCCACTTGACCATCACGACCGGACATAATGAGGTGATAGCCGAGGCTATTTGAACCACCCCACCGCCGGCACTCGGATAGTTATCTTGGGCATAGCATTTTACCAAATCACCTCATTCTTTGGGGCAACACGTGAGGAACACAAATGCGAACAAGCCTGAATGGTCCCCAGGACATATGCAACTGAAAACTCACACCCCAGAAGTGACTCGAACCCATACTCCCAGAAGCAACGCATCTGGTATGTACAAGACGCCTTAATCCACTTGACCATCACGACCGGACATAATGAGGTGATAGCCGAGGCTATTTGAACCACCCCACCGCCGGCACTCGGATAGTTATCTTGGGCATAGCATTTTACCAAATCACCTCATTCTTTGGGGCAACACGTGAGGAACACAAATGCGAACAAGCCTGAATGGTCCCCAGGACATATGCAACTGAAAACTCACACCCCAGAAGTGACTCGAACCCATACTCCCAGAAGCAACGCATCTGGTATGTACAAGACGCCTTAATCCACTTGACCATCACGACCGGACATAATGAGGTGATAGCCGAGGCTATTTGAACCACCCCACCGCCGGCACTCGGATAGTTATCTTGGGCATAGCATTTTACCAAATCACCTCATTCTTTGGGGCAACACGTGAGGAACACAAATGCGAACAAGCCTGAATGGTCCCCAGGACATATGCAACTGAAAACTCACACCCCAGAAGTGACTCGAACCCATACTCCCAGAAGCAACGCATCTGGTATGTACAAGACGCCTTAATCCACTTGACCATCACGACCGGACATAATGAGGTGATAGCCGAGGCTATTTGAACCACCCCACCGCCGGCACTCGGATAGTTATCTTGGGCATAGCATTTTACCAAATCACCTCATTCTTTGGGGCAACACGTGAGGAACACAAATGCGAACAAGCCTGAATGGTCCCCAGGACATATGCAACTGAAAACTCACACCCCAGAAGTGACTCGAACCCATACTCCCAGAAGCAACGCATCTGGTATGTACAAGACGCCTTAATCCACTTGACCATCACGACCGGACATAATGAGGTGATAGCCGAGGCTATTTGAACCACCCCACCGCCGGCACTCGGATAGTTATCTTGGGCATAGCATTTTACCAAATCACCTCATTCTTTGGGGCAACACGTGAGGAACACAAATGCGAACAAGCCTGAATGGTCCCCAGGACATATGCAACTTCTGGGGTGTGAGTTTTCAGTTGCATATGTCCTGGGGACCATTCAGGCTTGCAGGACCATTCAGGCTTGCAGGACATATGCAACTTCTGGGGTGTGAGTTTTCAGTTGCATATGTCCTGGGGACCATTCAGGCTTGTTCGCATTTGTGTTCCTCACGTGTTGCCCCAAAGAATGAGGTGATTTGGTAAAATGCTATGCCCAAGATAACTATCCGAGTGCCGGCGGTGGGGTGGTTCAAATAGCCTCGGCTATCACCTCATTATGTCCGGTCGTGATGGTCAAGTGGATTAAGGCGTCTTGTACATACCAGATGCGTTGCTTCTGGGAGTATGGGTTCGAGTCACTTCTGGGGTGTGAGTTTTCAGTTGCATATGTCCTGGGGACCATTCAGGCTTGTTCGCATTTGTGTTCCTCACGTGTTGCCCCAAAGAATGAGGTGATTTGGTAAAATGCTATGCCCAAGATAACTATCCGAGTGCCGGCGGTGGGGTGGTTCAAATAGCCTCGGCTATCACCTCATTATGTCCGGTCGTGATGGTCAAGTGGATTAAGGCGTCTTGTACATACCAGATGCGTTGCTTCTGGGAGTATGGGTTCGAGTCACTTCTGGGGTGTGAGTTTTCAGTTGCATATGTCCTGGGGACCATTCAGGCTTGTTCGCATTTGTGTTCCTCACGTGTTGCCCCAAAGAATGAGGTGATTTGGTAAAATGCTATGCCCAAGATAACTATCCGAGTGCCGGCGGTGGGGTGGTTCAAATAGCCTCGGCTATCACCTCATTATGTCCGGTCGTGATGGTCAAGTGGATTAAGGCGTCTTGTACATACCAGATGCGTTGCTTCTGGGAGTATGGGTTCGAGTCACTTCTGGGGTGTGAGTTTTCAGTTGCATATGTCCTGGGGACCATTCAGGCTTGTTCGCATTTGTGTTCCTCACGTGTTGCCCCAAAGAATGAGGTGATTTGGTAAAATGCTATGCCCAAGATAACTATCCGAGTGCCGGCGGTGGGGTGGTTCAAATAGCCTCGGCTATCACCTCATTATGTCCGGTCGTGATGGTCAAGTGGATTAAGGCGTCTTGTACATACCAGATGCGTTGCTTCTGGGAGTATGGGTTCGAGTCACTTCTGGGGTGTGAGTTTTCAGTTGCATATGTCCTGGGGACCATTCAGGCTTGTTCGCATTTGTGTTCCTCACGTGTTGCCCCAAAGAATGAGGTGATTTGGTAAAATGCTATGCCCAAGATAACTATCCGAGTGCCGGCGGTGGGGTGGTTCAAATAGCCTCGGCTATCACCTCATTATGTCCGGTCGTGATGGTCAAGTGGATTAAGGCGTCTTGTACATACCAGATGCGTTGCTTCTGGGAGTATGGGTTCGAGTCACTTCTGGGGTGTGAGTTTTCAGTTGCATATGTCCTGGGGACCATTCAGGCTTGTTCGCATTTGTGTTCCTCACGTGTTGCCCCAAAGAATGAGGTGATTTGGTAAAATGCTATGCCCAAGATAACTATCCGAGTGCCGGCGGTGGGGTGGTTCAAATAGCCTCGGCTATCACCTCATTATGTCCGGTCGTGATGGTCAAGTGGATTAAGGCGTCTTGTACATACCAGATGCGTTGCTTCTGGGAGTATGGGTTCGAGTCACTTCTGGGGTGTGAGTTTTCAGTTGCATATGTCCTGGGGACCATTCAGGCTTGTTCGCATTTGTGTTCCTCACGTGTTGCCCCAAAGAATGAGGTGATTTGGTAAAATGCTATGCCCAAGATAACTATCCGAGTGCCGGCGGTGGGGTGGTTCAAATAGCCTCGGCTATCACCTCATTATGTCCGGTCGTGATGGTCAAGTGGATTAAGGCGTCTTGTACATACCAGATGCGTTGCTTCTGGGAGTATGGGTTCGAGTCACTTCTGGGGTGTGAGTTTTCAGTTATATATATATATATATATATATATATATATATATATGTCGTACCTAGTAGCCAGAACGCACTTTTCAGCCTACAATGCAAGGCCCGATTTGCCTAATAAGCCAAGTTTTCATGAATTAATATATTTTCTCTATTTTTTTTCTTATGAAATGATAAAGCAACCCATTTCATTATGTAAGAGGTCAATTTTTTTTTATTGGAGTTAAAATTAACGTAGATATATGACCGAACCTAACCAACCCTACCTAACCTAACCTAACCTATCTTTATAGGTTAGGTTAGGTTAGGTAGCCGAAAAAGTTAGGTTAGGTTAGGTTAGGTAGACGAAAAACAATTAATTCATGAAAACTTGGCTTATTAGGCAAATCGGGCCTTGCATAGTAGACTGAGAAGTGCGTTCTGGCTATTAGGTACGACATATATATATATATATATATATATATATATATATATATATATATATATATATATATATATATATATATATATATATATATATGTCGTACCTAGTAGCCAGAACGCACTTCTCAGCCTACTATGCAAGGCCCAATTTGCCTAATAAGCCAAGTTTTCCTAAATTAATATATTTTCTCTATTTTTTTTCTTATGAAATGATAAAGCTACCCATTTCATTATGTATGAGGTCAATTTTTTTTATTGGAGTTAAAATTAACGTAGATATATGACCGAACCTAACCAACCGTACCTAACCTAACCTAACCTATCTTTATAGGTTAGGTTCGGTTAGGTAGCCGAAAAAGTTAGGTTAGGTTAGGTTAGGTAGGTTAGGTAGTCGAAAAACAATTAATTCATGAAAACTTGGCTTATTAGGCAAATCGGGCCTTGCATAGTAGGCATAGAAGTGAGTTCTGGCTACTAGGTACGACATATATATATATATATATATATATATATATATATATATATATATATATATATATATATATATATATGTCGTACCTAGTAGCCAGAACGCACTTCTCGGCCTACTATGCAAGGCCAGATTTGCCTAATAAGCCAAGTTTTCCTGTATTAATATATTTTCTCTAATTTTTTTATTTTGAAATGATAAAGCTACACATTTCATTATGTATGAGGACATTTTTTTTTATTGTAGTTAAAATTAACGTAGATATATGACCAAACCTAACCAACCCTACCTAACCTAACCTAACCTATCTTTAGAGGTTAAGTTAGGTTAGGTAGCCGAAAAAGTTAGGTTAGGTTAGGTTAGGTAGGTTATGTAGCCGAAAAACAATTAATTCATGAAAACTTGGCTTATTAGGCAAATCGGGCCTTGAATAGTAGGCTCAGAAGTGCGTTCTGGCTACTAGGTACGACATATATATATATATATATATATATATATATATATATATATATATATATGTCGTACCTAGTAGCCAGAACTCACTTCTCAGCCTACTATTCAAGGCCCGATTTGCCTAATAAGCCAAGTTTTCCTGAATTAATATATTTACTATAATTTTTTTCTTATGAAATGATAAAGCAACCCTTTTCTCTATGTATGAGGTCAATTTTTTTTTATTGGAGTTAAAATTAACGTAGATATATGACCGAACCTAACCAACCCTACCTAACCTAACCTAACCTATATTTATAGGTAAGGTTAGGTTAGGTAGCCAAAAAAAGCTAGGTTAGGTTAGGTTAGGTAGGTTAGGTAGACGAAAAAACATTAATTCATGAAAACTTGGCTTATTAGGCAAATCGGGCCTTGAATAGTAGGCTGAGAAGTGCGTTCTGGCTATTAGGTACGACATATATATATATATATATATATATATATATATATATATATATATATATATATATATATATATATATATATATATATATATATATATATATGTTTGTGTGTGTGTTTGTACTCACCTAATTGTACTCACCTAATTGTGCTTGCAGGGGTTGAGCTCTGGCTCTTTGGTCCCGCCTCTCAACCGTCAATCAACAGGTATACAGGTTCTAGAGCCTATTGGGCTCTATCATATCTACATCTGAAACTGTGTTTGGAGTCAGCCTCCACCACATCACTTCCTAATGCATTCAATTTGTCAACCACTCTGACACTAAAAAAAGTTCTTTCTGATATCTCTGTGGCCCATTTGGGCACTCAGTCTCCACTTGTGTCCCCTAGATGTAGATATGATATGTGCCGCTTGTGTTAAATAGCTTGTCCTTATCTACCCTATCAATTCCCTTGAGAATCTTGAATGTGGTGATCATGTCCCCCCTAACTTTTCTGTCTTCTAGCGAAGTGAGATTTAATTCCCGTAGCCTCTCCTCGTAGTTCATACCTCTCAGCTCGGGTACTAGTCTGGTAGCACACCTTTGAACCTTTTCTAGTTTTGTCTTATCCTTGACTAGATATGGACTCCATGCTGGGGCTGCATACTCCAGGATTGGCCTGACATATGTGGTATACAAAGTTCTTAATGTTTCTTTACACAAGTTTCTGAATGCCGTTCTTATGATGGTCAGCCTGGCATATGCCGCTGCTGTTAT
Organism: Procambarus clarkii; assembly: GCF_040958095.1. Taxonomy (NCBI): domain Eukaryota; kingdom Metazoa; phylum Arthropoda; class Malacostraca; order Decapoda; family Cambaridae; genus Procambarus; species Procambarus clarkii. Next base: position 30,020,497 of record NC_091153.1, read on the forward strand.
CCTCTTGATATGGGCTGCAGGGGACAGGTCTGGTGTGATATCAACCCCGAAGTCTTTTTCTCTTTCTGACTCCTGAAGAATTTCATCTCCCAGATGATACCTAGTATCTGGCCTGCTCCCTACGCCTATCTTCGTTACATTACATTTGCTTGGATTAAACTCTAACAACCATTTGTTCGACCATTCCTTCAGCTTGTCTAGGTCTTCTTGAAGCCCTTTAAGCAATCCTCCTCTGTCCTAATCCTTCTCATAATTTTGGCATTGTCAGCAAACATTGAGAGAAATGAATCTATTCCCTCTGAGAGGTAGGACCGAGTACAGGGCCCTGTGGGACTCCACTGGTGACTTCACGCCAATCTGAGGTCTCACCCCTCACCGTAACTCTCTGCTTCCTATTGCTTAGGTACTCCCTTATCCACTGGAGCACCTTACCAGCTACACCTGCCTGTCTTTCCAGCTTATGCACCAGCCTCTTAAGCGGTACTGTGTGAAAGGCTTTCCGACAATCCAAGAAGATGCAGTCCGCCCAATCCTTCTCTTTCTTGCTTAATCTTTTTCATTTGGTCGTAGAACTCTATTAAGCCAGTCAGGCAAGATTGACCCTCCCTGAATCCATGTTGGCGATTTGTCGCGAAGTCCCTTCTTTCCAGATGTGTTACTAAGTTTTTTTCTCACGATCTTTTTCATCACCTTGCATGGTATACAAGTCAAGGACACTGGCCTGTAGTTCAGTGCCTCTTGCCTGTCGCCCTTTTTGTATATTGGGATCACATTTGCCATCTTCCATATTTCTGGTAGGTCTCACGTCTCCAGTGACCTACTATACACTATGGAGAATGGCAAGCATAGTGCCTCTGCACACTCTTTCAGTACCCATGGTGAGATCCAGTTTGGACCAACAGCCTTTCTAAAGTCCAGGTCCAGCAGGTGTTTCTTGACCTCCTCACTCATAATTTCGAAACCTTCCAAGGTAGCCTGGTTTACTTCCCTTTCTCCTAGCACAGTGACCTCACCTTGTTCTATTGTGAAGACCTCCTGGAACCTCTTGTTGAGTTTTTCACACACCTCTGTGTCATTCTCTATACACCTGTCTTCGTCTGTTCTAAGTTTCATTACCTGTTCTTTCACTGTTGTTTTCCTCCTGATGGAGCAGCTTTGATTCGGTCTTGGCTTTGTTTGCTATATAATTTTCATAATTTTTCTCTGCTTCTCTTCTCACCCAAACATACTCATTCCTGGTTCTCTGGTATCTCTCTCTCTGCTTTCTGGTGTTCTGTTATTCCGGAAGTTCCTCAACGCCCTTTTGTTTAGTCACTTTGCATCCATACATGCCCTGTTATACCATTGATTCATCTGTTGCTTCTCGGATGTTTCCCATTTGGGATGGAATGAACCTATTTACTGCCTCCTGACACTTTTGGGTGACATAGTCCATCATATCTTGTACAGATTTATCTCTGAGGTCTGTGTCCCAAGTATTTCCCTCAGAAAACGTCTCATCTCCTCATAGTTCCCCTTTCAGTATGCCAGCCTTTTGTTTCCTAGTTCTTTTTTGGGGGGAGATAATTCCTAGCTCTACCAGGTACTCAAAGTTTAATACACTGTGGTCACTCATTCCCAAGGGTACTTCCATCTTAACTTCCCTTATATCCCACTCATTTAGGGTAAATATCAGATCGATCATGTCTGGTTCACCTTCTCCTCTCATTCTTGTTGATTCCTTGATGTGCTGGCTTAGAAAATGCCTTGTTGCCACGTCCAGCAGCTTAGCTCTCCATGTTTCTGGGCCTCCATGCGGATCTCTGTACTCCCAGTCTATTTTCCCGTGGTTGAAGTCTCCTCATGATTAGCAGTCCAGATCCATTTCTGCTGGAAACAGAAGCTGCTCTCTCTATCATGTTAATGGTTTCCATGTTGTTTCCATCATATTCCTGTCTGGGTCTTCTGTCATTCGGTCGTGGATTATATATGACTACGAATATAATTTTGTTTCCTCCAGTTGTTATGGTACTTGCTATGTAGTCACTGAAACCCTTACAGCCCTGAATAAACATCTTCTCAAAGTCCCAGCCCTTTCTTACCAGCAGAGCTACACCACCACCGCCTCTTCCTTCTCTCTCTTTCCTCATAACATAATAATCCTGTGAGAACACTGCGTTTGTTGTGGTTTTCGTTAGCTTCATTTCTGTGAGTGCTATTATGTCTGGGTTTTCTCTAGTAACCATTCTCCAAGCTCATTTGCTTTATTTGAAATTCTATCTATGTTAGTGTACATTGCCTTGAGGCTCACTTTCTTCTGTTCCTTCTCAAATCGCCTCCTTGGTGATTGTTCTGCTGGTGAGGGGAAGCTGTTCCATGGGTGTGAGGATTTGTGAGGTGGATAACAGGGTCTCAGAGGATACTGGGGTGAGGGGCGGGGGATCAAGTGAAGGGGGGGACAGGGAGGGTATGGGATGAAGGGGGAGGGAGGAACGGAAGGAAAAGGGGGGAGGAGGGACATGGTGGGAGGAGGGGAGGGGTAGCAGGGATGGAATGGGGTGTGGGGGGAGGGAGATTTGGCTGAGCTTTTGAGTGGGGACCGGGAGGGTTCGGGGCAGGGGGTTCTCTATGCATCCCCCCCCCCCCTCACCACTGGGGATGTTGTATTGGGAGCTGTGAGTTCCTGGTTTTCTCCTCTCATCTTGCACTTCTTCCTTGCTTCTGCTGCCATGGCTCTCTCCTCCCTCGTCATGTCCCTCTTGAGGAATACTTTTTTTTTAATTCTCCCACATGTTGCAGGTGGTTTTTCTTTGTGAGAATCATCTCCTTTGTGTTCTCGTTTGCAAACACTATCTTTAACACATGGTCTTGGTCTTTGTTGTACCCGCCTAGCCTGAAAACCTTCTCAATTCTATGCTCAGTCCCTTCCATCTCTAGTGCCTTCAGTATTTCATTCACTGCTACATTTTTCCTTATCATTCCAGTCCGTCCTGTTAGAGCCTTCCTGCTCTTTAATTCCCACAGCTACCACTGATTTTTTTCTTTCCATCAGCTGGGTAGCAGAGCGTGCCGCTTCCTGTGAGGTGGCTGCTTTCATGGCCACCACCCTCATTGTGGACATTGCTTCAGATTTTTTTTAGCATTTCTGCAAATGTTACTTTGACAGTGGCATTGTCTTCCAGAATATTATTTCCACCTTCCTCCTGGATGATTTTCTCAGTCTCAGCATCAACACTGTTCTCATTGAGGGTTCTACTCACTTCTTTTGCTGCTGTCAGCTCTCTTTTCAGGTTGCTTATTTCATTCTTCATTTCCTGCATCAATACCTGCCTCTCACTCTTGATGTCCTCCAAAAATTGGGCAAACATTTCCTTCATTTCATCACCTTGAATTTTCCCTGTTCCCCTGTTTCCTTTGGCCATCATGCCTGCCTCTGTTCCTGTTATGCTGTGATAGGATTTGTCAGGAGGAGGGCAAACAGGGTGAGAGAGAGAGAGAGAGAGAGAGAGAGAGAGAGAGAGAGAGAGAGAGAGAGAGAGAGAGAGAGAGAGAGAGAGAGAGAGAGAGAGAGAGAGGGAGAGAGAGAGAGAGAGAGAGAGAGAGAGAGAGAGAGAGAGAGAGAGAGAGAGAGAGAGAGAGAGAGAGAGAGAGAGAGAGAGAGGGAGAGAGAGAGAGAGAGGGAGAGAGAGAGAGAGAGAGAGAGAGAGAGAGAGAGAGAGAGAGAGAGAGAGAGAGAGAGAGAGAGAGAGAGAGAGAGAGAGAGAGAGAGAGAGAGGAGAGAGAGAGAGAGAGAGAGAGAGAGAGAGAGAGAGAGAGAGAGAGAGAGAGAGAGAGAGAGAGAGAGAGAGAGAGAGAGAGAGAGAGGGAGAGAGAGAGAGAGAGGAGAGAGAGAGAGAGAGAGAGAGAGAGAGAGAGAGAGAGAGAGAGAGAGAGAGAGAGAGAGAGAGAGAGAGAGAGAGAGAGAGAGAGGGAGAGAGAGAGAGAGAGAGAGAGAGAGAGAGAGAGAGAGAGAGAGAGAGAGAGAGAGAGAGAGAGAGAGAGAGAGGGAGAGAGAGAGAGAGAGGGAGAGAGAGAGAGAGAGAGAGAGAGAGAGAGAGAGAGAGAGAGAGAGAGAGAGAGAGAGAGAGAGAGAGAGAGAGAGAGAGAGGGAGAGAGAGAGAGAGAGAGAGAGAGAGAGAGAGAGAGAGAGAGAGAGAGAGAGAGAGAGAGAGAGAGAGAGAGAGAGAGAGGGAGAGAGGGAGAGAGAGAGAGAGAGAGAGAGAGAGAGAGAGAGAGAGAGAGAGAGAGAGAGAGAGAGAGAGAGAGAGAGAGAGAGAGGGAGAGAGAGAGAGAGAGGGAGAGAGAGAGAGAGAGAGAGAGAGAGAGAGAGAGAGAGAGAGAGAGAGAGAGAGAGAGAGAGAGAGAGAGAGAGAGAGAGAGAGGGAGAGAGAGAGAGAGAGGGAGAGAGAGAGAGAGAGAGAGAGAGAGAGAGAGAGAGAGAGAGAGAGAGAGAGAGAGAGAGAGAGAGAGAGAGAGAGAGAGAGGGAGAGAGAGAGAGAGAGAGAGAGAGAGAGAGAGAGAGAGAGAGAGAGAGAGAGAGAGAGAGAGAGAGATTGAGAGAGAGAGAGATTGAGAGAGAGAGAGAGGGAGAGAGAGAGGGAGAGAGAGAGAGAGAGAGAGAGAGAGAGAGAGAGAGAGAGAGAGAGAGAGAGAGAGAGAGAGAGAGAGAGAGAGAGAGAGAGAGAGAGAGATTGAGAGAGAGAGAGATTGAGAGAGAGAGAGAGGGAGAGAGAGAGAGAGGGGGAGAGAGAGAGGGAGATAGAGAGAGAGTGGGTAGGAGAGAGGGATGAGAGAGAGGGGTGGGGAGAGTGGGGTGAGAGAGAGGGTGAGAGTGGGGTGAGAGAGGGGAGTGGAAAATAGTGGTATAGTGGGATGAATTGTGAATAAATTGTGAATAAACACACTGACTTTGTATGTTTGCGAGTGTGTGTGTGTGTGTGTGTGTGTTTTGTTGATGTTGTTGTTGTAGGGGGATGGGGGAATAGTGGGAACCTGGGAGGGAGGGAGGGAGGGAGGGGGCAAAGATCGTCACTTCAGGTCAGGTTGTCAGGTGGTGGGAGAGGGTGAGGGAGATCGAGGGGGGTCCCACTGTGTGGGAGGGTTTTGGGGGTAGAAGGGGGGGGGGGAATATCTGGTATGCTACAGAGGAAATGAGAAAGATGAGGAGAGGGGGGGGGGAATGCCTCGGGGATGTGTGTGTGTGTGTGTACTTGTGTACGTGTGGTTGCTGGTGGGTACCCAGTGAGCCCTCACTGGTGGGTGGGGGTGAGGGTGTGTGTGTGTATGTGTAAATCACGAAAACCAACACGTGAGGAAAAATGTGATAGTGTAAGACCACAGAGGAAGAATTGAAACAGGAATTTCCTTAAGTACTTTCGTATATTAATGTATCTTCAGTTAGAAACAAACTATTAGTTAGAAACAGCCCTCGTAGTGAAAATTGTGTCATATATGAAATACCTTGTAAAGACTGTAATAGGTTCTATGTTGGACAAACATCTATAGATTTGAAATGTAGAATTTCGCAACATAAATACTCTGTAAGACATGGCCAATTATCTAATTCTTTGCTTGTTCATTTGTCAAAAAATGCTCACCAAATTGATTGGGAGATGGCTTCTTCAATAACGAATTGTAAAAGCACTTATAACAGGAACATAATTGAATCTGCTATAATACAGATTACAAAAGAATGTAATTAGAACATTACCAGTGGTTTATATAATTTAGATCCATTTTAGATAGATTAATTAAAGGGTGATTTGAGTAGGATCATTGATACACATTTGTCTCACTGATTCATTGTAAATATTTACTATCTTATGCTATTATTATCCGTGTGTGGGCCTATTGGCAAATATAAATAGGAGTTGCATCGCATGGGCCAATAGGCATTCTGCAGTTCTTATGCGGCTCTTATTTGTATCCAGCTAATTCCCATTCGTTTTTCATTGTACCTCACCTCACTTCATCTCTCTCTCTCCTGCCTATATATTTGTCCAACACTTGACTTGTAAAGGACGGGAGACATCTCCCGTCACGCAGGGTGCAGTCACACCTCCACAGATCTCAAAAGGGCTATTCACCACTTACGGGCTATTCATGCCCGTCCCACCTTTTGGGTGGCTTAATCTTCATCAATCTTCCTCGAATTGTAAATCATTCCTTCCTTCTGAAGATGTATTAATATACGAAAGTACTTGAGGAAATTCCTGTTTCACTTCTTTTTCCGTGTTCTGACACTGTCACATTTCTCATCACGTGTTAATTTTTGTGATTTACACACATAATGAGAACCATGTGCTCTTTCGCTATGCTGTTCCCTCAGACTGCTTCCTTCGTGACCATCTTTGCTACTCTACTAGTGAAAGCACACTGCACTCGCACCCGTCTCAAATTCCTGAAACAATGTCTTCGTGAGCAAGTTGTACCCAAATCTCTGCTACCTGCACGTATCCTCATATTAAGTGATCAACCATTCAGTGATTTTTGTGCTACCATTTTGAAAAAACACATTGAAGTTACAAAATCAAGTGAACGTTGTGTTTTGAAAAGCCTGGATGCAGCAAAAAGAAACTTTCATCACGCAATACCTTTGGACTTGAAAAATCTTCTGATGGATGAAATATACAGTGACTTACGTAGAAACGTTAATCAGTTATAGAAAATTCTAAAGCCCAAGTTAGAAAGCCTGATTAAAAAGAGTGATTGGACAAAGAAATCCAATCCAAACAACGTGTACAGTTTGTCATCAAAGTCGATATGTGAAAATGTGGTTACCGCTTTGGGTTATGGTATGTCATTTGCCATTTCAAATCAACTTTCTGCAGTTAAGATTGTTAGTTCATTGTTATAGCTTGAAAAACAAAACTCTCTCTCCACAAAACCTAAACCTGGTTAAAGGTATTGTTTATGGTTCAATGTTGACGCCTCTAACAAACAATTTCCCTGAAAGGTTCAGACGAAGATTACAGGAGTTAAGAGCCGACCCCTCCATTCATATAACAAAGGCTGATAAATCCAGCTCTATTGTTATTCTAAACAAGGAGGGATGTATTTCGAAAATGAATGATTTCCTAGATTCTTCAACATACACTAAACTCAGGAAAAATCCTCTTGAGGACATCATCAAGCTCTTCTATAGCAGCTTGAGGAAGTTGTTAAGTAAGCATAAAGATCTTCTTAATCAACTTACTACCTCATCACCTTCATTACCATATCTATATGGACTTGTCAAGATGCATAAACCTAACAATCCCATGAGGCCTATCATCAGTTCTGTGGGATCCATTTCTTACAAGCTTTCTAAATGGCATACTAAAAACTTGTCCTCATTGTTAGGAATTATTTCCTCTTCTCATTTGACAAATTCTCTTGAATTAGTTAAGAAATTGAATAGTGTTCCTGTCACTCCTGATGTAAAGTTAATCAGTTTCCATGTTTGTTCCTTGTTTACAAAGGTACCGGTTGATGATATTCTTGATAATCTTCCTCATGAACTAATTAATCATGTTTTACCTCTTTCTGCTGATATTGCTGTCAATCTTTTTAAGTTATGAATTAAAGAATGTAAATTTACCTTTAATAATGAATATTTTTTACAGAGTTTTGGAATGGCAATGGGGAATCCTTTATCGCCATTGCTTTCAAACTTGTCCATGAAATTCTTCGAAAATAAATTTGTTTCCAAATTTATCCCTGGAATTATTCCATGGTTTATATATGTTGATGATATTCTGTGTATATGCCCTACAGATGTAAACACAGACGAATTTGTAACCAAACATATTGATCAAGTCACATCCATAAAATTTACAATGGAGACTAAAATTGATAGATGTTTGTGATTCCTAGATGTACTTATTCATAGGGAAAATTATTCACTAAAGTTTAGTGTGTAGAGAAAACCTGTACTATTAGTTACAACGTTGCATTCGAATAGGCACGTCTTTTTACATAACTACTATATAAATGCCACCCCTGTGACAGGAAAAAACTTGTTTTTTTTTTAAACAGTGCCATCTGTTGCACGTAAGAGCAACACACGCTATTCAAAATATGTTACGAATTCATTTCAATGTTACGATTGCATTCAAAAATTTATTTTTCAAAGATTTTTTATTTATTTTCATTTGGATTTAATTATTTTGTGTGACATTGCGTTCGAATTGAGCTGCGTTGTTTACCATAGTGTTCATTTCGTGAGAATAGTTTATATGTTTCTATTTTCATTGTTTTTCATTTCGTTTTTTAACTGTTCTTATTTTTTCAGTGCAATTGGTGGTGAAACTGAACTGTGTCGAATGATCTACGTTTGAATTGAAATATTTCGCTAGTATATTTTGGTTTTGTTTTGAAAACAAGAAAATGGAAAACACGTTTATTTCACAGCTGCAAATGTGCAACAAACAATGTGCTATGAATCCACCGGCTACAACGTTAAGTGCTTTCTTCACGTTATGTCAAATGACGCGTTTGCACTGCTGAATTCAGAAGTGCCTACGTATTACACGTGGAATACCAGTAGAAAATCATTTGAACGACGCAAACGAGGAGAGCGAGTCGACTGACAACCTGGCATATTGAAATAAACTACGATATGCAGACATCCACTGTGCATCCCAATCACGATGAATGCTTCTTTCTTCGCATGCTGTTGGTAAATGTGCCTGGATCAACGTCTTCCAGCAATTGAGATTTGTCAACGGCATTACACATGCCACTTTCTGTAGTGCATGTCAAGCTCTGAATTAAATAGAGAACGACCAACAATAGGATGTATGCATTAATGACGCGTCTAACACGTCACATCCAAATCAAATTCGTGCATTGTTTGCAGTCATATTGACTACCGGCTGTCCTTCATCTCCAACAGAGTTATGGAAGAAATATAAGTCGCACATGCTGAAGATATTGTCCGTCGAATACGCAAGGAAAATTCAAATGTGAACGTGGATTTCACAACAGAAATCTACAACGAAGCGTTGATAATGATTGAAGATTTGTGCTTAGAAATCGCGAACAAAGTCCTCAATCAATTGGAAATGCAATCACCGAATCGATCTGTTGCTGCTTCGTTCGATTTAGAATTGCGTCGTAAACAAAGTTACAACACGGGTGATCTGTTGTTGTATGTGCAATCAAATCTAACGCTTGAGAGAAAAGGTATTTACAATCAAATAGTTCAAACAGTCAATTACGAGCTTGAAGGAATTTTCTTAGATGCGCCAGGAAGAACTGGTAAACCTTCCTAATTAGATTGATTCTGGCAGCATTTCGATCCCAAAATGGCATTGCCATAGCTCTTGCATCGTCCGGAATAGCTGCGACATTGCTACCAGGTGGAAGAACTGCTACCTCGGCTTTGAAATTGCCATTGAACATGCAATTCATTGAAACTCCCACGTGCAACATTTCCAAAGCATCCGGCACACGAACTTACCAATATTAGTCAGTCTAACATTGAAAGTGAGGCAGGCACATACAAGTCCGTCGACACTGTTGACGAAGCAGATGAAGCGGTTAATTATCAAGCAGAATTTCTTAATTCACGCGATCTACCAGGGATACCATCACACGTACAGCAATTGGAAATCGGTGTGTCAATTATCATGTTGTGAAATATCAACAAGCCAAAACTTTGCAACGCCACGCGGCTTGCAGTAAAAAAATTAATCAGCGACGTTATAGAAGCAACAATCTTGACAGGACCTTTCAAAGGTGAAGATATCCTCATTCCTCGCATTCCAATGATTCCAACAGATATGCCATTTCAATTTAAAAGATTGTAATTTCCTATTCGTTTGGCGTTTGCAATCACCATCAACGAAGCTCAGGACCTATTACGACCCTAGGTTCCTCAATTGGAAACCAAAGGTCAAATTGAGCTAAATAAACTACCTTATATTTGACACGCTTGCCGATGTGTCTTTGTTCGTATCTTCCTTGCCAAACGTAGGACGAATCTTGTTGCTCACAAAGCATTCAGACACTTGAGCTTGTTGTGGATTAAGTATAACATTGTAGTAATTATTAACTATCCTTAGAACGAGTAGAGTAAACAATATTGTACATCGGTGAAGATTTTTAATGTGTATAGCTGCACGATTAATTAGGCTCTTCCCGGCACCACAACAACTCGAGAGCCCTGGACGGGACACTGGATGCGGCCTTCTCTGTTCTGGCGCCGTGGTGGAAAGAACCTCCTCCCTTTCCTACTACTTGTCCTTATCTTTTTCTGTGTCTAGTTACCAAGTTAAGTATTGTGTACAGTATTGAATTGTGCCTACTCTGGTATTGTAAGATTGGTGTAGACCTGGAGTAGTATTTGCCAGTGTTTTGGGTACCCCTTAGTGTTGTGTTGTGTTAGGGTACCACGTGGTCTCACTACCCTAAGCTGCCTAGAGCTTCAGGTTCTTCACTAGTAGTACTTTACCCTAGCTTGTTCTCAGTGTAAACCTTGTATCCTGCTTATGTGGACCAAGGCTTTTAACATAAGATAGTGTGGTAAAGTAATTATTACTATTGTTATTGGTGTGAATATATATGGGGGGTTGTTAAGGGGTTAATAAATACGTAAGTTAGTTAAAGGAGTATCCATTCTTCCTGTGTAGGAGATCTATGGTCAACCTCTAGACTGACATTATCTTGTAGCCAATTAATATTCACTGTTGATATTTTTATTTGGGGGCCGGGCCTTACTGATCTCCACTGCTAGAGATACATCTTTATTCTAACTACTGCCCCTACATCCATTTAATACTAGATCCCCCAATGAACTTACCCCTATTTATAACAAGTGGTTGGCCTGACAGGGAGGAACTTTATATTTGTAAAAAATTAGATTTTTGAGTGCCAAAACTGAAAATTCTTGTTTTCTGCAGAACAGTTGTGTGTTAGCCTAGGGTCCAGCTCATCTAGCAAAGCATTGCACTGACTGGACACCCAGCTGGATCCCTTCACGATTGAGGTAAGTGTGGCCTTGTGTTAGGGGCCGTGCAAATTTTTGTTTTTTCCAATTTTTATTTTTTATTTTTTTCCTTTGCTAGGAGCTAAATTTATTAATGATGACATCTAAAATGCAGGAACTGCCAAAGGATCCTTCAGTGGTAGAGATTAAGAAGCTCACCAAAGCAAATTTAGTATTGTTAGGCAAGGAATTTGGTCTCGAGTTAAACGACACTGATATAAAGTGGACCTTGATGAATGAAATTTTACGGCATTGTATAGACCAAGAACTAGTGCCAAGTGATACAATTTTATGTGAGCCCAGTTCAGGGGAAAGAGTAGCTAGTAGAAATATAGAGTTAGAATTAAAACTAGCCAAGTTAAGACTGGCAGAGCAAGAGGCCAGAGTAGCAGTCCAAAATGCTAAAGTGGAAGAGCAAAGGCTCAAAAATGAGGCGGCAAGAATGGTACCACCACCTACTGGCATTCTGATAAAAAACATAACTTACCTGAATTTTCTGAGTCAGACCCTGAAAGATTTTTCAACCATTTTCAGAGACTAGCCATGTCCATGAACTGGCCAAGGGAAGAGTGGGTGAAAATCTTGCAGGGGCGGCTTAGGGGTAAAGCACAAGATATTTTTATAAACATGCCTGACGACGAGTGTTTTGAATATGATAAAGTCAGGGAGCGAATTTTAAGGGCATATGAAATTACTCCTGAAGCTCACCGCCAAGCTTATCGCAACCTTAGGCCTACTCACAACCAACCGCTCACTGAATTTGCTAATGATCAAATTAGATTGTTTGATAAATGGATTCGCTCGGCTAAAGCCGAAACATACGAGGCACTGAGGAATGTAGTTTTAATGGAACATTTTATAGAATTCTACCCTCATCTACTCTAACCCCAACACACACACACTAAATAATGTTGTTAATAATGAACTGAAAAAAGTCCACTTATGGATGTCAACCAACAAACTAACACTTAACATAGAAAAGACCTACTACATCTTATTTGGAAGCAAATCTACAAATGCAATTCAGCTTCAGATAGACAATGTAAACATTAGCAATAAAAATGATGGAAAGTTTCTTGGCCTATTCCTAGACAAGAGACTCAACTTCAGTACCCACATACAACACATAACTAAGAAAGTCTCTAAAACAGTTGGTATACTCTCCAAAATCAGATATTATGTACCTAACTCTGCTCTCATCTCTCTATATTATGCACTAATCTATCCCTATCTTAATTATGGTATATGTGCGTGGGGTTCAACCACTGCAAACCACCTCAAGTCCATCATTACCCAGCAAAAATCTGCTATCAGAATAATAACAAATTCTGCTTTCAGACAACACTCAGCCCCCTTGTTTAATCCCCTAAACATGCTAAACATAATCTCACTCCACAAATTCTCTTGTGTCAACTACATTTACAAAACCCTGTTCTTAAATGTAAATCCTGCTCTGAAACTCTTCCTGGACAGATATAATAGGACCCATTATCACCACACCAGAAATAAATATCTCTTTGATATCCCCAGAGTCAAATTTAATTTGTGTAAACACTCTATGCAAATAAAGGGACCCAGTCTATGGAACTCACTCCCTATTGAATTAAAAAGCTGTCCAACTTTTGCATCATTCAAAAACAATACTAAAAAGTACCAAATTTCATCTTCATAGTTTTTTACCTTTTGCTTTAAAACTGCACTGTATCTATTGCTACCCAATCTCCCAATCTTTATGTACCCAATCTGAACATCTTTATCATTGCGATCATTGCTGTCTTCTTATATGTACTGTCAATCTGCTGTATGGTGTCTATTAATCTTGTTTAAATTACCAATCAAGCTGTCAATGTAATCAATCAGAGCTTTAATATACCAATGTGCTTTAATATACTTACTAATCTCTGTCATCTCATTTTTTTTCTTGCAATGTATTTGTTATCATTTTATTAATTCTGATAGAATTTACCTACTTAAAATTATCTGTTAGATTAAGGACTTGCCCGAAATGCTGCGCGTACTAGTGGCTTTACAAGAGTGCAATTACTGTACTATGCTATGTATTCTCACAAACCCAATGTACCTTCTTGTATATAAATAAATAAAATAAAAAATAGATAAATAAATAATATGCCAGAGAGTGTAGCACAATACATTAGAGGAAGGATAGAGGTAGATTCTAAAATAGGGGATTTGGCCAAGATGGCAGAAAACTACCAGTTGGCGGGCAAAAGGCCCAATAAAAATAATTATACCCCACAGAGTAGCAAAACTTATACCCACAGCTAGTCCAGACCAGCTCATTCTAACCCTTTAACTAACGCACCTTCTGTTTCAGACATAGCTAACCCTGTTAAAATGTCTAGCCCCACGGCACCTAAGAGTGAACCGAAGGGTAATCCTGTTAGTAATGTCTCTTCTCCCCGACATATCTGTGGTCACTGTAAACGTCGAAACTGTTACGTACCCTTATAAGATACGTAAGTAAATATATTAATATGTACATTTATAATTGTATGTAAATTACAAGCATGTATATTGTTATACTTATATGTTCTATGCAAATGCACATTCATGTTACAGTGTTGGCGTTAGGCCCAGCGTATCGTGGGAATGATTGTTTATTTCTTTGTGTGATCAGTTTTCCCACGGGAACTAATGATTTATATGTGATCATAAGTGGGTAACAGAGTGAAATAATAATTGAGTGAACTGTATCTGGCAAATTGTCGTGGGATCATCCGTTGCTGGGTGTGCATGCCATTATGCTATTCTGTATGCATATTTTAATTACTATGTAAAGAATAATTACTTTTGTTTGTATATATCAATATGTACTAATTATCCATTAAGTTAGTTTAAGATTACTCTTGTCACAATGTATTGCTCCATTGTTGAAATAATAAATATTGTAACTTTGGCAATTTATTCGCGGGGCAAGGCAATGTGTTTTTTGACTCGCATATTGTTGTTCAGTAGCTGAGCAGGAACCAGGGAGATAACAACTTGTTGAAGTTAAGTTCATTTGTTCTGTCATAGCCATACCTATTATTATTTTAATTTAATGTCTGGAAGTTACAGTGATATTTTTAATGTGATATATTGTGACCATATAATCATCTGTTTGCTTTTGAGATTTATTTAATATAATATTATATATATATATACTTAGTCTTTATTCTTCAGTCCTATGAAGATTCTATTTTTGTGCTCATTACTTATTAAGGGGTTATACTGGTGATTCGCTATTGAGAACAGCAGTTGTGTCGTATCCCTAGACTTATTAAAGTTTGGCTGCTGTAGGATCACGAGCCGTAACGTACGATAGGTAACAAAGAGTTATGGGGGCCTGTCCGGGATATATTGTCCCACTTAACTTAACTATGCTAATCTAACCTTGCCTTCCTAGGTACCAGTGTGTCAAGTGTCTCTGTGTGTTTCTTAAGAACTATTCCATGTGCCAAGCAAGCCTTCCTGTGTGTCAAGTAACAACGTTTCACGATTTTGAGGTAAGTCATCCTATATATTTTGTTTGTGCAGTGAGGCCAAGCGAATTTTCAGTGTGGTGACAATTTTACAGTGAAGTGTAGTGCAGTGCCATTGTTTTAATTATTGTTGTGAATTAAGTGCCAAGTGTTAGTAACGATGGAGGAGAAAGTTGCAGCGTTGGTGGCTCACCCAGACTTTGAAGGGATTCAGAACCTTAAAAAGACTGAGTTAATACAAATGGCAAATCAGTTGGATTTGACCGCCAGCAATAGAATGGTTAAAGCCCAAATATTGAAAGTCATTGTGACGCATTTTGTTGAGAATGGGGAGTTAGAGGAAGAAATTCTAGAAGAGTTAAGAGAGGAGTCGAGTGATCAGATGACGTTAAAGCGTCTTGAGTTAGAAGCGCAAATAGCCAATGCTAAGCTTGAAGCTCAAAAGGAACAGAAAATATTAGAGGCTGAAGCTCGTCAAAGAGAGATTGAAGCTCAACAGCAACAGCAAATATTAGAGGCTGAAGCTCGTCAAAGAGAGATTGAAGCTCAACAGCAACAGCAAATATTAGAAGCTGAAGCTCAGCAAAGGGAGCTAGAGACTAGGCGTTTAGAAATTGCGGTACAGTTGCAAATAGAAGCCACAAAGAAGCAACAAGCCGAGGAACAAACTAGGCAATTAGAGATTCAACAACAAATGGCTGACACTAACTTCAGGCTTGAATCACAGCGTATGGCAGCTGGGCATGGAAATACTAGTAATGTTTCAACAAATAGTGATAATAATCCCATCAGGATGAATAAGTATATAGAGTTGCCCAAGTTCAATGAGGAGGATCCTGAGGTTTTCTTTGCACATTTTTATAAAATTGCCATCAGTATGAACTGGCCAAGGGATCAGTGGGTAGCCATTATGCAGTCTCAATTCAAGGGGCGTAGTCAGGAGGTTTTCACAACCCTACCTGACGCTCATAGTTTTGATTATGACTTTGTAAAGAAAAGCATCCTCAATGCATACCAGCTAAATCCAGAGGCACACAGGCAAAAGTTCAGGAACCTAAGGAGAATCAGGGATCAGACAATAGCAGATTTTACTCGTCAGAAGACGAATTTTTGCAACAGATGGTTAAAGTCACTTGCAGTCACTGATTTTGATGCTCTAAAGAATCTTCTTATAATGGAAGAAGTATTGTCATGTCTTCCAGACCAGTTGTCTACTTCTATGGCAGAACAAAAGAATGTAACCGATATTGATGAGCTGTCAAAGCTCACGGATGAGCATGAGTTGCTGACTAAGGCCCCGTTTACGGCCACTTCACCTAAGTCTAGTCGTAGAGTAAATTTCAATGCTCACCGTACTCCTTATCAGTATAAGTCTCCTCCTGGTGCGACAGTTACTCCCGTGAACTCTTCTCTTACTAACCCTAAGATGGTTACTCCATTGCCAGGATCATCTAAGCCTAGTAATGCTAATTCTAAACCGGCAGTTGGTTCTACCAGTGTGTCCACTGTCAAACATTGTACCCATTGTAAGAGAAGGGGGCATGTGATTTCTTCATGTTTTAGTTTGCACCCTGAACTCCGACCAACTGGTCTTATTATGAGTAAAGGAGTGCAACCTATTAATTCTTCATGTATTACAGTCAGTCCCAATTGGATGGCTGAATTCAAACCCTATATTTCCACAGGTACCTTATTATGTACTAATGGTAGACATAAGACTGTTCAATTACTCCGTGATACTGGAGCTTCACAGTCTCTTATTACCCAGAAGGTACTTGATGATGTTGACACCCGAGATCTGGGTGAATTTGTGCTTCTCCAAGGTATTGCCGGTAGTGTGCAACCAGTGTCCTTATTGCAAGTTAACCTTGATTCTAAATATACTTCAGGATGGTGTAATGTTGGTGTAAGTAAACAACTGCCCATTCCTGGGGTAGACATTATTCTAGGTAATGATTTTGGCAACCAAATGGTTGTAGGGCCCAAGTGTCCCATCATGTTAACTAAACCCCATAATGTATTAGCTCAACCAGTAGCAGATGATGATATTATTTACCCTGCTTGTGTTGTTACTAGATCAATGGGAAAAACAGGTGAGAGTAATCCTGTCTTCGCTGAGGTTGCTGTTCCCAAGACCAGGACCCCTTCAGTAAAGGAGTGGGAGGTGGATCTTGAGGATTCTTTTATGACTCGACTGGATGATGAGAGTGAGGCCGTAGTAGAAGCCCCGCCGAACCTAAATCACAAGGAAAGTGAAGGTGAGGAGGCTGAACTATCTGTACCTTGCCCGCTTGTCTCCAGTGCGCCAGTTGTCGAGAGTGAGGCCGAAGTAGCTATGACTCCATTTTATTCTGATCAATCGGGAAAAGAGATCAAGCTACTAGGTTCTTGCCCGCTCGCTGCTGAGTCTGAGTCATTGCCCTTAAGTGTTGTACAGACTACTGATCCTAGTTTAAGTAAGTGTATTTCTGAGGCTCCTGATAATATTGATGCATTGGAGGAAGGGACGGGTTTCTTCTTCAAGGATCGACTTCTGATGAGAAGGTGGAGACCCAAGGGAACTCCCTCTTCAGAGGATTGTGAGATTAGAACCCAACTCGTTGTCCCCAATGATTATCGTAGGCAGGTCCTGCAGGCTGCACATGATGACCCCATGGGAGGTCATCAAGGTATCACGAATATGTACCATAAGATAAGTAAATATTTTTTCTGGCCAAAGTTAAAGAAAGACGTGGTCAGATATTGTCATAACTGTATACCCTGTCAAATTGTTGGTAAACCAAATCAATCTGTACCTAGAGCACCATTGCAACCTATTGTAGTTCCTGATGAACCATTTACTCATGTTGTAATTGATTGTGTGGGTCCTTTACCTAAGACTAAATCGGGTAACATGTTTTTGTTCACTCTCATGTGTATGACTACTAGATTTCCTGAAGCTTATGCTCTACGGAATACCAAGGCTCATAATCTCATCAAGTGTCTTGAAAGATTCTTTTCGTTGTTTGGAATGCCTAGAGTCATTCAGAGTGATAATGGGGGAAATTTTGTTTCTAAAGTTTTCAGAACTTTTTGCGAATCCCGAGGGATTCGGCACAAATTATCCAGTCCATATCATCCACAAAGCCAAGGTGGACTTGAACGTTTCCACCAGACTTTGAAACAAATGCTGAAGACAACCGGAGAAACTCATCCACGTAATTGGGATGAGAATCTCCCCTTTGTGTTGTTTGCTGCGAGAGAAGGGCTACAAGAGTCATTGGGCTGTTCACCCTTTGAACTAGTGTTTGGTCACCAAGTAAGAGGTCCTCTTAAAATGCTACAAGAAAAGTTGTTGGGAGATGTCTCTGTTCATCAGAGCGGATTGTACTTGAGTGAGGTCAAGGCTAAGTTGTGTCGGGCTCGTGAGTTGGCGAAAGAACATCTGGGAAGGACTCAACAAGCCATGAAAGTACGATATGACAAGAAGTTCAAAGCTAAGCTAAGGTCGTTTGATGTCGGAGATTTGGTGTTGGTGTTGAAACCTCGTATGGGGACTTCCATGTCCCATAAGTTCGCAGGACCCTACCAAGTGGTAGACAAGGTGGGAGACCTAACTTATAAACTAATTAACCCTAATCTTTCAGAACCCCAAATGACTGTACACATTAACAGATTAAAAGCTTATGTTGGACCGGGTGTAGTAGCTTGTTTTAGTCGGGAAGAGTTACCACCTGAGGATAATTGTAGTGAGGGACATGTTGTTAATATCCCACTTCTCAGTTCCAGTTCCAATGGCAGGGAGATGCTATGTCATTTACAGGAGGAACAACGTGATGAGTTCCAGGTTCTGCTGGACAACCATACATCTCTGTTTGGGGAGGTTCCTACCCAGACCCACCTCATCACACACGACATTCAGCTCCTGGACAGCACCCCCATTCGACAACATCCGTACCGAGTGAATCCCGAAAAGAGGAAAATTATGCAAGCAGAAGTGGAATATCTGCTCCAGCATGATTTCATTCGGCCAAGTCAAAGTACTTGGAGCTCTCCGTGTTTGTTAGTGCCAAAACCAGATGGAACCTGGAGATTGTGCGTGGATTACAGGAAACTGAACAAGAACACTACAGTGGACGTTTTTCCTTTACCCTTGTTGGAAGAATGTATAGAGTCCATAGGTCATGCTGAATATGTAAGTAAGCTTGATTTGTCAAAAGGGTATTATCAAATTCCATTAACAGAGTATGCTAGAGAGGTTACTGCTTTTGTTACACCTGATGGTGCGTATGAATTTAATGTCATGCCATTCGGTTTGAGAAATGCACCTGCTACTTTTCAAAGATTCATGAATTTCTTACTCAAGGATGTGCCAGATTGTAGGGCCTACCTTGATGACATTGTTTTGTACAGTAAGAATTGGGCAGATCATCTCTTAGGCCTTAAGAACTTGTTTACAGTGTTGGAAAACGCAAAGTTAACCATAAACATGAATAAGTGTAGTTGGGCAAGAGGTACGATAACTTATCTTGGACACGAGGTAGGCCAAGGTAAGATTATCCCCTTACAAGATAAGATTCAAGCCATTGTGGACTACCCAGTGTTGACCAATAAGAAAGGAGTCCAACGGTTTATTGGTATGTGTGCATACTATAGGCGTTATTGTAGAAATTTTTCAACAGTAGCTGCTCCTTTGACAAACTTGTTACGCAAGCAAGTAAAGTTTCAGTGGACACAAGATTGTCAGAATGCTTTTCAGAACCTAAAGGGCATATTGTCCACCTCACCTATTCTTGCTAGTCCCCAATTTGATAAACCATTTATATTACACATTGATGCGTCAGATGTTGGAATAGGTGCTGTGCTTATTCAAGTTGGTTTAGACCAGATTGAGCATCCTGTGTATTACTATTCCAGAAAATTTAATGCAGCTCAGAGAAATTATTCCGTGGTAGAAAAGGAGGCGTTGGGTCTTATATTGTCAATCAAGAAGTTTGAGATTTACCTATCAGGAAATAAAGTGTTAGTATTTACAGACCACAACCCCCTTATCTTTATAAATATGATGAAAGTCAAGAACCAACGAATTCTGCGCTGGTCATTGTTTTTGCAGGAATTTAATGTAGAAATCAAACATATTCCAGGCAGACAAAATGTTATTGCTGATACTTTGTCAAGAAGTTTTGATGTACCATAAATGAAATGTTTCTTTTTACTTAACATTTTTACTTCTGAAAAAATGCCATTGATCTTCAATCCATTGCATTTTTTTTCTTGGAGGTGGAAGTGTTACGTACCCTTATAAGATACGTAAGTAAATATATTAATATGTACATTTATAATTGTATGTAAATTACAAGCATGTATATTGTTATACTTATATGTTCTATGCAAATGCACATTCATGTTACAGTGTTGGCGTTAGGCCCAGCGTATCGTGGGAATGATTGTTTATTTCTTTGTGTGATCAGTTTTCCCACGGGAACTAATGATTTATATGTGATCATAAGTGGGTAACAGAGTGAAATAATAATTGAGTGAACTGTATCTGGCAAATTGTCGTGGGATCATCCGTTGCTGGGTGTGCATGCCATTATGCTATTCTGTATGCATATTTTAATTACTATGTAAAGAATAATTACTTTTGTTTGTATATATCAATATGTACTAATTATCCATTAAGTTAGTTTAAGATTACTCTTGTCACAATGTATTGCTCCATTGTTGAAATAATAAATATTGTAACTTTGGCAATTTATTCGCGGGGCAAGGCAATGTGTTTTTTGACTCGCATATTGTTGTTCAGTAGCTGAGCAGGAACCAGGGAGATAACAACTTGTTGAAGTTAAGTTCATTTGTTCTGTCATAGCCATACCTATTATTATTTTAATTTAATGTCTGGAAGTTACAGTGATATTTTTAATGTGATATATTGTGACCATATAATCATCTGTTTGCTTTTGAGATTTATTTAATATAATATTATATATATATATACTTAGTCTTTATTCTTCAGTCCTATGAAGATTCTATTTTTGTGCTCATTACTTATTAAGGGGTTATACTGGTGATTCGCTATTGAGAACAGCAGTTGTGTCGTATCCCTAGACTTATTAAAGTTTGGCTGCTGTAGGATCACGAGCCGTAACGTACGATAGGTAACAGAAACCACATTACTAGCCGTTGTTGGCAACTGTACCCGGAAAAAAGACCCAATGCTCTAGTTGTGACACAGGGCTTGAGGCCTTCGGAAGGGTTAGGGAGTAAGACCTCCAACCCCCAGTGGTTGAACCTGCTTACCCCATTCTTATCGAAAGGGAGACTACTTTTGTCTGAGGGTTCTTCCTGGAAGGACGTGGTGATCTTTCGAGAGACACCGGAGCCATCCAGACTGTAATTTTAGAGAGTGCTTTGCAAGGTGCCAACACTCTCGACACGGGAGAGGTGGTACTGGTCGAGGGTGTCACTAGTGATACTCGAGCAGTACCCCTCTGTAATGTTACCCTGGAATCTGATTTCCACAAGGGTGTTTGTACAGTCGGAGTCACTTCGTACCTACCTTTCCCTAATGTTGATGTAATAGTAGGTAATGATTTAGCGGGGTATATGGTACGGGACTCCAGACTGCCTATTATTTTGCTTACCCCTAAGGTTTGCCTGAATCCACCAGCCACACAAGATAATGTTGTGTACCCTGCGTGCGCGGTGACCAGGTCTATGGGACTTAAATGTAAGGGCAGCCCTGTGCTTGCCAAGGTGGTAAATCCCGAGGACACGAGGAACTTTTCGTGTGGTGAAAGCCAAGTGGACCTTGCGGACACATTCATGTCCCGACTCGCTGACGTGGCCGAGGACATTGTGGAGAGCCTGCCACCGCCACCGACCGAGAGTAGTGGGGAGGTGGAGGAGAACACTGTTGAGCCTTGGCCAATGGAATCTGACCAAGGCCTGGACGCCTCCTTGAATGAGTTACAGAAAGCTGACCCCAGTCTTGCAGAATGCCATGAGGTGGCCATCTCTATGGAGGAAATTGCAGACGCAGCAACTGGGTACTGCTACATTGATCAGATTTTGATGAGAAAATGGAGACCACAGAGTGCTCCCTTGTCAAATGAGTGGGAGGTAGTCCATCAGGTTATGTTGCCGACCTGCTATAGAGAAAGAGTTTTGGCAGCTGCTCATGATGATCCTATGGGGGGACATCAAGGTATTAATATTACATATCACAAAATCTTAAAGTATTTTTTCTGGCCCAAGCTGAAAAGCGATGTGGCAAAATTTTGTAATGCATGTATTGTTTGTCAACTTGTTGGGAAACCAAACCAGACTCCACCTAAAGCTCCTCTAACCCTTACACTGCTCAGGGGTCCTTGGGACATTTACACCCCTGTGTGCAAGAAAAAAAAAATTCAAATTTTTTTTTTCGTTTTCTAAACATGTTAATTTGTGTCCCCTGAGCACGGAAAAAATAAAAAAAATCGTAGGTGACATATTTTGGGCGCAATTGACCGAGGAAGTCTGGCAAAAAGTGGGCGTTGACAGAGTGGTCGTCAGACCCGGTCAGCGTCACCCGCGCTGACAGATGGGAGTTGCCACAAAGATATTATTACCTAATTGTTTCAATGTCTCCGATTGATTTTTTCTTAGGTTTTTTGCAGTAATATTATTCAATAGTGTGTATTGTAATATATTTATATAATAAAAGTGGTGAATAATTGCTATACTCAAAAGTATGATGTGCATATTAGTGATTCAATTATTATGTTTTTAAAACAATAAACAAATAGTTTTGCTGCTATTACACTCTATACACAGGTTATATATAAGTGTCTGCATGTTTTGGTCACCATAACGAACCACTAAGTTGGTATTGAGAGTCGAAAAGCAACGAAGAGTTGCTGCCACACACCAGCCAGCCACTCGCTGCCACTCCCTCAACACACGCACTAAACTTTCTTCCCCAACAATACCAGTTGTGGTGTTATTACACTATATACAGATGTTATATATAAGTATGTATATATTTTGTTCACCACAACTGTACAGCTAAGCTGATATAGTTAGTTCAGGCACTAAGAGTCTTCGCTATACACAGATGGTGGCTGGCGGGTCCCTCACTCTTTCAAGGTCACACACACTAAACTTTCTCCCCCAACAATACCAGTTGTGGTGTTATTACACTATATACAAACGTTATATATAAGTATGTATATATTTTGTTCACTACAACTGTACAGCTAAGCTGATATAGTTAGTTCAGGCACTAAGAGTCGTCGCTATACACAGATGGCGGCTGGCGGCTCCCTCACTCTTTCAAGGTCACACGCACTAAACTTTCTCCCCCAACAATACCTTTTGCAGTGTTATTACCCTATATACACATATTATATATAAATATCTACATGTTTTATGCACCGTAACTGTACACCTAAGCTTGTAGTGAGCCCAAAGAGCATAGTGGCCACCCTCTAAACAGCTAGACAAATCGCGCAGACGACGTCACCTCCGTCACCCATATGGCTCCTCCCAGCATAATCCTTTTGCTGTTATTACACTAATACACACATTATATATAAGTATCTACATTTGTGTTCACCATAGAGAACCACTGACCTGGTATGGTGAATGCAAACAATAACAGGTGGCCACACAGTCAGTAAACGATGCTGTCTCCCTCCATCTCTCAGCATCACTCCTCCCACAGCGCTAATTATTACAACAATCCTGCTATTATCACAACCCTGGTTACTTATATCACACTCAGGGGTCATCTGTAATATTGTCATCGCTAAATAATAACAATTATATATTTATTTTAACATTTTTCGGCGATGCTGTGGTCACAAGCTGAACAGCAATGCTGTTCGCTCATGCTGCATGCGCCGGCCTTGGTTGCTAAAACAGTACTGTACCTCTCACACCTGAGAATATTGCCCACGATTTTTTTTAAATGGCATCTGTTTATAAGAGCCCTGAGGAAGCTACTGTGAACCCCGTGTAGCCGCGGGCCACTTGAATCAGGCCTGGCACCCTATGGCGTATATATACGCTATGCGCACCATGGGACATGTTACTCAGGGCGTATATATACGCCATGCGCAATTTAAGGGTTAAGGCCTATTGTCGTGTCAGAGGAACCATTTTCTCATGTGGTAATGGACTGTGTTGGTCCATTACCTAGAACTAAGTCTAATAATATTTACCTAATCACGATGATGTGTATCATGACACGTTACCCAGAGGCTTTTGCTGCAAGGAACATCCGAGCAAAGACTGTTGTTGCTCGTATGTTGCAATTTTTTTCCACTTTTAGACTGCCTCGGGTCGTGCAAACTGACAATGGTACTAACTTTAAGTCTGATATTTTTTAACAACTTTGTAAGGACCATGGAATAACTCATAAGGTTTCTAGCCCATACCATTCACAGAGTCAGGGGTAATTGAACGGTTCCATCTAACACTGAAGCAGATGTTGAAGACATCGTGCGAGAGTTCCCACACGTTCTGGGATGAGAACTTGCCATATGTTTTGTTTGCTGCTAGAGAGGGGTTACAAAGTTAACTGGGTTGTTCTCCTTTTGAGTTAGTCTTTGGCCATAAAGTTCGTGGACCCTTGCAAATGTTACAGGAGAATCTGTTAGGGAACATAACGTTAACCGAAGGTTCGGCTTTCTTTGCGCAACACCACCAGAGACTCAAGGACTGCAAGGCGGCTGCACTAAAGTATCTTGGGAAGGCCCAAGAAAAGATGAAAGAACGAAATGATGCTAAGGCTAAGTTGCGGGTATTTCAGCCTGGTGACCCTGTCCTGGTATTAAAGCCTCGACTAAGGAACACTATGTCCCACAAGTACGAAGGCCCCTACATTGTGACAGAAAAGACTGGGGACCTCACGTACAAAGTGAGGCACTCTGACAAGCGTACCCAGGTAATGCTCGTACACTTGAATTGGCTGAAGAAGTTCCAGGGCCCCAGGCCCATTGCACTAACCAATGTTTCCATTTCCAGTAAAGGAGGGGATGATTGTTCTGGGGACCCAACTAATCTCATTCTCAATAACTCTAGTTCTGTGAATGCTGTGGAGGAGGGATTGTCCCATTTGCAGATGGCCCAACGTGAAGAGGTGCAGTCGTTGCTTGATGAATTCTCCAGTCTGTTCGGGGATGTCCCGACCCAGACTGATGCCATTTACCATGATGTCAAGTTGACGGACTACACCCCCATTCGCCTTCAACCCTACCGGATGAGTCCGGAAAAGAAGGCCATTGTACGGAAAGAGGTCGAATTTCTGCTCCAGCACGGCCTCATCCGGCCGAGCCAGGGCTCTTGGTGCTCACCCTGCCTTTTGGTCCCCAAACCAGACGGCTCTTGGCGATTGTGCACCGACTATCGGCAGCTCAACAAGGTGACCATTGTGGATGCCTAGCCGCTGCCCCTCCTCGAGGACTGCATCGACGAGCTGGGAAACGCCAAGTACATCTCGAAATTCGACCTCTCTAGGGGGTATTATCAAATCCCACTCACTGAATGCTGAATGTGCTAAACAACTAACTGCGTTCGTGACACCCGAGGGTGTTTTTGAGTATCAAGTGTTACCATTCGGCTTGCGTAATGCCCCTGCCACGTTCCAGAGGCTAATGAACTCTTTGCTCGCTAATGTGCCAAATTGTCGGGCGTATTTAGATGATATTGTGCTCTTTGATAGTAATTGGGCTGACCACATGGCTAGGTTACGCCAGTTGTTCACAGTTTTGAAAAATGCAAATCTGACCTTATATGCAAAAAAGTGTCATTTTGACCAAGGCACAGTGACGTACCTCGGTTATGAAGTGGGCCAAGGAAAAGTGTTACCTCGGCAAGATAAAATCAGTGCCATTCTGGAGTATCCTGTGCTTCAGTCTAAAAAAGACATTCAACGTTTTATCGGTATGTGTGCGTACTATCGACGCTTTTGTCAGAACTTTTCCAGTGTTGCCACTCCTCTCACAGACTTGTTGTGGAAGGCCGTTAAATTTAATTGGTCATCAGACTGTGCAGAGGCATATAAAAATTTGAAATTGATCTTAGCTTCCTCCCCAGTGCTCGCTAGTCCAAGGTTCGACCGACCATTTATAATTCATGTTGACGCATCTGACTCGGGTGCTGGTGCAGTGTTGTTGCAAACTAGGGATGATCAAGTGGAACATCCAGTATATTATTACTTTGTGAAATTTGACAAGGCGCAACACAATTATTCAGTGGTAGAAAAAGAGGCGTTGGCGCTAGTGTTAACATGTAAAAAGATCGAAGTTTACCTCACAGGTAATATAGTGGAAGTGTACATGGACCATAACCCACTAGTCTTCATGAATCATATGAAGGGGAAGAATAAATGCATCCTCAGGTGGGCATTGTACCTACAGGACTTCAATCTTTCCATTATCCACCTACCGGGCTGGCTCAACGTGACAGCCAACGCTCTGTCCCAGTTGCCTGAGTAACATTCATCTGGGCCACAGGAAGCCATTTACCAACTATCATGCTTTAGTTCTATTTTTTTTTGTAGGTTCTCCAGTGACATTAAATATTCCGTGTCCAATTTATTTACTTCCCTTTTTTTGTGTATGTGTTTTTTTTCAGAGAATTCCTTTGTACTTTTCTTGCAGAGAAATTGTTGTTTTGATTTTTTGTTTTATGTCATAGATTTTCCTTTTTTATTCCCTGTATACTCTTACAAAAAAAATATGACTACTATTCTAGTAGTCACATTTGTTTTTCTCTGAAGGGGGGAGGAGTGTTACGACCCTGGGTTCCTCAATTGGAAACCAAAGGTCAAGTTGAGCGAAATAAACTGCCATATATTTGACACGTTTGCCGACGTGACTTTGTTCGTATCTTCCTTGCCAAACGTAGGACGAATCTTGTTGCTCACAAAGCAATCAGACACTTGAGCTTGTTGTGGATTAAGTATAACTTTGTAGTAATTATTAACTATTCTTAGAACGAGAAAAGTAAACAATATTGTACATCGGTGAAGATTTTTATTGTGTATAGCTGCACGATCAATTAGGCTCTTCCCGGCACCACAACAACTTGGGAGCTGCTGGATGCGGCCTTCTCTGTGCTGGCGCCGTGGTGGAAAGAACCTCCTCCCCTTCCTACTACTTTTCCTTATCTTTTTCTGTGTCTAGTTTACTAAGTATTGTGTACAGTATTTAATTGTTCCTACTCTGGAACAAGATTGGTGTAGACCTGGAGTAGTATTTGGCGGTGTTTTGGGTACCCCTTAGTGTTGTGTTGCGTTAGGGTACCACGTGGTCTCACTACCCTAAGCTACCTCAAGCTTCAGGTTCTTCACTAGTAGTACTTTACCCTAGCTTGTTCTCAGTGTAAACCTTGTATCCTGCTTATGTGGACCAAGGCTTTTAACATAAGATAGTGTGGTAAAGTAATTATTACTATTGTTATTGGTGTGAATATATATGGGGGGTTGTTAAGGGGTTAATATATAAGTAAGTTAGTTAAAGGAGTATCCATTCTTCCTGTGTAGGAGATCTATGATCAACCTCTGGACTGACATTATCTTGTAGCCAATTAATATTCACTGTTGATATTTTTATTTGTAGGCCGGGCCTTACTGATCTCCACTGCTAGAGATACATCTTTATTCTAACTACTGCCCCTACATCCATTTAATAGTAGATCCCACATAGAACATACACCTATTTATAACAGGGCCAATCTTTAGAATTGTGCAGTTTATATCTAAACACGGATTACTTCTCACATGGACAATTATATGTTGCGTGTTCTAGAGTCGGCAAACCAGACAATCTCTATATCACCACAGACAATGGAACAACAAAAAATATTGTATACCCACAAGCATTGTAAAATTAAACATATTAGAAACGTGCACTTTCTCTTTTCTTTCTTTCCCACTTACCCAGACTGAGCCACAGCAACGCGTGGTGGGTATTGCTAGTGTATATATATATATATATATATATATATATATATATATATATATATATATATATATATATATATATATATATATATATATATATATATATATATATATATATATATACATATATATATATATATATATACATATATATATATATATATATATATATATACATATATATATATATACATATATATATATATATATATATATATATATATATATATATATATATATATATATACATATATATATATATATATATATATATATATATATATATATATATATATATATATATATTTATATATATATTTATATATATATATAGGGGTACCACCACTGGTTTAATTAAAGGGACCCACATCCTCGAAGAAGAAAATAAAGTGTTCAGAGAAGACCTTGTGGATTCTAACTGAATACTTTAATCTTTTCCTCTCCTACCACCCCTATTATTTTTTTTTTATTTGATTTTATTGCAATGTTACAGTTTACAGAAAACACACACTTATATAACAATATACCAATCAGTGTTCGAAGACCTCGTCCAGTTCCTCGGGGGTCGGGTGCGTACCCAAGATACAACACGCATTTCCCCTCTGAACAGCGACACTGAGGCGCTGGAACATAAAACTGGCCGTTCTTGGGTCTCTAGTCTTCCCAATGAGTTCCTCGCCCAGCTCCTTCAGGAACTTAAGTGCACATTTACCCCAGGCGCCCAGAGTCTCAGAGCCTATTGGCACGAACCTGTAACAACGTTCTAGGTCCCTGTACTTGTTAGTTTTCTGGGTCTCCCTGAAGGTGGCCGCCCCGCCTCCCTCAGCTGCGCTGTAAGGTAGATAGCTATCAGCCAATGTGGATGCACACGTGTAGTCCCACACGACCTGTTTACCTTCCCTCCACGGCTGCAGGGTGACTCCATCTGGGCGTTTTTGGCTGTTGTCAGGCCTGCACAACTGAGGTTCCCTTTGTGCTGGGCACCCAGCTGAAGCCAAACTTCTCTTGATGATGTCATTGACTGCTTCATGTCTGGCAATCTTTCCCTGTGTCTTACGACAGATGAGACCATGGCTGCCGTATTGGTCTGCCCGTGCATGGCCGCAAATACACCGGTGCTCGGTGGAGATAGGGGCGGCAAGGCGCAGAGCAACACCAATACTTAGGGTCCGATGGCCCAGGCGGGTGCCCAAGGCAGAATTAGGGACTGCCAACAGGAAGTCCCCGGCATGGGGAGCTTGCACAGCTAGAAGACGCGCTTTGTCCTTCCTGGAAGCTGCCTCCAGCAATGATGTGGCGATGTTCTCCACTATGGGGCTATCCCATTTGGACTGTTTGCAGTCATTTGGAAAAGTCGGTCGAGGATGAGAGTTGACAAGAGTGTCCCACTGACTGGCTCCTTCTGCGAATTTGGGATCATGAATCCCAATGAAGTCTCTTAGGTGTTCCGGTAGTATTTCCTTAACTAATTCACCTGTTGCACTGGTCGAGGATAAGAATGCCGGCAATGCTAACTGTGTCGCCTTGCGAATACCTATCCCCCCGAGTCTAACTGGGAGCGTTGCTTGGTCCCATTGGTCATCTTGCAGGGAGAGGTTTAACACTTTCACGGTTATTGACCTTAGGAGTGTGTCATATTCTGTCATATATATTGTCATATATATTGAGTGTGTCATATATATTTATATATATATATATAAATATATATATATATATATATATATATATATATATATATATATATATATATATATATATATATATATATATATGTCGTACCTAGTAGCCAGAACGCACTTCTCAGCCTACTATGCAAGGCCCGATTTGCCTAATAAGCCAAGTTTTCATGAATTAATATATTTTCTCTATTTTTTAATTATGAAATGATAAAGCTACCCGTTTCATTATGTATGAGGTCAATTTTTTTTTATTGGAGTTAAAATTGATGTAGATATATGACCGAACCTAACCAACCCTACCTAACCTAACCTAACCTATCTCTATAGGTTAGGTTAGGTTAGGTGGCCGAAAAAGTTAGGTTAGGTTAGGTTAGGTAAGTTAGGTAGTCGAAAAACAATTAATTCATGAAAACTTGGCTTATTAGGCAAATCAGGCCTTGCATAGTAGGCTGAGAAGTGCGTTCTGGCTACTAGGTACGACATATATATATATATATATATATATATATATATATATATATATATATATATATATATATATATATATATATATGTCGTACCAAGTAGCCAGAATGCACTTCTCAGCCTACTAGGCAAGGCCCGATTTGCCTAATAAGCCAAGTTTTCCTGAATTATTATATTTTCTCAAATTTTTTTCTTATGAAATGATAAAGCTACCCATTTCTTTATATATGAGGTCAATTTTTTTTATTGGAGTTAAAATTAACGTAGATATATGACCGAACCTAACCAACCCTACCTAACCTAACCTAACCTAACCTATCTTTATAGGTTAGGTTAGGTTAGGTAGCCGAAAATGTTAGGTTAGGTTAGGTTAGGTAGGTTAGGTTGTCGAAAAAACATTAATTCATGAAAACTAGGCTTATTAGGCAAATCGGGCCTTGCATAGTAGGATGAGAAGTGCGTTCTGGCTATTAGGTACGACATATATATATATATATATATATATATATATATATATATATATATATATATATATATATATATATATATATATATATATATATATATATATGCGAACAAGCCTGAATGGTCCCCAGGACATATGCAATATGATAGTGGTCATATTCAGGCTTGTTCGCATTTGTGTTCCTCACGTGTGCCCCAAAGAATGAGGTGATTTGGTAAAATGCTATGCCCAAGATAACTATCCGAGTGCCGGCGGTGGGGTGGTTCTAATAGCCTCGGCTATCACCTCATTATGTCCGGTCGTGATGGTCAAGTGGATTAAGGCGTCTTGTACATACCAGTTGCGTTGCTTCTGGGAGTATGGGTTCGAGTCACTTCTGGGGTGTGAGTTTTCAGTTGCATATGTCCTGGGGACCATTCAGGCTTGTTCGCATTTGTGTTCCTCACGTGTGCCCCAAAGAATGAGGTGATTTGGTAAAATGCTATGCCCAAGATAACTATCCGAGTGCCGGCGGTGGGGTGGTTCAAATAGCCTCGGCTATCACCTCATTATGTCCGGTCGTGATGGTCAAGTGGATTAAGGCGTCTTGTACATACCAGTTGCGTTGCTTCTGGGAGTATGGGTTCGAGTCACTTCTGGGGTGTGAGTTTTCAGTTGCATATGTCCTGGGGACCATTCAGGCTTGTTCGCATTTGTGTTCCTCACGTGTGCCCCAAAGAATGAGGTGATTTGGTAAAATGCTATGCCCAAGATAACTATCCGAGTGCCGGCGGTGGGGTGGTTCAAATAGCCTCGGCTATCACCTCATTATGTCCGGTCGTGATGGTCAAGTGGATTAAGGCGTCTTGTACATACCAGTTGCGTTGCTTCTGGGAGTATGGGTTCGAGTCACTTCTGGGGTGTGAGTTTTCAGTTGCATATGTCCTGGGGACCATTCAGGCTTGTTCGCATTTGTGTTCCTCACGTGTGCCCCAAAGAATGAGGTGATTTGGTAAAATGCTATGCCCAAGATAACTATCCGAGTGCCAGCGGTGGGGTGGTTCAAATAGCCTCGGCTATCACCTCATTATGTCCGGTCGTGATGGTCAAGTGGATTAAGGCGTCTTGTACATACCAGTTGCGTTGCTTCTGGGAGTATGGGTTCGAGTCACTTCTGGGGTATGAGTTTTCAGTTGCATATGTCCTGGGGACCATTCAGGCTTGTTCGCATTTGTGTTCCTCACGTGTGCCCCAAAGAATGAGGTGATTTGGTAAAATGCTATGCCCAAGATAACTATCCGAGTGCCGGCAGGTGGGGTGGTTCAAATAGCCTCGGCTATCACCTCATTATGTCCGGTCGTGATGGTCAAGTGGATTAAGGCGTCTTGTACATACCAGTTGCGTTGCTTCTGGGAGTATGGGTTCGAGTCACTTCTGGGGTGTGAGTTTTCAGTTGCATATGTCCTGGGGACCATTCAGGCTTGTTCGCATTTGTGTTCCTCACGTGTGCCCCAAAGAATGAGGTGATTTGGTAAAATGCTATGCCCAAGATAACTATCCGAGTGCCGGCGGTGGGGTGGTTCAAATAGCCTCGGCTATCACCTCATTATGTCCGGTCGTGATGGTCAAGTGGATTAAGGCGTCTTGTACATACCAGTTGCGTTGCTTCTGGGAGTATGGGTTCGAGTCACTTCTGGGGTGTGAGTTTTCAGTTGCATATGTCCTGGGGACCATTCAGGCTTGTTCGCATTTGTGTTCCTCACGTGTGCCCCAAAGAATGAGGTGATTTGGTAAAATGCTATGCCCAAGATAACTATCCGAGTGCCGGCGGTGGGGTGGTTCAAATAGCCTCGGCTATCACCTCATTATGTCCGGTCGTGATGGTCAAGTGGATTAAGGCGTCTTGTACATACCAGTTGCGTTGCTTCTGGGAGTATGGGTTCGAGTCACTTCTGGGGTGTGAGTTTTCAGTTGCATATGTCCTGGGGACCATTCAGGCTTGTTCGCATTTGTTGTTCCTCACGTGTGCCCCAAAGAATGAGGTGATTTGGTAAAATGCTATGCCCAAGATAACTATCCGAGTGCCGGCGGTGGGGTGGTTCAAATAGCCTCGGCTATCACCTCATTATGTCCGGTCATGATGGTCAAGTGGATTAAGGCGTCTTGTACATACCAGTTGCGTTGCTTCTGGGAGTATGGGTTCGAGTCACTTCTGGGGTGTGAGTTTTCAGTTGCATATGTCCTGGGGACCATTCAGGCTTGTTCGCATTTGTGTTCCTCACGTGTGCCCCAAAGAATGAGGTGATTTGGTAAAATGCTATGCCCATGATAACTATCCGAGTGCCGGCGGTGGGGTGGTTCAAATAGCCTCGGCTATCACCTCATTATGTCCGGTCGTGATGGTCAAGTGGATTAAGGCGTCTTGTACATACCAGTTGCGTTGCTTCTGGGAGTATGGGTTCGAGTCACTTCTGGGGTGTGAGTTTTCAGTTGCATATGTCCTGGGGACCATTCAGGCTTGTTCGCATTTGTGTTCCTCACGTGTGCCCCAAAGAATGAGGTGATTTGGTAAAATGCTATGCCCAAGATAACTATCCGAGTGCCGGCGGTGGGGTGGTTCAAATAGCCTCGGCTATCACCTCATTATGTCCGGTCGTGATGGTCAAGTGGATTAAGGCGTCTTGTACATACCAGTTGCGTTGCTTCTGGGAGTATGGGTTCGAGTCACTTCTGGGGTGTGAGTTTTCAGTTGCATATGTCCTGGGGACCATTCAGGCTTGTTCGCATTTGTGTTCCTCACGTGTGCCCCAAAGAATGAGGTGATTTGGTAAAATGCTATGCCCAAGATAACTATCCGAGTGCCGGCGGTGGGGTGGTTCAAATAGCCTCGGCTATCACCTCATTATGTCCGGTCGTGATGGTCAAGTGGATTAAGGCGTCTTGTACATACCAGTTGCGTTGCTTCTGGGAGTATGGGTTCGAGTCACTTCTGGGGTGTGAGTTTTCAGTTGCATATGTCCTGGGGACCATTCAGGCTTGTTCGCATTTGTGTTCCTCACGTGTGCCCCAAAGAATGAGGTGATTTGGTAAAATGCTATGCCCAAGATAACTATCCGAGTGCCGGCGGTGGGGTGGTTCAAATAGCCTCGGCTATCACCTCATTATGTCCGGTCGTGATGGTCAAGTGGATTAAGGCGTCTTGTACATACCAGTTGCGTTGCTTCTGGGAGTATGGGTTCGAGTCACTTCTGGGGTGTGAGTTTTCAGTTGCATATGTCCTGGGGACCATTCAGGCTTGTTCGCATTTGTGTTCCTCACGTGTGCCCCAAAGAATGAGGTGATTTGGTAAAATGCTATGCCCAAGATAACTATCCGAGTGCCGGCGGTGGGGTGGTTCAAATAGCCTCGGCTATAACCTCATTATGTCCGGTCGTGATGGTCAAGTGGATTAAGGTGTCTTGTACATACCAGTTGCGTTGCTTCTGGGAGTATGGGTTCGAGTCACTTCTGGGGTGTGAGTTTTCAGTTGCATATGTCCTGGGGACCATTCAGGCTTGTTCGCATTTGTGTTCCTCACGTGTGCCCCAAAGAATGAGGTGATTTGGTAAAATGCTATGCCCAAGATAACTATCCGAGTGCCGGCGGTGGGGTGGTTCAAATAGCCTCGGCTATCACCTCATTATGTCCGGTCGTGATGGTCAAGTGGATTAAGGCGTCTTGTACATACCAGTTGCGTTGCTTCTGGGAGTATGGGTTCGAGTCACTTCTGGGGTGTGAGTTTTCAGTTGCATATGTCCTGGGGACCATTCAGGCTTGTTCGCATTTGTGTTCCTCACGTGTGCCCCAAAGAATGAGGTGATTTGGTAAAATGCTATGCCCAAGATAACTATCCGAGTGCCGGCGGTGGGGTGGTTCAAATAGCCTCGGCTATCACCTCATTATGTCCGGTCGTGATGGTCAAGTGGATTAAGGCGTCTTGTACATACCAGTTGCGTTGCTTCTGGGAGTATGGGTTCGAGTCACTTCTGGGGTGTGAGTTTTCAGTTGCATATGTCCTGGGGACCATTCAGGCTTGTTCGCATTTGTGTTCCTCACGTGTGCCCCAAAGAATGAGGTGATTTGGTAAAATGCTATGCCCAAGATAACTATCCGAGTGCCGGCGGTGGGGTGGTTCAAATAGCCTCGGCTATCACCTCATTATGTCCGGTCGTGAAGGTCAAGTGGATTAAGGCGTCTTGTACATACCAGTTGCGTTGCTTCTGGGAGTATGGGTTCGAGTCACTTCTGGGGTGTGAGTTTTCAGTTGCATATGTCCTGGGGACCATTCAGGCTTGTTCGCATTTGTGTTCCTCACGTGTGCCCCAAAGAATGAGGTGATTTGGTAAAATGCTATGCCCAAGATAACTATCCGAGTGCCGGCGGTGGGGTGGTTCAAATAGCCTCGGCTATCACCTCATTATGTCCGGTCGTGATGGTCAAGTGGATTAAGGCGTCTTGTACATACCAGTTGCGTTGCTTCTGGGAGTATGGGTTCGAGTCACTTCTGGGGTGTGAGTTTTCAGTTGCATATGTCCTGGGGACCATTCAGGCTTGTTCGCATTTGTGTTCCTCACGTGTGCCCCAAAGAATGAGGTGATTTGGTAAAATGCTATGCCCAAGATAACTATCCGAGTGCCGGCGGTGGGGTGGTTCAAATAGCCTCGGCTATCACCTCATTATGTCCGGTCGTGATGGTCAAGTGGATTAAGGCGTCTTGTACATACCAGTTGCGTTGCTTCTGGGAGTATGGGTTCGAGTCACTTCTGGGGTGTGAGTTTTCAGTTGCATATGTCCTGGGGACCATTCAGGCTTGTTCGCATTTGTGTTCCTCACGTGTGCCCCAAAGAATGAGGTGATTTGGTAAAATGCTATGCCCAAGATAACTATCCGAGTGCCGGCGGTGGGGTGGTTCAAATAGCCTCGGCTATCACCTCATTATGTCCGGTCGTGATGGTCAAGTGGATTAAGGCGTCTTGTACATACCAGTTGCGTTGCTTCTGGGAGTATGGGTTCGAGTCACTTCTGGGGTGTGAGTTTTCAGTTGCATATGTCCTGGGGACCATTCAGGCTTGTTCGCATTTGTGTTCCTCACGTGTGCCCCAAAGAATGAGGTGATTTGGTAAAATGCTATGCCCAAGATAACTATCCGAGTGCCGGCGGTGGGGTGGTTCAAATAGCCTCGGCTATCACCTCATTATGTCCGGTCGTGATGGTCAAGTGGATTAAGGCGTCTTGTACATACCAGTTGCGTTGCTTCTGGGAGTATGGGTTCGAGTCACTTCTGGGGTGTGAGTTTTCAGTTGCATATGTCCTGGGGACCATTCAGGCTTGTTCGCATTTGTGT
Organism: Procambarus clarkii; assembly: GCF_040958095.1. Lineage (NCBI taxonomy): Eukaryota > Metazoa > Arthropoda > Malacostraca > Decapoda > Cambaridae > Procambarus > Procambarus clarkii. The sequence goes on from NC_091153.1 coordinate 30,055,866, forward strand.
TCCTCACGTGTGCCCCAAAGAATGAGGTGATTTGGTAAAATGCTATGCCCAAGATAACTATCCGAGTGCCGGCGGTGGGGTGGTTCAAATAGCCTCGGCTATCACCTCATTATGTCCGGTCGTGATGGTCAAGTGGATTAAGGCGTCTTGTACATACCAGTTGCGTTGCTTCTGGGAGTATGGGTTCGAGTCACTTCTGGGGTGTGAGTTTTCAGTTGCATATGTCCTGGGGACCATTCAGGCTTGTTCGCATTTGTGTTCCTCACGTGTGCCCCAAAGAATGAGGTGATTTGGTAAAATGCTATGCCCAAGATAACTATCCGAGTGCCGGCGGTGGGGTGGTTCAAATAGCCTCGGCTATCACCTCATTATGTCCGGTCGTGATGGTCAAGTGGATTAAGGCGTCTTGTACATACCAGTTGCGTTGCTTCTGGGAGTATGGGTTCGAGTCACTTCTGGGGTGTGAGTTTTCAGTTGCATATGTCCTGGGGACCATTCAGGCTTGTTCGCATTTGTGTTCCTCACGTGTGCCCCAAAGAATGAGGTGATTTGGTAAAATGCTATGCCCAAGATAACTATCCGAGTGCCGGCGGTGGGGTGGTTCAAATAGCCTCGGCTATCACCTCATTATGTCCGGTCGTGATGGTCAAGTGGATTAAGGCGTCTTGTACATACCAGTTGCGTTGCTTCTGGGAGTATGGGTTCGAGTCACTTCTGGGGTGTGAGTTTTCAGTTGCATATGTCCTGGGGACCATTCAGGCTTGTTCGCATTTGTGTTCCTCACGTGTGCCCCAAAGAATGAGGTGATTTGGTAAAATGCTATGCCCAAGATAACTATCCGAGTGCCGGCGGTGGGGTGGTTCAAATAGCCTCGGCTATCACCTCATTATGTCCGGTCGTGATGGTCAAGTGGATTAAGGCGTCTTGTACATACCAGTTGCGTTGCTTCTGGGAGTATGGGTTCGAGTCACTTCTGGGGTGTGAGTTTTCAGTTGCATATGTCCTGGGGACCATTCAGGCTTGTTCGCATTTGTGTTCCTCACGTGTGCCCCAAAGAATGAGGTGATTTGGTAAAATGCTATGCCCAAGATAACTATCCGAGTGCCGGCGGTGGGGTGGTTCAAATAGCCTCGGCTATCACCTCATTATGTCCGGTCGTGAAGGTCAAGTGGATTAAGGCGTCTTGTACATACCAGTTGCGTTGCTTCTGGGAGTATGGGTTCGAGTCACTTCTGGGGTGTGAGTTTTCAGTTGCATATGTCCTGGGGACCATTCAGGCTTGTTCGCATTTGTGTTCCTCACGTGTGCCCCAAAGAATGAGGTGATTTGGTAAAATGCTATGCCCAAGATAACTATCCGAGTGCCGGCGGTGGGGTGGTTCAAATAGCCTCGGCTATCACCTCATTATGTCCGGTCGTGATGGTCAAGTGGATTAAGGCGTCTTGTACATACCAGTTGCGTTGCTTCTGGGAGTATGGGTTCGAGTCACTTCTGGGGTGTGAGTTTTCAGTTGCATATGTCCTGGGGACCATTCAGGCTTGTTCGCATTTGTGTTCCTCACGTGTGCCCCAAAGAATGAGGTGATTTGGTAAAATGCTATGCCCAAGATAACTATCCGAGTGCCGGCGGTGGGGTGGTTCAAATAGCCTCGGCTATCACCTCATTATGTCCGGTCGTGATGGTCAAGTGGATTAAGGCGTCTTGTACATACCAGTTGCGTTGCTTCTGGGAGTATGGGTTCGAGTCACTTCTGGGGTGTGAGTTTTCAGTTGCATATGTCCTGGGGACCATTCAGGCTTGTTCGCATTTGTGTTCCTCACGTGTGCCCCAAAGAATGAGGTGATTTGGTAAAATGCTATGCCCAAGATAACTATCCGAGTGCCGGCGGTGGGGTGGTTCAAATAGCCTCGGCTATCACCTCATTATGTCCGGTCGTGATGGTCAAGTGGATTAAGGCGTCTTGTACATACCAGTTGCGTTGCTTCTGGGAGTATGGGTTCGAGTCACTTCTGGGGTGTGAGTTTTCAGTTGCATATGTCCTGGGGACCATTCAGGCTTGTTCGCATTTGTGTTCCTCACGTGTGCCCCAAAGAATGAGGTGATTTGGTAAAATGCTATGCCCAAGATAACTATCCGAGTGCCGGCGGTGGGGTGGTTCAAATAGCCTCGGCTATCACCTCATTATGTCCGGTCGTGATGGTCAAGTGGATTAAGGCGTCTTGTACATACCAGTTGCGTTGCTTCTGGGAGTATGGGTTCGAGTCACTTCTGGGGTGTGAGTTTTCAGTTGCATATGTCCTGGGGACCATTCAGGCTTGTTCGCATTTGTGTTCCTCACGTGTGCCCCAAAGAATGAGGTGATTTGGTAAAATGCTATGCCCAAGATAACTATCCGAGTGCCGGCGGTGGGGTGGTTCAAATAGCCTCGGCTATCACCTCATTATGTCCGGTCGTGATGGTCAAGTGGATTAAGGCGTCTTGTACATACCAGTTGCGTTGCTTCTGGGAGTATGGGTTCGAGTCACTTCTGGGGTGTGAGTTTTCAGTTGCATATGTCCTGGGGACCATTCAGGCTTGTTCGCATTTGTGTTCCTCACGTGTGCCCCAAAGAATGAGGTGATTTGGTAAAATGCTATGCCCAAGATAACTATCCGAGTGCCGGCGGTGGGGTGGTTCAAATAGCCTCGGCTATCACCTCATTATGTCCGGTCGTGATGGTCAAGTGGATTAAGGCGTCTTGTACATACCAGTTGCGTTGCTTCTGGGAGTATGGGTTCGAGTCACTTCTGGGGTGTGAGTTTTCAGTTGCATATGTCCTGGGGACCATTCAGGCTTGTTCGCATTTGTGTTCCTCACGTGTGCCCCAAAGAATGAGGTGATTTGGTAAAATGCTATGCCCAAGATAACTATCCGAGTGCCGGCGGTGGGGTGGTTCAAATAGCCTCGGCTATCACCTCATTATGTCCGGTCGTGATGGTCAAGTGGATTAAGGTGTCTTGTACATACCAGTTGCGTTGCTTCTGGGAGTATGGGTTCGAGTCACTTCTGGGGTGTGAGTTTTCAGTTGCATATGTCCTGGGGACCATTCAGGCTTGTTCGCATTTGTGTTCCTCACGTGTGCCCCAAAGAATGAGGTGATTTGGTAAAATGCTATGCCCAAGATAACTATCCGAGTGCCGGCGGTGGGGTGGTTCAAATAGCCTCGGCTATCACCTCATTATGTCCGGTCGTGATGGTCAAGTGGATTAAGGCGTCTTGTACATACCAGTTGCGTTGCTTCTGGGAGTATGGGTTCGAGTCACTTCTGGGGTGTGAGTTTTCAGTTGCATATGTCCTGGGGACCATTCAGGCTTGTTCGCATTTGTGTTCCTCACGTGTGCCCCAAAGAATGAGGTGATTTGGTAAAATGCTATGCCCAAGATAACTATCCGAGTGCCGGCGGTGGGGTGGTTCAAATAGCCTCGGCTATCACCTCATTATGTCCGGTCGTGATGGTCAAGTGGATTAAGGCGTCTTGTACATACCAGTTGTGTTGCTTCTGGGAGTATGGGTTCGAGTCACTTCTGGGGTGTGAGTTTTCAGTTGCATATGTCCTGGGGACCATTCAGGCTTGTTCGCATTTGTGTTCCTCACGTGTGCCCCAAAGAATGAGGTGATTTGGTAAAATGCTATGCCCAAGATAACTATCCGAGTGCCGGCGGTGGGGTGGTTCAAATAGCCTCGGCTATCACCTCATTATGTCCGGTCGTGATGGTCAAGTGGATTAAGGCGTCTTGTACATACCAGTTGCGTTGCTTCTGGGAGTATGGGTTCGAGTCACTTCTGGGGTGTGAGTTTTCAGTTGCATATGTCCTGGGGACCATTCAGGCTTGTTCGCATTTGTGTTCCTCACGTGTGCCCCAAAGAATGAGGTGATTTGGTAAAATGCTATGCCCAAGATAACTATCCGAGTGCCGGCGGTGGGGTGGTTCAAATAGCCTCGGCTATCACCTCATTATGTCCGGTCGTGATGGTCAAGTGGATTAAGGCGTCTTGTACATACCAGTTGCGTTGCTTCTGGGAGTATGGGTTCGAGTCACTTCTGGGGTGTGAGTTTTCAGTTGCATATGTCCTGGGGACCATTCAGGCTTGTTCGCATTTGTGTTCCTCACGTGTGCCCCAAAGAATGAGGTGATTTGGTAAAATGCTATGCCCAAGATAACTATCCGAGTGCCGGCGGTGGGGTGGTTCAAATAGCCTCGGCTATCACCTCATTATGTCCGGTCGTGATGGTCAAGTGGATTAAGGCGTCTTGTACATACCAGTTGCGTTGCTTCTGGGAGTATGGGTTCGAGTCACTTCTGGGGTGTGAGTTTTCAGTTGCATATGTCCTGGGGACCATTCAGGCTTGTTCGCATTTGTGTTCCTCACGTGTGCCCCAAAGAATGAGGTGATTTGGTAAAATGCTATGCCCAAGATAACTATCCGAGTGCCGGCGGTGGGGTGGTTCAAATAGCCTCGGCTATCACCTCATTATGTCCGGTCGTGATGGTCAAGTGGATTAAGGCGTCTTGTACATACCAGTTGCGTTGCTTCTGGGAGTATGGGTTCGAGTCACTTCTGGGGTGTGAGTTTTCAGTTGCATATGTCCTGGGGACCATTCAGGCTTGTTCGCATTTGTGTTCCTCACGTGTGCCCCAAAGAATGAGGTGATTTGGTAAAATGCTATGCCCAAGATAACTATCCGAGTGCCGGCGGTGGGGTGGTTCAAATAGCCTCGGCTATCACCTCATTATGTCCGGTCGTGATGGTCAAGTGGATTAAGGCGTCTTGTACATACCAGTTGCGTTGCTTCTGGGAGTATGGGTTCGAGTCACTTCTGGGGTGTGAGTTTTCAGTTGCATATGTCCTGGGGACCATTCAGGCTTGTTCGCATTTGTGTTCCTCACGTGTGCCCCAAAGAATGAGGTGATTTGGTAAAATGCTATGCCCAAGATAACTATCCGAGTGCCGGCGGTGGGGTGGTTCAAATAGCCTCGGCTATCACCTCATTATGTCCGGTCGTGATGGTCAAGTGGATTAAGGTGTCTTGTACATACCAGTTGCGTTGCTTCTGGGAGTATGGGTTCGAGTCACTTCTGGGGTGTGAGTTTTCAGTTGCATATGTCCTGGGGACCATTCAGGCTTGTTCGCATTTGTGTTCCTCACGTGTGCCCCAAAGAATGAGGTGATTTGGTAAAATGCTATGCCCAAGATAACTATCCGAGTGCCGGCGGTGGGGTGGTTCAAATAGCCTCGGCTATCACCTCATTATGTCCGGTCGTGAAGGTCAAGTGGATTAAGGCGTCTTGTACATACCAGTTGCGTTGCTTCTGGGAGTATGGGTTCGAGTCACTTCTGGGGTGTGAGTTTTCAGTTGCATATGTCCTGGGGACCATTCAGGCTTGTTCGCATTTGTGTTCCTCACGTGTGCCCCAAAGAATGAGGTGATTTGGTAAAATGCTATGCCCAAGATAACTATCCGAGTGCCGGCGGTGGGGTGGTTCAAATAGCCTCGGCTATCACCTCATTATGTCCGGTCGTGATGGTCAAGTGGATTAAGGCGTCTTGTACATACCAGTTGCGTTGCTTCTGGGAGTATGGGTTCGAGTCACTTCTGGGGTGTGAGTTTTCAGTTGCATATGTCCTGGGGACCATTCAGGCTTGTTCGCATTTGTGTTCCTCACGTGTGCCCCAAAGAATGAGGTGATTTGGTAAAATGCTATGCCCAAGATAACTATCCGAGTGCCGGCGGTGGGGTGGTTCAAATAGCCTCGGCTATCACCTCATTATGTCCGGTCGTGATGGTCAAGTGGATTAAGGCGTCTTGTACATACCAGTTGCGTTGCTTCTGGGAGTATGGGTTCGAGTCACTTCTGGGGTGTGAGTTTTCAGTTGCATATGTCCTGGGGACCATTCAGGCTTGTTCGCATTTGTGTTCCTCACGTGTGCCCCAAAGAATGAGGTGATTTGGTAAAATGCTATGCCCAAGATAACTATCCGAGTGCCGGCGGTGGGGTGGTTCAAATAGCCTCGGCTATCACCTCATTATGTCCGGTCGTGATGGTCAAGTGGATTAAGGCGTCTTGTACATACCAGTTGCGTTGCTTCTGGGAGTATGGGTTCGAGTCACTTCTGGGGTGTGAGTTTTCAGTTGCATATGTCCTGGGGACCATTCAGGCTTGTTCGCATTTGTGTTCCTCACGTGTGCCCCAAAGAATGAGGTGATTTGGTAAAATGCTATGCCCAAGATAACTATCCGAGTGCCGGCGGTGGGGTGGTTCAAATAGCCTCGGCTATCACCTCATTATGTCCGGTCGTGATGGTCAAGTGGATTAAGGCGTCTTGTACATACCAGTTGCGTTGCTTCTGGGAGTATGGGTTCGAGTCACTTCTGGGGTGTGAGTTTTCAGTTGCATATGTCCTGGGGACCATTCAGGCTTGTTCGCATTTGTGTTCCTCACGTGTGCCCCAAAGAATGAGGTGATTTGGTAAAATGCTATGCCCAAGATAACTATCCGAGTGCCGGCGGTGGGGTGGTTCAAATAGCCTCGGCTATCACCTCATTATGTCCGGTCGTGATGGTCAAGTGGATTAAGGCGTCTTGTACATACCAGTTGCGTTGCTTCTGGGAGTATGGGTTCGAGTCACTTCTGGGGTGTGAGTTTTCAGTTGCATATGTCCTGGGGACCATTCAGGCTTGTTCGCATTTGTGTTCCTCACGTGTGCCCCAAAGAATGAGGTGATTTGGTAAAATGCTATGCCCAAGATAACTATCCGAGTGCCGGCGGTGGGGTGGTTCAAATAGCCTCGGCTATCACCTCATTATGTCCGGTCGTGATGGTCAAGTGGATTAAGGCGTCTTGTACATACCAGTTGCGTTGCTTCTGGGAGTATGGGTTCGAGTCACTTCTGGGGTGTGAGTTTTCAGTTGCATATGTCCTGGGGACCATTCAGGCTTGTTCGCATTTGTGTTCCTCACGTGTGCCCCAAAGAATGAGGTGATTTGGTAAAATGCTATGCCCAAGATAACTATCCGAGTGCCGGCGGTGGGGTGGTTCAAATAGCCTCGGCTATCACCTCATTATGTCCGGTCGTGATGGTCAAGTGGATTAAGGCGTCTTGTACATACCAGTTGCGTTGCTTCTGGGAGTATGGGTTCGAGTCACTTCTGGGGTGTGAGTTTTCAGTTGCATATGTCCTGGGGACCATTCAGGCTTGTTCGCATTTGTGTTCCTCACGTGTGCCCCAAAGAATGAGGTGATTTGGTAAAATGCTATGCCCAAGATAACTATCCGAGTGCCGGCGGTGGGGTGGTTCAAATAGCCTCGGCTATCACCTCATTATGTCCGGTCGTGATGGTCAAGTGGATTAAGGCGTCTTGTACATACCAGTTGCGTTGCTTCTGGGAGTATGGGTTCGAGTCACTTCTGGGGTGTGAGTTTTCAGTTGCATATGTCCTGGGGACCATTCAGGCTTGTTCGCATTTGTGTTCCTCACGTGTGCCCGAAAGAATGAGGTGATTTGGTAAAATGCTATGCCCAAGATAACTATCCGAGTGCCGGCGGTGGGGTGGTTCAAATAGCCTCGGCTATCACCTCATTATGTCCGGTCGTGATGGTCAAGTGGATTAAGGCGTCTTGTACATACCAGTTGCGTTGCTTCTGGGAGTATGGGTTCGAGTCACTTCTGGGGTGTGAGTTTTCAGATATATATATATATATATATATATATATATATAAATATATATATATTTGTATATATATATATATGTCGTACCTAATAGCCAGAACGCACTTCTCAGCCTACTATGCAGGGCCCGATTTGCCTAATAAGCCAAGTTTTCATGAATTAATTGTTTTTCGACTACCTAACCTACCTAACCTAACCTAACCTAACTTTTTCGGCTACCTAACCTAACCTAACCTATAAAGATAGGTTAGGTTAGGTTAGGTAGGGTTGGTTAGGTTCGGTCATATATCTACGTTAATTTTAACTGCAATAAAAAAAATTGACCTCTTACATAATGAAATGGGTAGCTTTATCATTTGATAGGAAAAAAATTAGAGAAAATATATTAATTCTGGAAAACTTGGCTTATTAGGCAAATCGGGCCATGCATAGTAAGCCGAGAAGTGCGTTCTGGCTACTAGGTACGACATATATATATATATATATATATATATATATATATATATATATATATATATATATATATATATATATATATATATATATATATGTCGTACCTAGTAGCCAGAACGCACTTCTCAGCCTACTATGCAAGGCCCGATTTGCCTAATAAGTCAAGTTTTCCTGAATTAATATATTTTCTCTAATTTTTTTCTTATGAAATGATAAAGCTACCAACTTCATTATGTATGAGGTCAATTTTTTTTTATTGGAGTTAAAATTAACGTAGATATATGACCGAACCTAACCAATTCTACCTAACCTAACCTAACCTATTTTTATAGGTTAGGTTAGGTTAGGCAGCCGAAAAACTTACGTTAGGTTAGGTTAGGTAGGTTAGGTAGTCGAAAAACAATTATTTCATGAAAACTTGGCTTATTAGGCAAATCGGGCCTTGCATAGTAGGCTGAGAAGTGCGTTCTGGCTACTAGGTACGATATATATATATATATATATATATATATATATATATATATATATATATATATATATATATATATATATATATATATATATATATTATTAAATATGACCGAAAAAGTAAGATTAATAATTCTAACACGAATTTTCTCAATCTTTCGTACATTACGCTTCACTGTTGGAGGTAAATCAAAAATCACTTCTCCAAAATTCATTTTTATTTCTAGTCTGACGCGACACGGGCGCGTTTCGTAAAACTTATTACATTTTCAAAGACTTCACAAATACACAACTGATTAGAACTTACTTGTAAGTTCTAATCAGTTGTGTATTTGTGAAGTCTTTGAAAATGTAATAAGACTTCACAAATACACAACTGATTAGAACTTACAAGTAAGTTCTAATCAGTTGTGTATTTGTGAAGTCTTTGAAAATGTAATAAGTTTTACGAAACGCGCCCGTGTCGTGTCAGACTAGAAATAAAAATGAATTTTGGAGAAGTGATTTTTGATTTACCTCCAACAGTGAAGCGTAATGTACGAAACATTGAGAAAATTCGTGTTAGAATTATTAATCTTACTTTTTCGGTCATATTTAATAATATATGTCTACAGGAAAGACTGCTACCAAAATATACTAATATATATATATATATATATATATATATATATATATATATATATATATATATATATATATATATATATATATATATATATATATGCGAACAAGCCTGAATGGTCCCCAGGACAATATGCAACACTATGGGTGACAATATGGGTGACAATATGGGTGTGAGTTTTCAGTTATATATATATATATATATATATATATATATATATATATATATATATATATATATATATATATATATATATATACCATATATATATATATATATATATATGGTATATATACCATATATATATATATGTCGTACCTAGTAGCCAGAACGCACTTCTCAGCCTAATATGCAAAGCCCGATTTGCCTAATAAGCCAAGTTTTCATGAATTAATTATTTTTCGACTACCTAACCTAACCTAACCTAACTTTTTCGGGTACCTAACCTAACCTAACCTATAAAGATACGTTAGGTTAGGTTAGGTAGGGTTGGTTAGGTTTGGTCATATATCTACGTTAATTTTAACTCCAATAAAAAAAAATGACCTCATACATAATGAAATGGGTAGCTTTATCATTTCATAAGAAAAAAATTAGAGAAAATATAATAATTCAGGAGAACTTGGCTTATTAGGCAAATTTGGCCTTGCATAGTAAGCTGAGAAGTGCGTTCTGGCTACTAGGTACGACATATATATACATACCATATATCATATATATGATACCATATATATATATATATATATATATATATATATATATATATATATATATATATATATATATATATATATATATATATCATATATATATATATATATATATATATATATATATATATATATATATATATATATATATATATATATATATTCAAAGACTTTAGTTTACAAATACACAACTGAATAGAACTTACGCCTCTCCGATTTTATATCTACATTTGAGTGAGGTGGATGGGGTGAGGTGGCATTAATAGGGTATTAATTTCATCAACACATGACAGAACAAGAGGTGGTATTAATAGGGTATTAATTTCATCAGCAATGAAATAATGCATTAATACCCTATTAATACCACCTCTTGTTCTGTCTTGTGTTGATGAAATTAATACCCTATTAATGCCACCTCACCCCATCCACCTCACTCAAATGTATATATATATATATATATATATATATATATATATATATATATATATATATATATATATATATATATATATATATATATATATGTCGTACCTAGTAGCCAGAACGCACTTCTCAGCCTACTATGCAAAGCCCAATTTGCCTAATAAGCCAAGTTTTCATGAATTAATTATTTTTCGACTACCTAACCTACCATTCACAATCTTATATATACTTATTAATTTAAATGAAGACTTCTTTAAACGGGGCCTCGTAGACTGGTGGATAGCGCGCAGGACTCGTAATTCTGTGGCGCGGGTTCGATTCCCGCACGAGGCAGAAACAAATGGGCAAAAGTTTCTTTCACCCTGAATGCCCCTGTTACCCAGCAGTAAATAGGTACCTGGGAGTTAGCCAGCTGTCACGGGCTGCTTCCTGGGGGTGGAGGCCTGGTCGAGGACCAGGCCGCGGGGACACTAAAGCCCCGAAATCATCTCAAGATAACCTCAAGATATACCTAACCTAACCTAACCTAACTTTTTTCGGCTACCTAACCCGACCTAACCTATAGAGATAGGTTAGGTTAGGTTAGGTAGGGTTGGTTAGGTTCGGTCATATATCTACGTTAATTTTAACTCCAATAAAATAAAATTGACCTCATACATAAGGAAATGGGTAGCTTTACCATTTCATATAAAAAAAATTAGAGAAAATATATTAATTCAGGAAAACGTGGCTTATTAGGCAAATCGGGCCTTGCATAGTAGGCCGAGAAGTGCGTTCTGGCTATTAGGTACGACATACATATATATAATATATATATATATATATATATATATATATATATATATATATATATATATATATATATATATATATATATATGTCGTACCTAATAGCCAGAACGCACTTCTCAGCCTACTATTCAAGGCCCGATTTGCCTAATAAGCCAAGTTTTCATGAATTAATGTTTTTTCGTCTACCTAACCTACCTAACCTAACCTAACCTAGCTTTTTTTGGCTACCTAACCTAACCTTACCTATAAATATAGGTTAGGTTAGGTTAGGTAGGGTTGGTTAGGTTCGGTCATATATCTACGTTAATTTTAACTCCAATAAAAAAAAATTGACCTCATACATAGAGAAAAGGGTTGCTTTATCATTTCATAAGAAAAAAAATTATAGTAAATATATTAATTCAGGAAAACTTGGCTTATTAGGCAAATCGGGCCTTGAATAGTAGGCTGAGAAGTGAGTTCTGGCTACTAGGTACGACATATATATATATATATATATATATATATATATATATATATATATATATATATATATATATATATATATATATATATATATATATTATATATATATATATATATTATATATATATATATATATAATACATATATATAATATATATATATATAATATATATATATATAATATATATATATATATATATATATATAATATATATATATATATATATATGTCGTACCTAATAGCCAGAACGCACTTCTCTACCTACTATGCAAGGCCCGATTTGCCTAATAAGCCAAGTTTTCATGAATTAATTGTTTTTCGACTACCTAACCTCCTAACCAAACCTAACCTAACTTTTTCGGCTACCTAACCTAATCTAACCTATAAAGATAGGTTAGGTTAGGTTAGGTAGGGTTGGTTAGGTTCGGTCATATATCTACGTTAATTTTAACTCCAATAAAAAAAATTGACCTCATACATAATGAAATGGGTAGCTTTATCATTTCATAAGAAAAAAATTAGAGAAAATATATTAATTCAGGAAAACTTGGCTTATTAGGCACATTTGGCCTTGCATAGTAGGCTGAGAATTGCATTCTGGCTACTAGGTATGACATATATATATATATATATATATATATATATATATATATATATATATATATATATATATATATATATATATATATATATATATATATATATATATATATATGTCGTACCTAATAGCCAGAACGCACTTCTCAGCCTACTATTCAAGGCCCGATTTGCCTAATAAGCCAAGTTTTCATGAATTAATGTTTTTTCGTCTACCTAACCTACCTAACCTAACCTAACCTAACTTTTTCGGCTACCTAACCTAACCTAACTTTTTCGGCTACCTAACCTAACCTAACCTATAAAGATAGGTTAGGTTAGGTTAGGTAGGGTTGGTTTGGTTCGGTCATATATCTATGTTAATTTTAACTCCTATAAAAAAAAATTAACTCATACATAATGAAATGGGTAGCGTTTTCATTTGATAAGAAAAAAAATAGAGAAAATATATTAATTCAGGAAAACTTGGCTTATTAGGCAAATCGGGCCTTGCATAGTAGGCTGTGAAGTGCATTCTGGCTACTAGGTACGACATATATATATATATATATATATATATATATATATATATATATATATATATATATATATATATATATATATGTCGTACCTAATAGCCAGAACGCACTTCTCAGCCTACTATTCAAGGCCCGATTTGCCTAATAAGCCAAGTTTTCATGAATTAATGTTTTTTCGTCTACCTAACCTACCTAACCTAACCTAACCTAGCTTTTTTTGGCTACCTAACCTAACCTTACCTATATATATATGTTAGGTTAGGTTGGGTAGGGTTGGTTAGGTTCGGTCATATATCTACGTTAATTTTAACTCCAATAAAAAAAAATGACCTCATACATAGTGAAAAGGGTAGCTTTATCATTTATAAGAAAAAAATTATAGTAAATATATTAATTCAGGAAAACTTGGCTTATTAGGCAAATCGGGCCTTGAATTGTAGGCTGAGAAGTGAGTTCTGGCTACTAGGTACGACATATATATATATATATATATATATATATATATATATATATATATATATATATATATATATATATATATATAAACATATATATATATATCTATAATATATATATATATATATATATATATATATATATATATATATATATATATATATATATATATATATATATATATATATATATATATATATATTTTATAGACCGTTGGTATAATTCAGAACCTAGAACAGAAACCACAACACCCCCAATAAAATTATATTACAAATCAACCATGCACAGTGAACATATAAAAGAGGAAAGAATAATGAAAGAAATAATCCGTAAAGGAGTAAAAAGCACTACTCCTAACCAAAACATAAACCTGATAATATTCTACAAAACCAAGAAGACTTCCGAACTCCTTATCAAAAACAGCCCGAAGCCGACGGAGAACCCTCTACAGCAGTCAAGCGTTGTATACATGTACACTTGCCCCCACGAAAGATGTAACCTTCAATGTAAGTACATAGGTATGACGTCGACCAAGCTGACGAGGCGTTTGACATGCCATCTTCAATCTGGTGCCCCTAGGAATCACATGAGACAAGCCCATGACATTACTCAAACAAGAGAAATGTTGAACAAGAATACTTGCATAATAGACAAAACCCAAGATTCAAGAAGATTACAAATTCTTGAGGCAATTCACATAAGAATAGAGCGACCTACCATGAACACCCAAATCACGGAACTATTTACTCTACCCACCATGAGAGTAAGGACAAGACAAGAACATATCGATGCCAACACAGAAGACAATGTCCAACATAACAGGCCAATTACACTGGATTAATCTTTGTGTTTAGATAGGAGATGCCTCGTATGGGCCAATAAGCCTTCTGCAGCCCCTATGTTTATCCCTTATGTATCCCCCCATGTTTTTCACCTTCATTGTATTATCACCTGACCTAATGCGGGTATAAAATCAACTAGTATTGTAAGATTGTTCACTTGAGAATGAACCATGGAGGTTCGAAACGTCGTGCAAATTATACAAATAAGTGTAATACACTCTATAGTAAATCACTTCTTTTCTTCACCTTAAAAGTACGAAAATGAGTTTTGGAGAACTCCTATTCCAATTAAGCCCTGATGCTAAGAAAATAGTTAGAGGGATAGAAGCCCTAAACCAGAAAATAATAAATACAGAATATGCGGTCATATTCAATGAAACATGTTTGAAAGAAAACCTGCTGCCAGTATACACCAATATATATATATATATATATATATATATATATATATATATATATATATATATATATATATATATATATATATATATGCCAACAGCGACTGCCCTGACAGGTACAAGAGGAGTGTTGTTAACGCATATGTCGACCGTGCTCTCAGCCACAGCTCAGAATGGAAGCAAGTCGACGAAGAACTCTGTAGGGTAAGGCAGGTCCTAGTCAATAACGGCTTCTCCAATGGTTTCGTCGAAGACATCATAAGAAGGAAAGTGAAAAGCCATGCAACCTCTGAAGAGACAACTAACACAACACCTATACCCCCTATTAGACTATTTTACAGGAACTTCTTTTCCACAGCTCATAAAACGGAGGAAAGGGTCCTGAAAGATATTGTTAATAGAAACGTTATCCCTACAGACAAAAATCAGAGGATACAACTGACGATTTACTATAAAACCAGAAAAACGGCCAGCCTACTCATGAGAAACTCTCCAGACACAAAACAGAACGCTTTAAAAGAGACTAACGTCGTCTATGCCTTCAAATGCCCACTTGGGGACTGTAAGCTCCAAAAAAACCCAGTATATAGGCAAGACAACAACATCTCTTTCTAGGCGTTTAACGATGCATAAGCAACAGGGCTCCATTAAGAAACATATAATCTCTTCCCATAACCAAACCATCGCCAGAGAAATCCTAGTAAACAACACAGAAATCATCGATAGATACAGCGATAGCAGGCGGCTTGACGTTTGCGAGGCACTACACATCAAGAAGTCAACACCAGCAATCAACAGCCAATTATTGCACAACTATATTCTACCCACCTCAAGACTCCGCTCCAATATAGAAGCATCAAGAAATATGGACCAATAGGCTTTCTACAAACACTTCTATTCAATATCCATTGTTTCGTGTTCTGTCTTGTGTTGATGAAATTAATACCCTATTAATACTCTTGTTCTGTCTTGTGTTGATGAAATTAATACCCTATTAATACCACACTTTGTTCTGTCTTGTGTTAATGCCACATCACCCCTTCCACCTCACTCAAATGTAGATATAAAATCGGAGATACGTAAGTTCTATTCAGTTGTGTATTTGTGAACTAAAGTCTTTGAAAATGTAATAAGTTTTACGAAACGCGCCCGTGTCGCGTCAGACTAGAAATAAAAATGAATTTTGGAGAATTGATTTTTTATTTACCTCCAACAGTGAAGCGTAATGTACGAAAGATTGAGAAAATTCGTGTTAGAATTATTAATCTTACTTTTTCGGTCATATTTAATAATATATGTCTACAGGAAAGACTGCTAACAAAATATACTAATATATATATAAATATATATATATATATATATATATATATATATATATATATATATATATATATATATATATATATATATATATATATATATATATATATATATATATATATATATATATATATTACTTAAGGGGGCCACCTTTGGTGAAATTGTAGGGACCCACTTCCACGAAGAAGAAAATAAAGAGTATTCAGAGAAGATCTTGTGGATTCTCACTGAGCACTTTGATCTTTTCCTCTCCTACTGACCCCATTATTATTATTTTTTTATTTTTTTTTTGTTTTATTTTGTCTTATTGCATTGCTACAGTTTACAGAGAACAGACACATATATATAACTAAATAACAATCAGTGTTCGAAGACCTTGTCCAGCTCCTCGGAGGTAGGCTGCGTACGCAGGATATAGCACGCATTTCCCCTCTGAACTGCGACACTGAGGCGCTGGAACGGGAAACTGGCTGCTCGTGGGTCTCTAGTTTTCCCAATGAGTTCCTCACCAACCTCCTTTAAAAACTTGAGTGCACATTTACCCCAGGCGCCCAGAGACTCAGAGCCTATCGACACGAACCTGTAACAACGTTCTAGGTCTCTGTTCTTGTTGGTTGTCTTGGTCTCCCTGAAGGTGGCTGCCCCACTTCCCTCAACTATGCTGTAAGGTAGATAGGTATTAGCCAATGTAGATGCACACGTGTAATCCCATATGCCCGGTTTGCCTTCCCTCCACGGCTGCAGGGTGACTCCATCTGGGCGTTTTTGGCTGTTGTCAGGTCTGCACAACTGAGGTTCCCTTTGTGCTGGGCACCCAGCTGTAGCCAAACTTCTCTTAATGATGTCATTGACTGCTTCATGTCTGGCAATCTTTCCCTGTGTCTTACGACAAATACGACCATGGCTGCCATGTTGGTCCACCCGTGTATTTCCGCAAATACACCGGTGTTCGGTGAAGATAGGGGCGGCAAGGCTCAGGGTAACACCAATACTTAGGGCCCGATGGTCCAGGCGGGTGCCCAAGGCGGAATTAGGGACTGCCAACAGGAAGTCCCCAGCATGGGGCTTGCACAGCTAGAAGACGCGCTCTGTCGTTCTGAGAAGCTGCCTCCAGCTATGCTTTGGCGATGTTCTCCACTATGGGGCTATCCCATTTGGCCTGTTTTCCGTCGTTTGGAGAAGTTGGTCGAGGGTGTGAATTGGCAAGAGTGTCCTACTGACCAGCTCCTTCCTCAAATTTGGGATCATGAATCCCGATGGAGTTCGTAAGGTATTCTGGTAGTATTTCATTCACTAATTCACTTGTAGCACATGTCGAGGATAAGAATGCCAGCAATGCTAACTGTGTCGCCTTGCGAATACCTATACCCCCGAGTCTAACTGGGAGCATTGCTTGGTCCCACTGGTCATCTTGCAGGGAGAGGTTTAACACTTTCATAGTTATTGTCTTTAGGAGTGAGTCATATTCCGTTAATTTTTGGCTGTCGAAGGAGGGAGCACACCTGAGGAAATAGGTATGTCTGGGCAAAGCCAGTGTTACGACCCTGGGTTCCTAGTTGGAAACCAGAGGTCAAATTGAATCTAAATAGTTAGGTAAGAAGGATATTTAGTTAACAGTAATGTTTATACTTGAGGCTTTTCATACCTTGTTGCTGTCTACCTTGCCAGACATAAGATGAACCTTGTTACTCACAGATTATTCAGACTCTGAGCTTGTTGATTAATAAATATAATATTGAACTAGTTATCAGCTATTCTTAGAACTATTAAAGTAACTAGTAATGAATGTTTGAGTAAACTTGGGATGAAGTCTGCTGTACGAGTATCCGTCCCGGCAGCATATTTAAATGAGCTCAAGCTGCCATGCTCGTCACATTGGCATAGATGGTAATGGAAAGGCAGACTCACTAGCAAAAACTGCCACTGCTCTACCTGTTGTACAGGTTCAATTACCTCCAAGTTTCTCACAGATAAAGGAGCAAATCAAGAAGAAAATATTCTCAACAATCAAAAGTCGCCACAGAGCCAAAGTAGCGGAAGGAAGATCCACTGCGATATGGTAAGAACAAGCCACTGGTTACTCCTTTTACAAGCCTGGCAAAAAGATATCCAGAGACATTGCAGTAGCCATACACAGACTCAGACTTGGTTACAAGTGCTGCTGGGAGGTAATGAACCCAATAGATAAAGAGTGTCACATCTGTGTAACTGAAGCAGAGGCGCCACTATTGCACTACTTACTGGAATGTGAAGGTACTGAACGCCTGCGTATCAAACTCAACATTAATCCAACGACAGCAGCTGCATTAGACGCACATTCCACCGCGACTACAATGATTAGAAAAGCTGTTGAGGAATGGGACTCTTTAGTGAGCATTCTGCATCTACATCCGCCACCAAGATAATGTTAATAAAACAAGATTAAAACCAGTGTAGTAAAACAGAAGCGATAAATAAGCATGGAAAAAAAGAAATCCCCTCCTCCATTTTAAACCTAGACCCAAATATCACAGGAAAAAGGTTATCATGTATAACCAAACTCGATTACGAGCTCACCATAGCCCGTGCTACATGGACACTTCGTCCTGCGTAGCTAAATCTGAAACAACAACAACATGCCATGCTCTCGCTTCTCTCTGGCTGGCAGCTGTGGCATTCTGACTTCCCCTGTGGGACTCTGTTTCCTCCTCTCTTCCCTTACCTTATTCTGGGTTTATTTTACAGTTAAGTTCCTTAGTATTTCTGTTCCGTGTGTTTACTGTGCTACTGGCTAGGTTTGTGTTTTGTTAGAGGCAGTTTTTAAGCCAGTATTTTGGCATCACTAAGTGTACTCCATTGTGACTTGGGTACCACGTGGGTCATAGCTACCCAGGGCTTCAAGCCTTACAAGTGCTGTTCTCTAAGTAGACTTTACCCTAGTTTTTGTAAATGTAAACCTTGTATCCTGCCTAAGTGGACTAAGGTAGTTAACGTAAGGTAGAGTGGTAAAATGTTTTATTGTAGTAATGTATATGGGGTTAGTAGAGGGTTTAATAAATAAGTACTAAGAAATGAGTATCTCTTCCTCCTGTTGAAGTGGAGTAGATGATCTACCACTAGACTGCAGAAATTACTTTAAGGCCAGTAATTTAGTGCTGGTTATATTTTTATTGGGGGCCGGGCCTATCTGATCTCCACTGATCGTAGGAACTCCTTTGATTATTACTAGTGGCCCTCTCAGTACAACAAATACCCTTTTCATGACAAGTGGTTGGCCTGACCGGGAGTTGAAATATTTATACATAAATTGTAAAAAAAAATTGATTTTTGAGTGCCAAAACTAAAAGTTCTTGAAGGTCGCAGAACGATTGTGTGGTAGCCTAGGGTCCAGATCAACTAAGGATACATCTTGCACTGACTTGACACCCAGCTGGATCCCTTCACGATTGAGGTAAGTGTGGCCTTGTGACAGGGGCTGTGCAAATTTTTGCATTTTTTTCCAATTTTTATTTTTACTTCAGCTAGGAGATAGATTAATTATTGATGGCGGTTAAATTGCAGGAACTGGCGAATGACCCTTCAGTGATAGAGATTAATATTCACCAAATCCACCTTAGTATTGTTAGGCAATGAATTTGGTCTTGAGCTAAATGACACTGATGAAAAGTGGACTTTGGTGAAAGAAATTTTACAGCATTGCATAGACCAGGGGCCTAATGCCAAATGATACAACTTTTTGCCATCCCAGCCAAGCTGAAAGTGCAGCTCGTAGGGACAGAGAAGTAGAACTGGAAATAGCGAATATAAGACTGGAGGAGCAAAGTCTAAAAACTGAGGAGGCTAGATTTAGAGCAAATACCACTGTACCACCACCTGTTGGGGATTCAAACCCCAGGTATTATGATAAAAAACATATCCTGCCTGAATTTTCAGAGCTAGACCCTGAAAGGTTTTTCAACCATTTTCAGAGACTGGCCATGTCCATGAACTGGCCAGAGGAAGAGTGAGTGAAAATCATACAAGGGCAGCTTAGATGTAAAGCCCAAGATATTTTTATAAACATGCCTGACTGCGAGTGTCTTGAGTATAGTAAAGTCAGAGAACGGATTTTGAGGGCATATGAAATTACGCCTGAAGCTCACCGCCAAGCTTATCACAACCTTAGGCCTACTCACAACCAACCTCTCACTGAATTTGCAAATTATCAAATCAGACTGTTCGAAAAATGGATTCGCTCGGCTAAAGCCGTAACATACGAGGCACTCAAAAATTTAGTTTTAACGGAGAATTTTATAGATAATATGCCAGAGCCAGTAGCAAGGTACCTCCGAGAAAGGACAGAGGTAGATACTAATATTATGGATTTGGCCACGATGCCAGAGAACTACCAGTTGGCGGGCAAATGGCCCAATAAAAATAATTATAGTCCACATAGTAACAAAACCTATACCCACAGCCAGTCCAGACCAGCCCATTCTAACCCTATAACTAATGCACCTTCTGTTTCAGACAAAACTAACCCTGTTAAATTGTCTAACCCCACGGCACCTAAGAGTGACCCAAAGGAAAATTCTGTTAGTAATGTCTCTTCTCTCCAAAGATTCTGTGGTCACTGTAAACGTGCAAACCATATTACTAGCCATTGCTGTACCCGGAAAAACTGGCAACTGTACCCTGAAAAAGGACCTAATGCTCTTGTTGTGACTCAGGGCTTGAGACCTTCTGAAGGGTTAGGGAGTAAGACCTCCAACCCACAGTGGTTGGACCTGCTAACCCCATTCTTATCGAAAGGGAGGCTTTTGTCGTCTGAGGGTTCTTCCTGGAAGGACGTGGTGATCTTCCGAGACACCGGTGCCATCATATATTCTTTATGCGGGATATTCAAACCCCTATAAATATAACTGACATCAACACGAGCACACTAAATTTTGAAAGGGAAATTGAAAACATGCCCATGCACTCAGCCCTAGGTCCAGACTCATGGAATTCAATATTTATAAAGAAATGCAGAGTGCCGGTAGCACAGGCACTCAGTATAGTGTGGAGGACTTCGCAAAGGCTTTCGATAAATGTAACCATGGCGTGATAGCACACAAAATGAAGTCAATGGGAATAACCGGTAAAGTAGGACGCTGGATACTCAGTTTTCTGTCAAACAGGACTCAGCGAGTAATGGTCAACCATATAAAATCTAGTCCAAGTGCAGTTAAAAGCTCTGTACCTCAGGGTACAGTCCTTGCGCCGCTTCTTTTCCTTATTCTCATATCAGATATAGACAAAAATACAAGTCACAGCTTCGTATCATCCTTTACAGATGACACAAAAATCAGTATGAAAATATCTCGGCTGAAGACACTGAAAAACTTTAAGCTGATATTAATAAAGTTTTCGACTGGGCATCAGAAAATAACATGATGTTTAACAGTGATAAATTCCAGGTACTCAGGTACGGTAAAAATGAGGACCTTAAACATAATACAGAGTACAAAACACAATCAAATGTACCCATAGTAGGAAAACAGCATGTAAAGGATTTGGGAATAATAATGTCTGACGACCTAACGTTTAAGGAGCATAACCAAGCAAATATTGCGACTGCAAGAAAAATGATAGGATGGATTACGAGAACTTTCAAATCCAGGGATCCCATCACAATGGTTGTACTCTTCAAGTCACTTGTGTTGTCCCGTCTTGAGTACTGCTCAGTACTCAATTCCCCCTTCAGAGCAGAAGAGATTGCTGAAATAGAGGGAATACAGAGAACATATTCGGCACGCATAGACGCAATAAAGCACTTAAATTATTGGGATCGTCTCAAAGCCCTCCAAATGTACTCAAAGAAGACGAGAGAGATATCAAATAATATACATCTGAAAGATACTGGAGGGCCAAGTACCAAATCTCCACAGTAAAATAACAACGTACTGGAGTGAACGATATGGAAGAAAATGCAGAATAGAACCAGTGAAGAGCAGAGGTGACATAGGCACAATCAGAGAATACCGTATAAACATCAGAGGTCCGCGGTTGTTCAACACCCTCCCAGCAAGCATAAGAAATATTGCCAGAACAACTGTGGACATCTTCAAGAGGAAACTAGATTTATTCCTTAAGGAGTGCCGGACCAACCGGGCTGTGGTGGGTATGTGGGCCTGCGGGCAGCTCCAAGCAACAGCCTGGTGGACCAAACTCTCACAAGTCAAGCCAGGCCTCGGGCCGGGCTTGGGGAGTAGAAGAAATCTTAGAACCCCATCAACCAGGTATCAACCAGGTATCCAGACTTTAATCTTGGAGAGTGCGTTTCAAGGTGCAAACACTCTCAACACTGGAGAGATAGTACTGGTCGTGTCACTAGTGATACTCGAGCAGTACTCCTCCGTAAGGTTACCCTAGAATCTGATTTCCACAAGGATGTTTGTACAGTCGGAGTCACCTCTTACCTACCTTTTTCTAATGTTGATGTAATATTGGGTAATGATTTAGCAGGGGATAAGGTAGGGGACTCCAGACTGCCTATTATGTTGCCTACCCCACTAAGGTTTCCCTGGATCTACCCGCCGCAGATTATAATGTTGTGTACCCTACATACGTGGTGACCAGGTGTATGGAACTTATATATATATATATATATATATATATATATATATATATATATATATATATATATATATATATATATATATATATATATATATATAACTGAAAACTCACACCCCAGAAGTGACTCGAACCCATACTCCCAGGAGCCACGCAACTGGTATGTACAAGACGCCTTAATCCACTTGACCATCACGACCTTTGAGTTTTCAGTTGCATATTGTCCTGGGGACCATTCAGGCTTGTTCGCATTTGTGTTCCTCAGGTGTGCCCCAAAGAATGAGGTGATTTGGTAAAATGCTATGCCCAAGATTACTATCCGAGTGCCGGCGGTGGGGTGGTTCAAATAGCCTCGGCTATCACCTCATTTTGTCCGGTCGTGATGGTCAAGTGGATTAAGGCGTCTTGTACATACCAGTTGCGTGGCTCCTGGGAGTATGGGTTCGAGTCACTTCTGGGGTGTGAGTTTTCAGTTGCATATTGTCCTGGGGACCATTCAGGCTTGTTCGCATTTGTGTTCCTCACGTGTGCCCCAAAGAATGAGGTGATTTGGTAAAATGCTATGCCCAAGATTACTATCCGAGTGCCGGCGGTGGGGTGGTTCACATAGCCTTGGCTATCACCTCATTATGTCCGGTCGTGATGGTCAAGTGGATTAAGGCGTCTTGTACATACCAGTTGCATTGCTTCTGGGAGTATGGGTTCGAGTCACTTCTGGGGTGTGAGTTTTCAGTTGCATATTGTCCTGGGGACCATTCAGGCTTGTTCGCATTTGTGTTCCTCACGTGTGCCCCAAAGAATGAGGTGATTTGGTAAAATGCTATGCCCAAGATTACTATCCGAGTGCCGGCGGTGGGGTGGTTCAAATAGCCTCGGCTATCACCTCATTATGTCCGGTCGTGATGGTCAAGTGGATTAAGGCGTCTTGTACATACCAGTTGCGTTGCTTCTGGGAGTATGGGTTCAAGTCACTTCTGGGGTGTGAGTTTTCAGTTGCATATTGTCCTGGGGACCATTCAGGCTTGTTCGCATTTGTGTTCCTCACGTGTGCCCCAAAGAATGAGGTGATTTGGTAAAATGCTATGCCCAAGATTACTATCCGAGTGCCGGCGGTGGGGTGGTTCAAATAGCCTTGGCTATCACCTCATTATGTCCGGTCATGATGGTCAAGTGGATTAAGGCGTCTTGTACATACCAGTTGCGTTGCTTCTGGGAGTATGGGTTCGAGTCACTTCTGGAGTGTGAGTTTTCAGTTGCATATTGTCCTGGGGACCATTCAGGCTTGTTCGCATTTGTGTTCTTCACGTGTGCCCCAAAGAATGAGGTGATTTGGTAAAATGCTATGCCCAAGATTACTATCCGAGTGCCGGCGGTGGGGTGGTTCAAATAGCCTTGGCTATCACCTCGTTATGTCCGGTCGTGATGGTCAAGTGGATTAAGGCGTCTTGTACGTACCAGTTGCGTTGCTTCTGGGAGTATGGGTTCGAGTCACTTCTGGGGTGTGAGTTTTCAGTTGCATATTGTCCTGGGGACCATTCAGGCTAGTTCGCATTTGTGTTCCTCACGTGTGCCCCAAAGAATGAGGTGATTTGGTAAAATGCTATGCCCAAGATTACTATCCGAGTGCCGGCGGTGGGGTGGTTCAAATAGCCTTGGCTATCACCTCATTATGTCCGGTCGTGATTTTCAAGTGGATTAAGGCGTCTTGTACATACCAGTTGCGTTGCTTCTGGGAGTATGGGTTCGAGTCACTTCTGGGGTGTGAGTTTTCAGTTGCATATTGTCCTGGGGACCATTCAGGCTTGTTCGCATTTGTGTTCCTCACGTGTGCCCCAAAGAATGAGGTGATTTGGTAAAATGCTATGCCCAAGATTACTATCCGAGTGCCGGCGGTGGGGTGGTTCAAATAGCCTTGGCTATCACCTCATTATGTCCGGTCGTGATGGTCAAGTGGATTAAGGCGTCTTGTACATACCAGTTGCGTTGCTTCTGGGAGAATGGGTTCGAGTCACTTCTGGGGTGTGAGTTTTCAGTTGCATATTGTCCTGGGGACCATTCAGGCTTGTTCGCATTTGTGTTCCTCACGTGTGCCCCAAAGAATGAGGTGATTTGGTAAAATGCTATGCCCAAGATTACTATCCGAGTGCCGGCGGTGGGGTGGTTCAAATAGCCTTGGCTATCACCTCATTATGTCCGGTCGTGATGGTCAAGTGGATTAAGGCGTCTTGTACATACCAGTTGCGTTGCTTCTGGGAGTATGAGTTCGAGTCACTTCTGGGGTGTGAGTTTTCAGTTGCATATTGTCCTGGGGACCATTCAGGCTTGTTCGCATTTGTGTTCCTCACGTGTGCCCCAAAGAATGAGGTGATTTGGTAAAATGCTATGCCCAAGATTACTATCCGAGTGCCGGCGGTGGGGTGGTTCAAATTGCCTTGGCTATCACCTCATTATGTCCGGTCGTGATGGTCAAGTGGATTAAGGCGTCTTGTACATACCAGTTGCGTTGCTTCTGGGAGTATGGGTTCGAGTCACTTCTGGGGTGTGAGTTTTCAGTTGCATATTGTCCTGGGGACCATTCAGGCTTGTTCGCATTTGTGTTCCTCACGTGTGCCCCAAAGAATGAGGTGATTTGGTTAAATGCTATGCCCAAGATTACTATCCGAGTGCCGGCGGTGGGGTGGTTCAAATAGCCTTGGCTATCACCTCATTATGTCCGGTCGTGATGGTCAAGTGGATTAAGGCGTCTTGTACATACCAGTTGCGTTGCTTCTGGGAGTATGGGTTAGAGTCACTTCTGGGGTGTGAGTTTTCAGTTGCATATTGTCCTGGGGACCATTCAGGCTTGTTCGCATTTGTGTTCCTCACGTGTGCCCCAAAGAATGAGGTGATTTGGTAAAATGCTATGCCCAAGATTACTATCCGAGTGCCGGCGGTGGGGTGGTTCAAATAGCCTTGGCTATCACCTCATTATGTCCGGTCGTGATGGTCAAGTGGATTAAGGCGTCTTGTACATACCAGTTGCGTTGCTTCTGGGAGAATGGGTTCGAGTCACTTCTGGGGTGTGAGT
Source organism: Procambarus clarkii (assembly GCF_040958095.1). Taxonomy (NCBI): domain Eukaryota; kingdom Metazoa; phylum Arthropoda; class Malacostraca; order Decapoda; family Cambaridae; genus Procambarus; species Procambarus clarkii. The sequence continues at coordinate 30,081,283 of NC_091153.1, forward strand.
TTTCAGTTATATATATATATATGTCGTACCTAGTAGCCAGAATGCACTTCTCAGCCTACTATGCAAGGCCCGATTTGCCTAATAAGCCAAGTTTTACTGAATTAATGTTTTTTCGACTACCTAACCTAACCTAACCTAACCTAACTTTTTCGGCTACGTAACCTAACCTAACCTATAGAGATAGGTTAGGTTAGGTTAGGTAAGGTTGGTTAGGTTCTTTCATATATCTACTTTAATTTTAATTCCAATAAAAAAAAATTAACCTCATACATAATGAAATGGGTAGCTTTATCATTTTATCAGAAAAAATGTAGAGAAAATATATTATTCAGTAAAACTTGGCTTATTAGGCAAATCGGGCCTTGCATATTAGGCTGAGAAGTGTGTTCTGGCTACTAAGTACGACATTATATATATATATAAAATATATATATATATATATATATATATATATATATATATATATATATATATATATATATATATATATATATATATAAATATATATATATATATATATATGTCGTACCTAGTAGCCAGAACGCACTTCTCGGCCTACTATGCAAGGCCCGATTTGCCTAATAAGCCAAGTTTTCATGAATTAATTGTTTTTCGACTACCTAACCTACCTAACCTAACCTAACCTAACTTTTTCGGTTACCACTCCGAACCTAACCTATAAAGATAGGTTAGGTTAGGTAGGGTTGGTTAGTTTCGGTCATATATCTACGTTAATTTTAACTCCAATAAAAATAAATTTACCTCATTCATAATGAAATGGGTAGCTTTATCATTTCATAAGAAAAAAATTAGAGAAAATATATTAATTCAGGAAAACTTGGCTTATTAGGCAAATCGGGCCTTGCATAGTAGGCTGAGAAGTGCGTTCTGGCTATTAGGTACGACATATATATATATATATATATATATATATATGTCGTACCTAGTAGCCAGAACTCACTTCTCAGCCTACTATGCAAGGCCCGATTTGCCTAATAAGCCAAGTTTTACTGAATTAATATATTTTCTCTAATTTTTTTCTAATGAAATGATAAAGCTACCCATTTCATTATGTATGAGGTCAATTTTTTTTTATTGGAGTTAAAGTTAACGTAGATATATGACCGAACCTAACCAACCCTACCTAACCTAACCTAACCTATCTTTATAGGTTAGGTTAGGTTAGGTAGCCAAAAACGTTAGGTTAGGTTAGGTTAGGTAGGTTAGGTTGTCGAAAAAACATTAATTCATGAAAACTAGGCTTATTAGGCAAATCGGGCCTTGCATAGTAGGCTGAGAAGTGAGTTCTGGCTACTAGGTACGACATATATATATATATATATATATATATATATATATATATATATATATATATATATATATATATAGGTCAACAATTTCCACATTCAGTAATTCTCAAAGGTCAAATAGCCATTTTGAGATCGGGAATAGCTCTTCCTTAAGATGCTTGTGTAATTTAACTTCAGTTAAAATATTTCAACCAATCTGGATCAATTCAGTGCAACAGAGGTTAATTCTTAAACTTAAGCCTTGCTAGTAACTTGGTAAAACTTAGACTAGGCAGAAGGATACAATGCTCTAGTCTGGGGAAGACCAGACGAGGAGAGATCAGTGTGGGATCCGGATCAACTGGGGAAAGTCAACCATCTACCTCTCCCCCCCAAGACCAGCACCCCACCCAAGCTGGTCAACATAGAGGTATAGTTGCTATTGGTTCTTATAGGGATAGTCAACTCATTGCCAGCCAGGGAGTGTTCAGTCAGGGAGCTTCAATTATTTCGATTTTGTTTAGTTTTGAATAAATTAATTAGTTATTAATTTGTCTTTTTATTAATTTCCATGTGTGTGTTATATTTATGTGAATTTGTCCTTGTCACGTGGTCCCCATGAGGCCGAGTTAAATTGGGCGCCGATTCTATCACCGAATCCGAATTACCATTCCCGTTGATTTGTAATTAATTCCACACTTAAGATCCAAGGGTATATGTTACTAGTGGGGATCAAGCCCCTAAGTTATTGATTGGCATGATCGATCCAGACCTCGATCATTGCTCAGTGTTGCAAGGTCTGGTGGTGGCAGCGTAAAGGCAACCCTAGGGTTTTCCTAGAAGCCTGTTTCACGTCATACGGGTGTAGAATCTCAAGTCGGTAAATCGTCTTGAGACCACGTGGCGTGGGGTCGGCTCAGGTGAAAGTTTTGGGGTCCCTTGGTAGAGAACAAAAAGTAAGAATACGGGCAGAGAGAGAGTAAAAAGGTAGGAAAGATCATTCGAGAACCCCCCCCCCCCCCGTGTTACAATGGTGCACAGCTGTAACAGTGCAAGTATTTTGCACTCTTTCATGTATAATTGTGAGTTGTAATTGTGGGTGGGTGTACTCACCTAGTTGTACTCACCTAGTTGTGCTTGCGGGGGTTGAGCTCTGGCTCTTTGGTCCCGCCTCTCAACCGTCAATCAACAGGTGTACAGGTTCCTGAGCCTACTGGGCTCTATCATATCTACACTTGAAACTGTGTATGGAGTCAGCCTCCACCACATTGCTTCCCAATGCATTCCATTTGTCAACCACTCTGACACTAAAAAAGTTCTTTCTAATATCTCTGTGGCTCATTTGGGCACTCAGTTTCCACCTGTGTCCCCTAGTGCGTGTTCCTCTTGTGTTAAATAGCCTGTCTTTATCAACCCTGTCGATTCCCTTGAGAATCTTGAATGTGGTGATCATGTCCCCCCTAACTCTTCTGTCTTCCAACGAAGTGAGGTTCGATTCCCGTAGTCTCTCCTCGTAGCTCATACCTCTCAGCTCGGGTACTAGTCTGGTGGCAAACATTTTGAACCTTTTCCAGTTTAGTCTTATGCTTGACTAGATATGGACTCCATGCTGGAGCCGCATACTCCAGGATTGGTCTGACATATGTGGTATATAATGTTCTGAAAGATTCCTTACACAAGTTTCTAAAGGCCGTTCTTATGTTAGCCAACCTGGCATATGCTGCTGATGTTATCCTCTTGATATGAGCTTCAGGGGACAGGTCTGGCGTGATATCAACCCCCAGTTCTTTCTCTCTCTCTGACTTCTGAAGTATGTCATCTCCCAAGTGATACCTTGTATCTGGTCTCCTGCTTCCTACCCCTATCTTCATTACATTACATTTGCTTGGGTTAAACTCTAACAGCCATTTGTTCGACCATTCCTGCAGCTTGTCCAGGTCTTCTTGAAGCCTCAAGCTGTCCTCTGTCTTAATCCTTCTCATAATTTTGGCGTCGTCAGCAAACATTGAGAGGACTGAGTCTATACCCTCTGGGAGATCATTTACGGGACTCCACTGCTGACTTCACGCCATTCTGAGGTCTCACCCCTCACTATAACTCTCTGCTTCCTATTGCTTAGGTACTCCCTTATCCACTGGAGCGCCCTACCAGTTACTCCTGCCTGTTTCTCCAGCTTATGCATCAACCTTTTATGGGGTACTGTGTCAAAGGCTTTCCGACAGTCCAAAAAAATGCAGTCCGCCCATCCTTCTCTTTCTTGCTTAATCTTTGTCACCTGATCGTAGTATTATATCAAGCCTGTAAGGCAAGATTTACCCTCCCTGAACCCATGTTGATGGGTTGTCAGAAGTCTCTTCTCTCCAGATGTGTTACTATGTTTTTTCTCACAATCTTCTCCATCATCTTGCATGGTATACAAGTTAAGGACACTAGCCTGTAGTTCAGTGCCTCTTGTCTGTCACCCTTTTTAAATATTGGTACTACATTAGCAGTCTTCCATACTTCTGGTAGGTCTCCCATTTCCAGTGACCTACTATACACTATGGAGAGTGGCAAGCAAAGTGCTCTTGCACACTCTTTCAATACCCATGGTGAGATTCCATCCGGCCCAACAGCTTTTCTCACATCCAGCTCCAATAGGTGCTTCTTGACCTCATCTCCTGTAATTTCGAACCTTTCCAAGGTCACCTGGTTTGCTGCCACCTCTCCTAGCGCCGTGACTTCTCCCTGTTCTATTGTAAAGACCTCCTGGAGTTGTTGAGTTCTTCACACACCTCTTTCTCATTCTCTGTGTACCTGTCCTCGCCCACCCTAAGTTTCATCACCTGTTCCTTCACTGTTGTCTTCCTCCTGATGTGACTGTAGTAGTTTTGGTTCGGTCTTGGCTTTATTAGCTATATCATTTTCATACCTTTTCTCAGCTGCTCTTCTCACACTAAAATACTCGTTCCTGGTTCTCTGGTATCTCTCTCTACTTTCTGGTGTTCTGTTATTACGGAAGTTCCTCCATGCCCTTTTGTTCAGCTCCTTTGTTTTCATACATTCCCTATTAAACCAGGGATTCTTCCTTTGCTTCTCTGTTTTTTCCTGTTGGGCTGGGACAAACCTGGTTACAGCCTCCTGACATTTTTGGGTGACATAGTCCATCATGTCTTGTACGGACTTGGTTCCGAGTTCTGTGTCCCAATGTATATCCCATAGGAATTTATTCATCTCCTCATAGTTTCCCTTTCGGTACGCCAGCCCTTTGTTTCCCAGTTCTTTTTTGGGGGTGATAATTCCTAACTCAACCAGGTACTCAAAGCTCAATACACTATGATCACTTTTTCCCAAGGGGGCTTCCAACTTAACTACCCTTATATCCGACTCATTTAGGGTAAATGAGTAGGGTGTGTGTATGTGTGCGTGTGTGTGTGTGTGTGTTGGTGAGGAGGCACACGGTACGAGGGAACTGTTGACTAGCTTCAATCCGCTGACATGGGAGTACGTAACAAAGAGGGCCTTGTGTACTGCAGGACCCGCCTGGGTCCTATAAGGGTTAGTTTTGCTTCTCAGGCCTTATTTGGGCATGAGGAAGAGAGTACACAGCTTCCCCCACGTTGGGGATGGCTGGTAGATTCAGTTAGCAACCGCCTTGCACAGAGAGAGGGTGACCGGCCAGCTTCCTCACCCTGACGGGTGACACTACAGGCACCCTTAGGGAGCATCCGTCTGAGTTGTGAAGTAAGAGTGTCAGTAATGCATTGTCTTGATTGGGTGTCTTAGTGGTGACGAGCTGAACCATTTAGCCATGTATGGTGTAGGCGTGTATGAAGTGGCTGATCCCCCCCCCCCCCTTTTTTTTAGTTTGGTCAATATTGTGTTAAATAATAGAATGTCAAAGTGTTAAATATCAATTGCTGGTAAATGAAATAATTTGGTAAGCTTTAGCAGCGGAGCTTATCTCAAAAGTTGTGATATTGAATTGTGCCTTAGGGAGGACGGCTGCTAGTGTTGGATGTTCTTCCCCAAGGGCGGTTCAGACGTAGTTACCAGTCGTAGCTTACCGAGGAACAATCGTAGTTTCAATCACCACAAGAGGTAATCTTAAATTGAATTAGAATAATCCCTAGATTAAGTATCAAGCATTAGAAACCTAGAAATTAAATGTCAGGCTAAGCTTTTACATAGTGTAAGGGATTTATTGTGTATTTTGTTAAATGTGGGAGAAGTTCAGAGCTGGAGGTGTAGCTTTTGTGGAGTTAATTTTCATTATGTTAGGTTTTAAAGATCAGTCAGTCCAGTGCTCGACTGTACTTGGCTTGGGGAAGACTATGCTCGTTTTAACACATTTAACTATTGACACCTGGTCCTAGACAGCATACTGTGGCTCTTACACTCTATTCTCAGGTTGGAGTGGAGGAGTTATGTTTGAAGACTCCCAGGGGAGGACGAGAGTGTTGACTACCAACAACCTCCACGACCACCAGGGCGGAGCAGTACTCTCTCTCAAGGTCATCCCTCATGCAGACGTCCACCAACCAGCTGTGGACCAGTGGTGGGACACTACAGGTCCAGACGGACCCCGGGACGACCCTCGGGTCGTTCCCCACACAGAGGCTTCAAGAGTGACACCTTCAGTCACGCCTCAAGTACGACCCCTGTCTGCACTCATGGAGGTTCCGCCTCTCAGGCTGTCCTCAGAAGACCCCAATATCACCGGGGTTATCTTGAGGTTATCTTGAGATGATTTCGGGGCTTTTAGTGTCCCCGCGGCCCGGTCCTCGACCAGGCCTCCACCCCCAGGAAGCAGCCCGTGACAGCTGACTAACACCCAGGTACCTTTTTACTGCTAGGTAACAGGGGCATAGGGTGAAAGAAACTCTGCCCATTGTTTCTCGCCGGCGCCTGGGATTGAACCCAGGACCACAGGATCACATGTCCAGCGTGCTGTCCGCTCGGCCGACCGGCTCTGGGGTACCCAAAATTGAACCCCAGATGACGATATTCCACTATCATCAGGCCCCTAGCGGTTCCCAGGTTGTCTTGTCGACGACCCCACTGGTTGCGGAAGAAGAACAACGACCCCAGTCCGGTCCATTACCATCGGTCCATCAACAACGGACCCCAGTGGACCCCGTGTTGCCTGTCATCATCGCACCGCAACCTCCAGTGGACCCCAAGCTGACTACGGTGGATTCTGGTTGTGTGTCATTATTAAGACGACCCCAGTGTACCCCATGTTTCTGGTTACCAACTTTAAGCGACCCCATTGGACCCCAGTGGACACCCAGGTTGTCCTGTCGACGACCCCACTGGATGAACGAGAAAGAAGGAAGAAGAAAGAAGAGAGAAGGAAGAAGAAAGAAGAGAGGAGAAAGAAGAAGGAAGAAAGAAGAAGATGCATGGGCCACCGTATACGACCAGCCTGTGACGGTTGGCGCCCGGCCCCTAGTGATGGTCATTGGTCACTAGCGGGGCCCAAGAAGATGCTCACACTTGGCACTTAGTCTGGTGCTTGGTGTTGGGAGCACTACACGCAAGGACGCTGTGTCCAGACCAGCCCGGTTGCCTTCATTGGCTGCCACTTGCCGGCAGACACATCATCCTGTGGCCGTGTGTGAGGCAGCGTGATAGTACAGACCGAAGACTCCGTCGAGGGATGTGGGCAGAAGGACGTCGCTGGAAGAGCAGCGCGGGTCTGTAGTTTGGGAGTGAAAATTGCCGCCCCAATGGTCGCGCCAGGACCCCAAAAACGCTGGCCAGTAGATGCTCGGCGTGGGCTGACCCTGACGTGACGGGGGCTGCCGAGTAAGCGGTATAGTGCACCTAGTAGGCTCTTGGCTCTGACCACGGTTAACAGCGTTGTTGTGGCGCCTGAAGGAGTAGCATCCGGACACTGATGAATTGGGAAGCATTGTTACGACCCTCATTCCTGCCTGCAAATCGCGTCTCCCGGTGCTACATCTTCAGAGACTTTTCAAAGACATTTTAAGCTACTGGAAAATGTTGAAATAGCAATTTGTTAAACCAAGTAAAAATTGAACTGAAATATTTTAGCTAGGATTTTGTCATTATTTTTTTTATTTAGGATGTATTTTCTTGTATTTTTTATGCTCCTTGTTGATATGTTGATTCTTGCTTTTTATTTTATGTCTCCACTAAATGAAGTTTTCGAGTGTGATTCAATCTTGATTGGATCCCACTACAAAAAGCTTCATATTGGGGGAGATAGGGGGATATGTAACAGTGCAAGTATTTTGCACTCTTTCATGTATTGTGAGTTGTAATTGTGGGTGGGTGTGTGTGTTTACTAGTTGTGATTTGCGGGGGTTGAGCTTTGCTCTTTCGGCCCGCCTCTCAACTGTCAATCAACTGTTTACTAACTACTTTTTTTTTTTTTCCACACCACACACACACACCCCAGGAAGCAGCCCGTGACAGTTGACTAACTCCCAGGTACCTATTTACTGCTAGGTAACAGGGGCACTTAGGGTGAAAGAAACTTTGCCCATTTGTTTCTGCCTCGTGCGGGAATCGAACCCGCGCCACAGAATTACGAGTCCTGCGCGCTATCCACCAGGCTACGAGGCCCCAATGTGTGCGTGTATGTGTGTATGTGTGCGTGTATGTGTGTGTGTTGGTGAGGAGGCACGCGGTACGAGGGAGGTGTTGACTAGCTTCAATCCGCTGACATGGTAGTACGTAACAAAGAGGGCCTTGTGTACTGCAGGACCCGCCTGGGTCCTATAAGGGTTAGTTTTGCTTCTCAGTCCTTATTTGGGCATGAGGAAGAGAGTACACAGCTTCCCCCACGTTGGGGATGGCTAGTAGATTCAGTTAGCAATCACCTTGCACAGAGAGAGGGTGACCAGCCAGCTTCCTCACCCTGACGGGTGACACTCCAGGCACCCTCAGGGTGCATCCGTCTGAGTTGTGAGGTAAGAGTGTCAGTAATGCATTGTCTTGATTGGGTGTCTTAGTGGTGACGAGCTGAACCATTTAGCCATGTATGGTGTGGGCGTGTATGGAGTGGCTGATCCCCCGCCCCACCCCCTTTTTGAGTTTGATCAATATTGTGTTAAATAATAGAATGTCAAAGTGTTAAATATCAATTGCTGGTAAATGAAATAATTTGGTAATAAATATCTATGTGTAGAAGAACAAGCTTGGCTTTTGTTTAGTCCTCTTTTTGAATCAATGTCCCCTCAAGTAAGAGTTAAGGCTAGAGAGATATCTAGATGAACACGTGAGAGATAACTAAATTAAGCAGTGTTCCTGTCGCATTGTTTAAGTGGAAGTGAATTTAGATTCAATGACAGGTGGTGGCAACGAATTTCAGAACATCTTGGAATATCAGTATATAAAAATCATAGATAGAATAACAGTCAGTCTACTCTCCCCTACTCTTCTTATTCCTCATATTTACTCTACACCATCTCCTTCATTCTCTCCCTCCTGCCTCCCCGTTCGCTCCCCGTTTTCTATTCCCGCTCACCTCCTTCTGCCTCAGTACCCTCTCAACTTTATCCATGTCTATCTCTCCTCCCCTCCTTCTTCCTTTACTTTACTTTCCTTAAACTAATCATACCCCCCCCCCCCCACGTTACACAGCGGTGGTTTCAACAATTTTGTTTGAAATTGTTGAAAGGCTCACGCGTCTAGCCTTCGGACACGTGCGTAGATGCTAGGGAGGACAGCCGCGGGCTAGGATTAGCAGTGCGCCTCACAACAGTGCGTTTGAGTGGGGATTGGCGAATCTTGGGGTCATGCGGGCTGATATGATTAAGGTTTAGTTAGTAAGATTAGGCTGTTAAGATTTATTGAATAGGAGACCGCTCCGAGTTGATTGGACTGGGGACCATACTCGACCCATTGCAATTGATTCAGAGGTGTTGGGAGCCACCATACTCTCAACAGCAGTTCCTTGTGGGCTGTCTGGGCGGATTTATCTGTGGGACGCTAGGAGATAGTCCGAGGGCGTTGTTAGACGACCCAAAACGCTGGGAAAAACGTAAATCCGTGAAGAGCGTTGCGGCTTCCGAGGGACGGACTAGTAACCTACCTAGCAGCGATTCAACGACTAAGTGATCGCACACTTAATGGAGGTTGAGTCGTCTCTAGTCTTAATTGTTGCTGAAAGCTGCGTGTCGCTCTGTTAGAATCTAGATGGTTGAGACCCCTAGGCTAGGTGCGGTACGGCGGGCCGGTAGGAGCAATTATAGGATTAAGTCGAGTGTATCTTTGAATAAAGTATAATTAAAGTTATAAAGTAATTCCTTTTATTTGTGTGTTCTAGAGATTAACAATTTTGATTCCCCTAAATTCAATCCCCGGTTAAAAATAAAAGTGTTCAGTATTTTTCTTATGCATTAGGCTAAGTGCGTACATTAAGCTTTACTATTCCCTATTATATTAGTCTAAGTCAGAGGTGTGGTTTTCTAGAGCGTAGTTAATCCTCTGAACTTAGGGCTATATGTCGGTCACTATATTTAGTGAAGAAGTTTGTTAAGGGATAGTAATTTTCGTTGTAAATGTTTGAGAGAGCACGTGGAAATATTTATTTTTAAGTATTTTGGGATAAGTTTTCGGCTAAGTCAACGTCGGAAAGTCGTTAAATGTAATTAATTTGTATTCGTGGGTCACGTGTATGATCTGGGTGTCATTAGGATTCCCCAGTCGATGCGGATGATATTATTCTAGTGTTTACCAGTAAGACGGTAGAATTGTGTTTTAGACAGAATTTTTTTTTTGTGGAAACGTAGGTGGAAAATTTTCTAAGTCCAGCCTTGGGCACGAATTGTACATTTTGGCGAAAATTCGAATTTGTCATGTTTCGTGTATATTCTAGGGTCAGTATTACCCTCTAGTGCGCGCAAGGGACGTAATTCTGTTCTTAAGCATTAGACAGTGATAATTACATTTTTGCCGAATTTAGTTATTTTTCGAGAAAATCGTGTTGTAATTTTGTCAGAGTCCACTTGAGGTGAAAACCTCAGATTTTGACGAAAATTCGAATTAATGAGTGTCGATACCGCCCGAGGTGTCAGTATTGTTCTGTATACAGCGTCAGTATTAAATAATAACGTATTTATATCTGGGAACGAGAAACCCATTTTTGCGAATTACGGGAGTTTTGCGATATTTGGGGTGATAGATTTTTTTTGTTCGAGTGCAGGAAAATTGGCAGAGTCCAGCATTTGAGTAAAAACGCAGTTTTTTTAATAAAAATTCAATTTTGGCAAGCAAATATATGTCCTGGGTGTCTATATTAATCGCTAGAGCGGTTTATTAACGTAAAACTAGTTATTTTCCTTCAGAATAAAAATTGTGATTTTTCACCGTTTAAGCGAAAAAGCGCGGGACTTAGTTTTTTTCAGCGCAGCTGGTCCCGCTCCGCCAGTCATCAGTGGCCACGCTGCTTACTTCAAGTGCGTTTAGTGTTAAAGTACAGAAAATATTCTTTATTTAATCCATCACGAGTGCTGCGCGTTAGTTACTGTTATCATTTTAATTGTTTTATATAAATTAGTCTTTAATTTTTTTAACGTAAAGGACTTAGCTTTCAATAATAGAACTGCGGGTTATTTCACGGTCAGACACGAGTGCGGGGCAGACGCTCATTCATTGGATTCACATCACCGATTTTCTCGATTAATCGTAGTATTTCCTATTTTGGGAATTTCGTTGGTTTTCTCTTGGAAAAAGAGTTGATTTTTTATTTTGTGTAAGATCATGGTTGTAGTGAGTCCGGGTCGAGGGTGTATTGAAGGGTAGTTACAAGAGACATGGCACACCACGAATCACAGGAAATGTTTAACCCAGACAGTGACCAGTCAGTAGGGACCAGTGGGAGTGGAAGTGTAGAGGACAGCACCTCGTTCAGTGGGGAGCGTGGCCAGCAACCTGTTCAACGGGAACAGGGACAACCACACCAACAGCAGAAACTACCCCACATAACACCAATACCTCAACACCTAGGTACACCTCATCCGTCACTACAACAACCCCAACCCCACCTCCCATACCAACCCCATCCTCAATTCCCATACCAACCCCATCCTCACTTCCTATATCAGCCCCAACCTCCATTCCTATACCCACCCTTCCCCCAACCCCAGGCCACACCATATCCATTCCAACCAAAGGCCACCCCATACCCATTCCAACCCCAGGCCACTCCATATCCGTTCCAACCCCAGGCCACCCCATATCCATTCCAACAGGCCACCCCATACCCATCCCAACCCCAGACCACCCCATACCCATTCCAACCCCAGACCACCCCATACCCATTCCAACCCCAGGCCACCCCATACCCATCCCAACCCGAGGCCACCCACACCATACCTCAACCCCAACCCCAGGCCACCCACACCATACCTCAACCCCAACCCAGGCCACCCACACCATACCTCAACCCCAACCCCAGGCCACCCACACCATACCTCAACCCCAGGCCACCCACACCATACCTCAACCCCAACCCCAGGCCACCCATACTGTACCTGAACCCCAACCTCCATCCACACCCCAACCCCAGGCCATCCACACCATACCTCAACCCCAACCCAAGGCCACCCACACCATACCTCAACCCCAACCCCAACCTCAACCCAGTTCCCAACCCCAGGACCCACCCACTGCCAGTAGCCCCGCGTCATACAAACCGAGAATTGTGAGTCTAATTCCTAAGTTGACTCTGCCGACACTCAGAGGCACGGAGTTGCCGCTTATTAAGGTGGAACGCAACCGCCGAGTGGAAGACTGGCTTTGTCAGATTAGTTCGATGCTGGAGGCTGTCCCAGAGGATAGTTTGAAAATTACTCCTACTATAGGGGCTTGCGTGGACGTAACCGGTCCACTGGCGAGACTGACAGAGTTTCAGCACCTGACGACTTGGCCACAGTTTGTCCAAGCGATTAGGGACAGATTCAAGGAAAAGGTGTCAGAAGATGAGGCTCATTTTTATCTGCAGTCACTTAGGAAGGATGACCGCAGCACTGTCAAGGATTTCGGGACACTATTAAAGAGCAGGGTTGACGACCTCACTACGGAACTGGGGTTAGATTCGAGTCAGGCAGAGCGATTAGCTTAACAATTGTTCTGCAAAACGTTACCTTCTGCTATGGGGCCATTTTTATTTGCGGAGGGAGCGTTTGTGAGTTATAAAGACCTAGTCCAACAGGCCGCCACAGCCTTAGACAGGCAGATGCGCGCGGAGACGCCGGGCACTCAGTTGTCGCCATACGTAGAGGCGTTAAGTGAAGGCGAGGGGGCCAAGCCAAGTAACTGTAGCGCGGGTTCATCAGGCGGGAAGCAGCCCACAGCTGCAAGTTCGAGCCACCCTGCGCGGGGTACCTACAGGGATCCGCGGAGGTGTTACTCCTGCGGGAAGCGCGGACATATACAGAGGGACTGTAAAGTCACTACTATGAAAGCAGGCTCCTAGTGAGGGTAGGCCTACTTTTGAGGTGAAAGTGGAAGGTGTGAGATTGACAGCTTTTGTTGATACAGGAAGCCAGGCAACGGTAATTAAAAAGTCAGCCTTCAGCAATTTTAAGTACGCACGTCTTAAACGTTGCGCAAAGACATTAACAGCGGTCAATGGGGAAAAGATTGAGATTGTAGGTCAAGGTACAGTTAATTTTGAGATTGATGGGGAATTGCAGCCTCACACATGTACGATCGTAGAGAACCTTGATTTTCCTGGTCACATCTTAATGGGGACTGATTTTCTGTCGCGATTTGATTATTCCTTGTCTGCTCGAAAAGGGGCTAGGAACTGCAGGTTGCAGTTGGGACAGACTTCCTACCTAGTGGAGATGATCGACCATCCCCCAGTTGTAGCTTCAATTAAGAGGAAGCAGAAATATAATACGCACTATGCAAAATTGATTTTTAAGTCTCTTCCAGACACAGTTAAGAGGTCATGCGCATTGCATGCATTGACCAAACAGAGTTGCCCACCACATTCTGTTAAATTTATTAAAGTAGCCGTGGGACGTCACATACAACCAGGTACCACCCTTCAGGTGGCTGGGAGATGTGATAGCTTATTAATTCCTCATCACTTAATTGTAGTGCTCGATAAAGGTGCACTCATTCCAGTTGTCAATCTTTCACATAAGACTTTTCGCTTCAGGGCAGGTGATAGGGTATCTCAGGAAACCATGGTGGAGGACACAGAAATCTTTCACCAGGAGTCAGCTGAGACGCCAACCGTCACTGCACAATGTAGAGCATTGCACATGATAGATACTAAAACACCATCAAAAGTACAATATGAGACGAGAAATGTTGCACGGAATGTGGAAGAAGTAGAAAAATTAATATCAGCACTTGATTTACAACATGTTACACAGGCGGATAGGAAGGCACTGAGAGAAGTTTTGCGGAAATTCCCTAAATTATTTGCGACAGAGGATGACCAGATTGGTCTCCTTGATAAGATTGAGCACACCATTCCAACTGGTGATCATTTGCCTGTGTACACGAGACAGTGGAGGTTGCCGGAACAGGCAAAGAACGTTATCAGGGAGGAGTGCTAGAAAATGTTGAAACAGGGCGTAATAGAGCCTAGTACGTCACCGTGGCTCTCTCCTGTTGTGCTAGTTCGGAAACCGGACGGTAGTTATCGTTTCTGTGTTGACTACCGGAAGGTGAACGAATTAACTAAGGATGATGTGTATCCGTTGCCCCGAATACAGGAGATAATAGATCAATTTGGTGCTGCTAAGTATTTCTTAACTCTGGGCGCGAAATCGGCGTATTGGGCGATTCCGGTGGCAGAACAGGATAGCGAAAAGACAGCATTCTCGGATGGTAGGCACACTTATCAATTCCGTAGGATGCCGTTTGGTTTGAAGACAGCGCCCTCGTCGTTTCAGAGGGCCATCAACTTCATCCTTAGTCCGGTACTGCGTAGGCATTCTTTAGCGTACCTGGATGATGATGTGATATATTCCAGGACGTTTGAGGAACACCTACGGGACTTGACTGAGACTTTGAAGTTGTTAGATCAGGCAGGTTTCAGGCTTAATGTTCAGAAGTGCACCCTAGTGGCTCAGAAATTCAAATTTCTGGGGTTCCAGGTGTGCCCAGACGGTATCCGACCTGACCCAGATTCTTGCCGCGCCATTGCTGATATGCCTACTCCAGGGACAGCCAAGGACGTGCGTTGGTTTTTGGGGGCGGCCGGATATTTTCGTCGTCATATTGAAGGTTTCGCTGGCATTTCAGCACCCCTGTCTGATCTGACAAAGAAAAATGCGAAGTTTGTATGGAAATCAGAGCATGACGAGGCCTATCGCAAACTGAAAGACCAACTAATCACGACACCGGTATTGGCTATTCCTGATCTTGAGAAAGAGTGGGAGGTGCACACTGACGCTAGCGGTATAGCTATTGGCGGGTGCTTAATTCAGCGAGATGCGGATAATTTACCCCATCCAGTAGCTTATTTCAGTAGGAAGGTCAAAGGACCTGAAGTTCGTTATTCAGCTACGGATCGGGAGGCACTGGCAGTAGTAGAATCAGTTAGGTATTTCGAACCTTACCTATTTCAGCGGCACTTTGTAATCTACACAGACCATCGAGCGTTGACACACATATTTAAAAAGCGAGCAAAATGCCCACGAATGTCACGCTGGTCTCACGAACTTTCGGCCCATTCATTCCAGATTTTGTACAAGCCTGGTCCAGCACATGTTGTGCCAGATACGCTAAGTAGGATCATAGCGGCAGTTCAAATTAATGAAAATATTGAAACCATTCCATCAGATAAAATGAGAGAATACCAGATGAGCGAGCCTAGATGGAAAGAAATTATTGAGTATTTAAAGGGAGGAAAATACCCGAAAAAGAAAAAGAATTTACCTATTCATGATTTTGAAATGAAACAGGGCGTCTTGTATTATGTTAATAGCCAGAATGATAGGGCAGTATTTCAACTAGTTATTCCGGACGCGTTGCGGTCATCAGCGGTAAAGCTCGCGTATGCTTCAAAAATTACAGGGCATCCGGGGGTCTTTAAAAGCAAAGTCTCTATTTTATTTTCCAGGATTACTTTCTGAAGTAATCAATTTCGTGAAGTCGTGCCCTCGTTGCCAGAGGAGGAAAGGCACCCTTAAGGTACAAGCCCCACTTCAGGAATTTCCTGAAATTCGTGAGCCTTTACATCGTGTGGGGGCCGATTTGATTGATTTACATCACAGTCATTCAGGGAACAGATACGTGTTGGTGCTAGTAGACCATTTGTCTAGGTACACTACACTAGTTGCATTACCTCAGAAGGATTCTCGTACGGTTGCAGAGGCGTTCTTGCGTAGGTTCGTTACTGTATTCGGACCTCCTAAAGTTTTAGTCTCTGACCGGGGTCAAGAATTTAATGGGAATATATTTAGAGAAGTTTGTAAGATTTTAGAGACAACTTCGGCTTTTACAACAGCCTACCACCCACAAGCAAACGGAATGACGGAACGGGCTAATCGTTCAGTCAAGGATATGCTTGCAATCCTTGCTGAACATGACGCAAACGCCTGGGATGAACACCTACCCTATGTTCAGTTAGCCTTGAATACTGCCATCCACCAATCAATTAACACCCAACCACTTCATTTGTTTACTGGTAATTCATGCAATTTTCCCTCAGGTCTGCTGAACAGACATAATATTGCATACGGGGAGGACTATCCTTCAGAGGTCCTTGAAAAAATGAGAAATGCATGGAATATTGCAGCTGAAGCGTCCAAGAAGGCACGGACTCGGTATGCTCATTTTTATGACAATAAAGTGCACCCTCTTGAGTTGAAGGAAGGAAGCCTCGTATTGAGAGTGAATGAGGCTGCGCCCGCAAATCAGAGTAGGAAACTAGCTCCGAGGTGGCGAGGGGCCATATAGAGTAATTAAAAGGGCGGGGCCGGTTAATCTTGTTATAAAAGGAGTATTCGAGGACCAGGTGGAAAGGACAATTCATGTAAATAAATTTAAACATTATCATGCTAGAGAGGAATTAGAACTGCCTTCAGCGGGTCTAGTTCCTGACTCAGCAGTGCTGACTCATCAGTAGTCAGGTGCAGTCTCGCCACCCTATGGTGACGAGATCTCGCGCTATACAGTAAAGTAACTTCCTTGGTTAGTATAATTTAGTATTCATTAGATTTTCCTGTAAAGGCAATGAGGTGAACTATCTCTATACTTAACTCGGGTTCCACCTCCACCAAACCCAGAGTATATCTATGCTTCCGCTGTGTTGTGTCTGTCTGTTCCCAAGTCTGATTGGTACACCGACCCAGTTGTTCCAGCCACACGTGAACCCTTGTCTGTAGAGACCGAGGGGGGAGGCACGTTACACAAAGCCCTCCCCCCACCAGACCCAGTAACCCATACATCAGTTACTTTGGGGATGAGTGACTATCCAAGGGTCACCCGGCCGACGCCTCACGTCACTAACGAGCTGTCCACATATAGCAGTCACCAGAGGTGCCATACAACACCGGGGTAGCTGTCTCGAGATCACCACTACCCACCTGCTGCGTCATCTATACTGCAGCCATTCCAGCAGTGTTGGAGGAGAGGTCAAGAAATGGAAAGCGCGTAGCAGTACTCAAGAATTTCGCCGGAAGATTAATGATTACGTCATCTGAAGCAACAAGAAAGCGGAACTAAGGCGATTACAGGTGGAAGGTACGGTTTCCCTACAGAGAACCGGGACTCGCCAATAGAAGGTCGCAAAATTGTCTCCTTTGGCCTAAAATCGGCGGTACGAGGGTATACACAGTTGGTGTTAATGGCCTAGTAACCTGGTGACATTAAGAAACGCCTGAGGTGACGTGAGAAATGATGGAAGACGAGATTCACCTGTTCTGCAATCAAGCAACCCGCCTCTACGACCCTCTGACACCACTCCTGTTACGAGACACTGTTGGTACATCCAGTCCTGCTCTGCTGTGGTCATCTACACCGTCAAGTTTAACATCAAGACTGGCGTGTGAACTGTGATATATATGAAGGCGTGTGGACTGTCGGGAGCAAGATCAATGGCCGAAGTAACAGTATTCTACAGCTGTCACTTGGCACTCAGCTCTACTACACTCTGTCGTCATTCGAGACTACCGGATGGGAGTACAAGAGGACCAGGTATTGAGGTCTACACACGGGAAGAAGCAAGATCGACATCAATTGACTTCGTCAGCGACTACATTCAGCGTCCAGCAGCATCGATTTTTTTTCCCTGATTACTCAATATGAACAATTGTTACAAGAAACAAAGTTGGCTCTGAACATCTGTGTAAAGAATATCTGGACACTTTGGTTTAAATGTTGAAAAACAGATTTAGAATCACAAAACTTTATAAATGTTGAAAAACAGATTCAAAATAATTATTCTGGTATAATGATATATGAAAATTTTACTCTATATATTGGTCATTGATTAAAATCGAAGCCCCTGTGTAATTGTCTAAGCCCAGAACAAACGGTTATGGAAAATTATGTTGTTGTTTTTTCAGAATGTTTGAACACAGGAGAGGCGGACCAATATAAACATTTTTTTTTTTTTTTTTACATGCAAAGCATGCAAATTAAATACAATAAAAACAAATACAAAATACATAACAAAGGAAAACAATAGACCACCGGCCAGAAGGGCCGACAGCAGAGCACAACAAAGCACACACACGAGAAAAGCATAGAAAATGACAGCATATATAAAAGCACAAAACATAATACAATGACAAACAAGCAAACACAGTAACATCACAAAACAAAACCTCCAGAAAAACAAACCATACAACAAGAGGCATAACAGGACAGAGAACAGGACAAACACAATACAGTCCAAACAAAATAAAGGACAAACACGTACAACAGGTAAAGCAATACAAAAACACCAGGTCAAACGCACAGCACAAACAATACAGGAACAAAAAACACACACACCAAACCACCCGCCCCGTAAACAAAGGGCTAGGCCAAAATAAACAATAAAAAAATTTCAATAAAAAACTAACAATAAAAATAAACAAGCAAAACACTCACACCTGAAAACAAAACAGGCACAAACACAACAACAAACATGCACTGGCCTGAAGGACCGAGAATAAAACAACAAAGTATATCATGAAACAAAACCAGACACTTCAACACAAAACAAAACAATACAACTTTATACAAAATTTTTCAAAGACACTAAACACCGGCCTGAAGGGCCTACAACATAAACAACCATGAACAGAAACATAATGAAACAAAAAAAAGAAACAATACCGGAAATATAAAAAAATACAACAAAGCACCGGCCTGAAGGGCGCACAATAGGTACAACACATTACAAAACAAACCACAGGTCCAAGCACACAGACTACTCAAATGTCTCATACTTATCCGGCCACTCCGCCGCCGGGAAGCGAATACAATACGCCTCCCAAAGTAACATGACGTCCTCCGAAATAGGTTCAGTACGAACTGTACGAGGATCAGGCATGGACTCCGGCACACCCGCAATAAAACACTGAGCCCGTCGAATCCAGATGGTAGAAGGGCACCACGGAACCGGACGCACGCGGTCATCAATGTCAAAACGCAAAGGATGTTGATCATCATGCGCCACTCCGGAGGCCAGGATGATAGGGAGAGGCTCCTTCCCACGAGGCCGGGCAATGGGCATCGCACTGGGAGCCTCCTCGACTGTCTCACAGGGCCCAGCGTCAACCACCGAACGTTGTACCTGCTGGGATCCCCCATGCTTGGCATCCTTCTTCAGCACCAGCTTGATGCCTTGGCTAGCACCAGAACCCACACCACCCACGTCTGTAGGAGCAACCACCTCCCATTGCGTAGAACCTTCTGCAGGAGAAAGAATAGGAGGTAAATCAGACGCACATCCATCGTCAACAGCAGACACATGTACATCAGCCACCACCAGCGACGTAGAGCGCGAAGCACCCGGAATCGCCACATTATCTCCAGAAGTGCCACCTGCGTCGTAATCCTCCGCATCAGCCCAAGCAGTAGAAGAACGCCTGGAACGCTTGGGCACTGGCCGCACATCCTCACAGCCGGAGGCGGACCCAGAACCACGGGCCTCACGAACCGGGCGAACCAATGCCCGACGCAGTACGGCAGCAGCCTCAACCACATGGGGAACCGGGCCGCACACAACAGGACGCTCCGCAGCCCCCCTAACACACAGCACAGTCGTAACACCTGACGAGGGTGCAGGACCAGGCATAGCAGCAGGATTCGAGGAAGACGCAGACCACCCACAGAGACCAGCCGGAAGACCCTCGGGAGCAACTGGCACAGCGAAGTGACCAGCGACAGAAGCCACCGGAACACTCGGAGGAGGGACAACAACCACCGGGGGCACGTCGGGTGACGCAGGGGGGGCCGCATCAGCAGCGAATGGGACCTGCCCCTCATCATCTCCGGAATCCACGTCCTCAGGGAGCGGCGGGAAATCCTCTTACTGAAACAAGTTAACAGGTGCAGCAGGGGCCTCAGAGCACCCGGCAGCCTGATGCCCTAACTGGCCACACCGGAAACAAGTATGGGGCGCCCGGGCATAATACACCCGAACGTAGTAACCTAGCAGCCGGACAGAAGATGGGATATCCGACCGCAGGCGCATATCTAAGGTACGGACGTTCGTCTGCTTCCCAGCATACTTCCCTGAGGAAAGCTTGTTCACCCGCACACTGATGATAGCACCATACCTCCCGAAGAAGCGCCGGAGAAGGTCTTCAGGGAACTCCAGGGGCGCACCATGCACACTGACATATGTCAGGGCACCACTTCAGTCCGAGATCGTAACGGAGCCGGCGCCATCCGGCAACTGCAACGAACGCCCTTCGTTCCGCCGGAGGAAGTCCCGATACTCCTCCTCCCGCACGAACTTGACAATCACCTGGTGGGCCGTAACAAGCTCAACTCCATATACAGCCTCCACTGGGACACGAAGCATGTCGCACATTACACACTCAATGGTCGGATAACCAGCCTTGCACGAGAATTCCAGACCCACGGAGTTCACCCGCAAAACAGGAGGAATTGCAAGGCCCCCATGTCAAAACGGCCACGTTAGCACGCAGCCAGGCAGGCAACACCACTGCCCACGTCAGCACAGGCGGGCAGAGACACACCCGCCCCCAACCGGCCGAAACTGGCAAACAGCACCAACTGCTGGAGCGCCGAAGCACACGTCTGTCCCCAACCAAAGCTAGGGCCAGACCCCAATATAAACATTGACACTCTTACAGTGAGTGCTAACACTTGGCTGTACAGTCAGCTGAAACCTGTGATATAGTATAGGAATTTTTTTTATATTTTTAGATACATGTAATAAACGTTAGGTGTGTTCCTTAGCATGTCAAGGTTGACATTGATTGGGGAGTGGTTAGTACACAGATGTGAACTTGATAGTTCAGTAGTACGCTCCCGGATGACAAAGTTCAGTCTCAAGATATAACTTTTATGTTTGAGCACGGTGTGGCCGGCTCTAGAGGACACATGAAGTTGGCTAGTGAAGAGCCAAGAGATTTTAATAGCAAGTCTTTGCTGTTAGAGTAGGGACATGTTATTTAGCTATGTCAGTAAGGGTAGGATGTATGTTTCCTGATGTTGGAGGATTGCTGTCAGTTGACAGCTGAGAAATTTATGAATTTGAACATCTTTATTATGATGATGTTGGACACTCTAATAATTGTCAAATTTTTCTTAGTTAGGTTAGCTTTTGTTTGTGGCATGAGTTGAATTGTGGATTTGGATACTAAACCTCGTTATTTTTAACAAAATAACAAGGTTTACTAAGTGCTTGTGCGGGGTGGGGGGGGGGGGTTGTAACAAACTAGGTTTGTTGTAAGAATTATCCAGAAGGTTCCAAAAATCGTGTAGGGACTGACCTCAACATTGCGTATTCCTCTGGGGATTAGCATGTCTGAGTCACAAAATGGCTGGCGTCTTTGTTCATAGTTCGTATAATGAACCATTCTATAGTATTCACTTATTTAGAGAAATTAGCCTTTATTCATCTTACATTCAAATTGGATTGTATAATATTCCTGGTTATAGTATCAAGAGTATTCTATTTATTAGGAGACTTGAGTTAAGTCACCATCAGTGACGTCACGAAGCCAGGACTAGGCAGTAGCACGGAAGTGACCTCAACGACCTGGCGGTCATAGGTCAACAGTTTCCACATTCAGTAATTCACAAAGGTCAAATAGCCAATTTGGGATCGGGAATAGCTCTTCCTTAAGATGGTTGTGTAATTTAACTTCAGTTAAAATATTTCAACCAATCTGGATCAATTCAGTGCAACAGAGGTTAATTGTTAAACTTAAGCCTTGCTAGTGACTTGGTAAAACTTAGACTAGGCAGAAGGATACAATGCTCTAGTCTGGGGAAGACCAGACGAGGAGAGATCAGTGTGGGATCCGGATCAACTGGGGAAAGTCAACCATCTCACCTCTCCCCCCCAAGACCAGCACCCCACCCAAGCTGGTCAACATAGAGGTATAGTTGCTACTGGTTCTTATAGGGATAGTCAACTCATTGCCAGCCAGGAAGTGTTCAGTCAGGGAGTTTCAATTATTTAGATTTTGTTTAGTTTTGAATAAATTAATTTAATCTTATGTTCATAAACCCTGTTAAATACTGCACAAATTTAAAAGGCCTTGATGCGGGTTCGAACCATCGTCTGAGAGGCCCCAGACACGCCTTAATCGCACATAAATTAATTAGTTATTAATTTGCCTTTTTATTAATTTCCATGTGTGTGCTATATTTATGTAAATTTGTCCTTGTCACGTGGTCCCCACGAGGCCGAGTTGAATTGGGCGCCAATTCTAACACCGAATCCGAATTACCATTCCCGTTGATTTGTAATTAATTCCACACTAAAGATCCAAGGGTATATGTTACTAGTGGGGATCAAGCCCCTAAGTTATTGATTGGCATGATCGATCCAGACCTCGATCATTGCTCAGTGTTGCAAGGTCTGGTGGTGGCAGTGTAAAGGCGGCCCTAGGGTTTTGCTAGAAGCCTGTTTCACGTCATACGGGTGTAGAATCTCAAGTCGGTAAATCGTCTTGAGACCACGTGGCATGGGGTCGGCTCAAGTGAGAGTTTTGGGGTCCCTTGGCAGAGAACAAAAAGTAAGAATACAGGCAGAGGGAGAGTAAAATGGTAGGAAAGATCATTCGAGAACCCCCCCCCCTCCCCCCCGTGTTACACCGCCGGCACTCAGATGGTAATCTTAGGCATAGCATTTTATCATATCACCTCATTCTTTGCAGCACATGTGAGGAACACAGATGCGAAAAAGCCTGAATGGTCCCCAGGACTATATGCAACTGAAAACTCACACCCAAGAAGTGACTCGAACCCACACTGACAGGAGCAATGCAACTGGTATGTACAGGACGCCTTAATCCACTTGACCATCACGACCAGACAAAAGGAAGTGATAGCTGAAGCTATTTGAACCACTTCCCTGCCGGCACTCGGATGGTAATCTTGGGCATAGCATTTTATCAAATCACCTCATTCTTTGGGGCACACGTGAGGAACACAAATGCGAACTAACCTGAATTATATGTTCCTTAATGGAGCCCTGTTGCTTATGCATCGTTAATCGCCTGGAAAGAGATGTTGTTGTCTTGCCTATATACTGAGCTCTTTGAGGCTTACAGTCCCCAAGTGGACATTTAAAGGCATAGACGACGTTGGTCTCTTTTTAAAGCGTTCTGCTTTATGTCTGGAGAGTTTCTCATGAGTAGGTTGGTTGTTTTTTTGGTTTTATAGTAAATCGTCAATTGTATCTTCTGATTTTTGTCTGTAGGGATAACGTTCCTATCAACAAAATATTTCAGGACCCTTTCCTCCGTTTTATGAGCTGTGGAAAAGAAGTTCCTGTAAAATAGTCTAATAGGGGGTAAAGGTGTTGTGTTAGTTGTCTCTTCAGAAGTTGCATGGCGTTTCACCTTCCTTCTTATATTTGAATCTCTTCCCACAACTAGACCATCACCAGAGAAATCTTAACAAACAACACAGAAATCATCAATAGATACAGCGATAGCAGGCGGCTTGACATCTGCGAGGTACTACACATCAAGAAGTCAACACCAGCAATCAACAGCCAATTAATGCACAACTATATTTTATCCACTTCAAGACTCCGCACCAATATAGAAGCATCAAGAAGTATGGGCCAATAGGCCTTTTGCAGTTACTTCCATCCTTCCCTTTAATTTACCCAATTTATACCCATTGTTCCGTGTTCTATCTTGTGTTGAAAGTTTTGTTCACCTCATCCAAAATTGTTGTAACATATCACCTCACCAAATGCGGGTATATAAGATGAAAGCTGTTTAAATGATAGCATAAAGCAGCCTTTTCCTTACCAACAGGATCAGCAGGTGTGTTCACAGGACTAAAACCCAACCACATCAAACAAATGCTCAACCCTGCACTGGGAGACATACCACAGGGCCTTCTGGTGGAACAAGCCAGATTCACCAACATATGTCTAGCTGGCAACATATCAGAGACCATAAGACTTATCTTTTTTGAGCATCTCTCTGTGCTCTAAAGAAAAAGGATAGAAGGATCAGACCAATAGCTGTGGGCAATTCCCTCTGGCGTCTCGTCGCAAAGGCTGCTGCAAGAACAGGTAGTGAAGCAGCGGCAAACATGTTAAAGCCAAAACATCTCAGGTTTGGTATTCCACAAGGATGCGAGGCGGCAGCTCACGCAGCTCTTGCTATCGTTGCTAACATCACAGATGAAAAGGCCCTTATCAAACTATATTTAAAAAATGACTTCAATTTCATGCTGAGGGATGCTGTACTCGGCGAGGTTCATCGTCATTTCCCTTCCCTCTACCTTTTTTGTAGATTCATGCTTCAGTTTGGATATAAAGCTACTTTTTGGCGAAAAGAAAACTAACTCGCAAAAAGGCGTCCAACAGGGTGACCCCCCCTTGCTCCTCTCCTTTTCTGCTTAGTCATCAAACAAGTCACAGAAGTC
Organism: Procambarus clarkii; assembly: GCF_040958095.1. Taxonomy (NCBI): domain Eukaryota; kingdom Metazoa; phylum Arthropoda; class Malacostraca; order Decapoda; family Cambaridae; genus Procambarus; species Procambarus clarkii. The sequence goes on from NC_091153.1 coordinate 30,105,579, forward strand.
CTGTCCAGCGAGCTTAACATCTGGTTCTTAGATAATGGTACCCAAGCTGGTTCCCACGACTCCCTCCTAAAGGACATCTGAAAACTCCAGGAACAAGGTGCAATTTAAGGCCATATATTTTTTAAATAATATGTTCCAACCAGGGTATCATAGAGAGGATAGAGGGTGTTCTACCAAATATCCATATAACTAAACCTGAAGACAGCACACTCCTAGGAGCCTCTTAGGGATGAAAGCCATCGAAGAGGTCCTCGAAAGAAAAATCGCCGACTTTAAGAGGATAGACAGGAGGATTGAGGATATTGATGCTCATGGCACACTTTATCTCAACACCAGATGCCTGTTCCTCCACAGTTTATCCTACTTTCTGAGGTGTTCACCATCCAACATAAATAGAGAGGATAGAGGGTGTTCTGTCCTACATCCTACAGCTAAAAATAATAGGTGAGTATGACATGTTACTGAAATCAATGCTAGAAAAACCCCTCAACCTTTCTCTTGATGATCAACAGTGGAAACAAGCCTCTCTTCCCGTAAGACATGGGGCCCTCGTAGTTTGAACAGCAACCCAAATCGCTGTTCCAGCCTTCCTGTTCTCCTCCTCGGCATCCAACGATCTTGTGAAGGATGTTCTACCTGCATACCTACATCAGCTAGCAGGCATACACAATCCCAGTTTTATTAGCTGTGCCACCGAGTAGGCCTCTCATGCAATCCCATCACCTCAATCACCATCCTCAAAAGCCCACAAGCAATCCAGCTGGGATGGCCCCATTGTAGACCAAGTTGCTGCAGAGTGCCTAGGTGCTACAACAGCACAACACAACATTGCTCGCTTCACAGCAGTAGCAGCTCCACATGTAGGGGATTTCCTGTTAGCAACCCTAATGTTGGCAACTGGTATATGTCTCATACCACAAGCCCTCTAAAGTACTGTGGCACTCCGCCTTGCTGTCCCAATCCACACCAAATTTAGGTGTATTTGCAGCGAGGTGGTGGCCGACAGGTACGGCCACCATGGCCTATTCTGCCAAAACACAGAGAGATGGCACTCGAGGTACAGTGAAGTTAACGGCATCATCAGTAAAAGCCTCACCACAGCTAGATGACCAGCTGAAAGAGAGCCCCGTTACCTAACGCCCCATAACTCTGATGCTCCTATTGGTCGGTCAGATGATATCACAGTGAATAGTCACACGTTCCATAGTCACGCGTTTCCTATCTTACTAAACGCCTTATATACTGTGGGGACATATTTTTAGTGCATAATAAACATTTACGCTAGTAGAATTTTAATAGTAATTCCTAATAGGAATTACCTCCTCTTAACTGCTCCTCACCTCTCTCTTGCCTTACGTAATGCCCTTGCTTCCCAGTTACAGCTCAGCTCCTGTGCCAGGTAAGTCCACTTCGGGCACACTATGGCCATGCAACTTACAAATTTTTGTACCGAACTACTGAAACTAAAACTACAACAACAACCTCTTTCCCTCCACAATCGACTTGATAATGATCCAGGACGGACTTTATCATTGTCGTTTCTTCACTTTCTGGTATGTGGTTAAGTCATCGTATCATCAGCCACGTTATTGTGACTCATCGCCTGCAAAGGGTTTTGCTTACCTGTTTGACCACCATATCCACCACGCCAGCCCGCAATCCGTCAGAAGGAATTGTATACTTGTATCTTGAAGAAAATTAAGAATAAGGAGAAAGTTTAAATTTAATATTTCAAATATTCGGAACTGGTAAAATTTCTTTATTTGCATTAGAAAAATTATTGGTAAGATAAATGACATTTCATCTTAAAAAGCCAAGAAGATATGCAGTATTTTGTGATATGATGCATGTTAGCATTATGGTCGTAATATCAGTGCAGATTGAATTATATAAAGTGAATTTTATATCACCAGAAAATTTATCATGAAGGATATAGTATATCATCAAAAAAACTGAAAAAGTATATTTAAAAATCCAATCAAGAAAATTAGCTCTTTCACAAGAACAAAACCTACGTAAAATTGAGGCCTTGTCCTAAATATTCCAGCGTTTCATCTTCTCGTCTTCCCAGTCTGATAGTTGTACTCATCAAGTGGGTCTGATCGACTGCTATTTTGAGACTTGGACGCTCGATAAATCTGTTAATATTTACAAATAATTTAGGTACGAAGACACAAAATATTTATTACAGCTCAAAAATAAATGCGAGCACATTCCAAGTTTCACATTCAAGGAAAAACTAATAAAAAATACGTAGTATCTATGCTAACTGAATATTTTTATGTCTTTTTCTCTCATTATAGACAAAATTCTCTGCTTCTCGTTGTTTGAGAGCATCTTAAAGTGCATTGAGAAAATGCTGCAGTATAGGAATATACCATTAATGTACTTTTTACTACAATATTTTTGTTTACCATTCTTATAAGGCACTGTAACATCGATTTCCATAGCTTTATATTTTTATCATATATTCAATAACGAACTCACCTGGAGAATTTGTCAGGGAAGAGGTGAAGGCTGGAGGTGAGGGCGAGGCCTTGGTGGGGCGTCCAGGAGGCCACCTTCAGCGCCTGGGCTCCTCTGGGACTGTACGGCAGCTGGATGTACACACTGCACCTGTACAGCGACCGACGTTCATCACGAATTCACATATTTATTATTGTTTCATAAAATATTAGCAACCTGCGATAAAATGGTCTAAATAAAATGAACCAGCCTAACATGTTTTCTTTGCATAGAATCTTAAGAGATACGTTACCTGCTGCTGACAGGTGCACCATGAACAACGAGCAGCATAGAGTTGGTCATAGAGAGCAATCCATGGAGAACATGCAGGTGATGGAGGGGGAGGCGGGTGACGACCAGGAGCCTCGTCGACCACACCAGGAGGCGGCCCGTGAGGGACCACTGGGCGAAGGCGGTGAGGAAGGCGAGGTCGTCGCTCACCACCACCACCGTCACGCACCATGACACCTGCCGCACCTGTTGACGTCAACATAGTAGACGGTATGTGAGAGTGACCTACCCGCCTCAGTAGTGATGTGAGAGTGACCTACCCGCCTCAGTAGTGATGTGAAAGTGACCTACCCGCCTCAGTAGTGATGTGAGAGTGACCTACCCGCCTCAGTAGTGATGTGAGAGTGGCCTACCTGCCTCAGTAGTGATGTGAGAGTGACCTACCCGCCTCAGTAGTGATGTGAGAGTGACCTACCCACCTCAGTAGTGATGTGAGAGTGGCCTACCCGCCTCAGTAGTGATGTGAGAGTGACCTACCCGCCTCAGTAGTGATGTGAGAGTGACCTACCCGCCTCAGTAGTGATGTGAGAGTGGCCTACCTGCCTCAGTAGTGATGTGAGAGTGACCTACCCGCCTCAGTAGTGATGTGAGAGTGGCCTACCCGCCTCAGTAGTGATGTGAGAGTGACCTACCCGCCTCAGTAGTGATGTGAGAGTGACCTACCTGCCTCAGTAGTGATGTGAGAGTGACCTACCCGCCTCAGTAGTGATGTGAGAGGGACCTTCCCACCTCAGTAGTGATGTGAGAGTGACCTACCCGCCTCAGTAGTGATTTGAGAGTGACCTACCCGCCTCATTAGTGATGTGAGAGTGACCTACCCGCCTCAGTAGTGATGTGAGAGGGACCTACCCGCCTCAGAAGTAATGTGAGTGACCTACCCGCCTCAGTAGTGATGTGAGAGTGACCTACCCGCCTCAGTAGTGATGTGAGAGTAAACTACTCGCCACAGTAGTGATGTGAGAGTGAACTACCCGCCTCAGTAATGATGTGAGAGTGACCTACCCGCCTCAGTAGTGATGTGAGAGTGAGCTACTCGCCTCAGTAGTGATGTGAGAGTAAACTACTTGCCTCAGTTGTAATGTGAGAGTGAACTACCCGCCTCAATAGTGATGTGAGAGTGAACTACCCGCCTCAGTAGTGATGTGAGAGTGAACTACCCGCCTCAGTAGTGGTAGTAGGGATGACAACACAGCGCCACCTTTTTGAGGGTCCGGAAAAGATTAACTTTTGATGACTCTGTGGATAACATTTGATGACTCTTGAGAATAACGTTTGAGGACATGAGTAGCATTTTGACGTCTTTGAGTGTGTCTTTGATATCCTTGAGTGTATTATTGATTTCTGAGTGAGCTATTGATGTCCTTGATTGTTTTATTGAAGTCTTATTGCGTGTTATTGGCGTCTTTGAATGTGTTATTGATTTCTTTGAGTGTGTTATTGATGTCTTTGAGGGTGTTATTGATGTCTTTGAGTGTGCTATTGGTGTCTTTGAGTGTGTTATTGACGTCTTATAGCGTCTTATTGGCGTCTTTGAATGTGTTTTTGACGTCTTTGAGTGTGTTACTGATGTCTTTGAGAGTGTTATTGATGTCATGAAGAGTAACTTTGGTGTGTCAAAGAGTGTCTTTGATTATTTTTCTTACTCAATGATGTAAACTGCTAGTTACAAATATTTAAAAAAAGATACCTTTGACTATGTTTAGTTAAGGGGAAGAATAGTTTTAGTCAAGAACTGTAATGAGATATCTTTGGCTATTTTTTCTTACTTGACGAAGCATAATGGTCGTTAAGAATGTGTTGAAAGCAGATAAGCTTGACTCTTTTTAGATGAGAAAAGTGTTATTTTAGTTAAAAAACGACAAAAAATATGATGAATGTGCCAATTTTCAGTTGAGAGAATTGTTATTTTAGTTAGGAAATGATGAAAAGATAATGAAAGTGAGTTTTTTAGTTGATTGGCGAATATTTTAGTTAGAAAACGACAAGAAAAGATAATGAACGTGGCTATTTTCAGTTGAATGACGATGGATAAAGTTAGTTATGAACAATATGGAAAGTTTCCTTTGATTATTTTTAGCTAAGAGAAAGGTTATTTTAGTTAAGAAACGACAAGAAAATATGATGAATATGCCTATTTTCAGTTGAGAGAAGTAATATTTTAGTTAAGAAACGACAGGAACACATGATGAACACGACTATTTTTTGTTGATTGACGAATAATTTTAGTTTAAAACGACAAGAAAAGAATGTCTTGGTAAATTTATTACTGAATAAAGTGAAGATTTGTTTACAAACAGTGTTGTGAAGAACATTCTGAGAACATTGAGAACACAGAGAACAAAAACACAGAGAACACGGAAAAGAATGTGAAAATATGATTTGAACTTGCAGAGAACTTGCTGAGAATATAGAGAATATGACAAAAAACACAGAAAACATGGATGGGAATGCGACGAACATAGTGAACATGCTGTGAACATTGGTAGAACATGGAGAATATGGAAAAACTGGTGAAAAATATGATTTAAATGTGCAGAGAACATGAATAATGAGTATCAAAGTTGTACAGAGAACACGGGTGAAAATATATAAATACAGTAAGATTATTGGATAATAACTGTTCTTTTAAATTCTGGGGAGGGAGAAAGATTTGGATGAGACTGGGAAGGGGGAGTTGGGGAATGGTGAGCTGTAGGGTGGTAAGGGATAGGAAGATAAGGGTGTGGGGGGGGGGGTAAGGGAGGGTGGGGGAGAAAAGGGGTGATGGAGATAAGAGAGAGGATAGGGGGCGGGGAAACGGAGGAGAGAGGGAGGTATGGAAGGAGTAAGGTGTTGAGGAGGCAGATATCGGGATGCGAGGGGGGGGGGAAAGCTGGGGAGTTTGAGAGAGGTAAGTGAGCTAATGAGCACGGGGTTTAGGGGGGTGGAGGAAGTAAAGAAGGGGAAAAGTAAGGTGTGATATGACTATGTGATTATTATTACCGTGTGAATGATTATTTACATAGCTGAGTAAACAAAGGATATTGAAGGAGAAGATATGTTTACTTTGATAAAGGTGATAGACTAAAGTCCATCTTGATCTGAAATAATTAAGTTTGATGAACTGAGGAGAAGGACAAGAGTTGGAGTTCGGTAATTGCTTTGGTTTATTTTACAAGGTCTGAAATATAGTGAGTTTAAATTTAAGGGAACTTGGACTGATAGTAACAAAATTGTCTAAATGAGCTAAAGCACAAGAACTGAAACTCGGTAACTGCCTTTGTCTTATTTACTACATCTGAAATAGCTATGTTTTAAAGTTTAAAGAAATTGATCGGATAGTAGCGGAATTGCAAGAGGGAACTAAAGTGGAGGATGGACACTGAACTTGCTTACTGGCTCGATCTGATTTACTTCGTTCGAAATATACCGGGATTAAATCTTAAAAGAAATGATTGGATAGTAAAGAAGTTATACAAATCATTTAAGGTGGGAGACATGAGCTGGAGTTCAGTAAGTAAATTGCTGTATTTTACTATATCTGAAATACAGTGGTGTTAAATTTCAGGGAAATTGATTTGATATTAACGAAGATACGAGAGAGGATCAAGGCAGGGACAGGAGATAGAATTTGGTAATTGTTTGATTTATTGTGCTATATCTGAAATATGTTTTAAATTACGCTAAAATTGTGCCATTAGTAGTGAAAATGCACTTATAAATGCAGTCTCTGACAAATTTTTGTCTTAAACAGGTCTCTGTCTCCTTTTGGTCTTAAACTGGATACTGATTAATTTCGGTCTTTAACGGGACTCTGAATGTTTTCGAGCTCAAACTGGTATCTGACTAATTTTGGTCTCCAACTGGACTCTGTTCAATTTTGGTCCTAAAATGGTCTCAGTCAAAATTTAGGCTTTAACTGGTCTCTGACAATATTTTGGTCTAAAAATGGGCTCTGAAATTATATCGGTCTTAAATAGACTCTGTCATATTTTTTGGCCGTAAAATAGTCTCTGTTAAATTCCGGTCAAGTTTGGTCATATATGGTCTTTGAACAATTTCGGTCTATTACTGGACTCTGAAGAAATTCGGTCTTTAACTTGTCTCTGACTAACTTTTGGTTTTTATCTGGTCTCTGACAAATTTTCAGTCTTAAAACGGACTCTGAAGAAATTTGGGTCTTCTACTGGTCTCTGAATAATTTAGGTCTCCTACTGGATTCTGAAGGAATTCAGTGTTTAACTAGAACTTTGACAACTTTTCAGTCTTCAACTGGTCTCTGAAATTATTTTGGTTGTAAACTGAACTCTGAAAATATTTCGGCCATGAACTGGTCTCTGACTAATTTAGACCTTAAATGGTCTCTGAAACTATTTGGGGCTTAAACTGAACTCTGAAAATATTTTGGTATTTAACTGGTCTTTGAACAATTTCAGTCATTAACTGGTCTCTGAATAATTTAGATCTTTTACTGATGAAACAGCCATAAATATATATAAAATCTAAAAGTCATAGCTAAGATGTCTATTTTCCTTAACGAAACTTCTATGAACATATTCTCTGAAAATGGTCATTATGAAATATTTTGGTCCTAAACTCTTAAATATACTTCTATGTTTATATGCATTCTGAGATATTTTCATAAAACTGAACTCTAAAAAAAAATTAATACCCATATAAGATTTCTTTAACAAAACTTCTATGAATATATCCTCAGAAAATGGTCTATGAAAAGTTAAGGTCTTAAACGAGGATGAATTTCTAGAAAAAGAATAGGGGACGCTGAGATGTGTATTTTCAGGGACCAAAAATAAGGGGACGCAGTGTCGTCTATTTTCTTGGTCGAAAAAAAAGTGGACGCTGTTTTCTTTATTTTTCGGGAAAAGGGGAACGCTGTGTAGTCATCCCTACTACTAATAGTGATGTGAGAGTGACCTACCCACCTCAGTAGTGATGTTTGAGTGACCTTCTTGCCTAACTAGTAATGTGAGAGTGACCTACCCACCTCAGTAGTGATGAGAGAGTGGCCCCTAACAGCTTAGCTTCACCAATGAAGTTTGGATGACCTCTACACTTCAGCAGTGATAGAATACATGCCCACCTACTACTGTGGGTTCGCATCTTAATTAATTAAAGGCGACCTTCCCTACTCACAAGTGATGAGAATGTTAGATAACTGCGTTGGCAGTAATATAAGAGTGACCTATGATTTTCAGCAGTACTGCATGTGGGGAACCGATCTGTGAGATTTATAGTTATTTATTTTATATGAATTTATATAGAATTTATTTTTACGCAATTTATATATTTCGATAACAATTATATGATGTTTCACGGACTGTATTTCTGCACATTTTCACAAATCGATCTCCTTACACATCATGGTGGTTTATATATATATATATATATATATATATATATATATATATATATATATATATATATATATATATATATATATATATATATATATATATATATATATAATTGTTATATTTATATATAACAATATAATTGTTTGATTGCCTGCATATATATATGCAGGCAATCAAACTACATACATTAGTAATTGAAATTAAGAAGCCTTATCTTATATGACTGATTTTGTCCTAGACAACCAGTAGGAACATGGATGAATAAGCCAGTCGATCCACCTTGTGGGTGTGGCTTGTCCCCCATTCATGTACTGGTTTCTAGGTTACTAACTTCCTTTTCAATTGTTCCTGCCAAAGGCCACTTACATACTAACAGTAATCCTATATATATGACAGCTATATCTGAGGAAATATTGCCAATTTAAATAGAGATGAGAATAATACTCACTCTGGGTTGGTCGCTGACCTATGTCCTAACCAGAATTATCGTATCTGCCTAACATTACTGGCCAGGAATGACTAGATAAAATTTCGGAAAGACACTTTCCTTGTTTAGATGATGACTGCGTGTTGATGATGGAAGAAACACTAATTTACTCTACATAACACTTCGTCCGAGGGAGAATTATTGGAACTGAACTCGCTCCAGCAACCTGTTGTCTTAACAATAATGACTGACTACTCCCTCCTCCAATGACGCCCTGGGTAGCCTTGTCCAGATGTCAGTAAGTGGTAGAAAGTCACATTTACTCTATTATGATACTGATTATTCAGTTATTTCAAGTAAAATGTTTTTATGATGTTAACAGTCCAAAGACTGCTGTATTATGAATAATTCTCAGCAGAATAGCTGGCGAATTTAATAGCGACGTGGCAATGGTATCACGTTTTCTATTGAAGGAAAATTCCACTACAGGCTACATTTTCTATGGGTTAACTTGTATATACTGTTACCGACTCGTACACACAGCTGATATAATCAGGGGACAGTAATAAAAACATTATAGGGTAATTCACTGTCTCAAAAACACGATATACCAGAGTGCCCCTTAAGCCATTACAAATATAAGAATAACACAAGAATAGGATATAGAAACATGCACATAAAAATATATATCAAATAAAAATATGCAAGTTCTAGCAAATACTAAACTTATTCATTTGAATATCACAATATAATCAGAATGACAGTAATCACATAGAAATATATATATAATCTCACCAGATAATTAATCTACTAATAACGAAACAAAAATAAGAACCACAGACTTATCACAACACGATGTTCCCCGACTGAGTGTCTCCTCCTAACTGAAGTGTGTCTGACGCTCCTACCCAAAACACCCTTCCTCCCCCTCCATCCAGGACAATGGAGTGCAAACGAGTACTTTTACATAAAACTCATTAATGATAAAAGTAATCGTACTCACACAGACAAAAGATGAAATATAAATTTCATCATGCAAATGACAATAAAAATGCAATAAATTTATATATGGTAAATACTGAAGTATTAATTATTTAAGAGGTAGCATCTGGCAACTCCACAAATGAACATGTCCAGGCTCCTGGTCCAGAAGCTCACCCGGAATGCACAGGTATTAAACAGAGCAACAAGCAAGCCGCTTGTTGCTCTGTTTAATACCTGAGCAACCCGCTTCTTGTTACCCGCTTCTTGCTCCAAACTATGCTGTCATGTTCTACTACACTTACAAAAAAGCATACACATGTATATGAAGAAATAAAATACAATAATTTATTTATTATTAAATATTGTGAATATCCATAACTAGGGATATATAACACACTATCACCTCCAAGAAAAAAAATGCAATTGATTGAAGATCAATTGCATTTTTTCTGAAAGTAAGAATGAAACAAATAAAATGAAAATTTAAAATAAACATATCTCATTATTATGTTACATCACACAAAACTCCTGGATAAAGCATCAGCAGTTTTATTCTGCCTACCAGGAATATGCTTAATCTCTACATTGAATTCTTGTAGAAATAAGGAACATCTAAGAATCCTTTGGTTCTTAATTTTCCTCATGTGGATAAATACAAGTGGGTTGTAATCAGTATACACTAACTCTTAATTACCTGAAAGGTAAATTTCAAATTTCTTAATAGATAAAATGAGACCTAGTGCCTCTTATTCCACCTCTTAATAGTTCTGTGCTTTATTAAATTTACGAGAATAATAATATACTGGGTTCAATGTTATGAAGGCCAACCTGTATAAGAACTGCACCGATTCCCAGATCATATGCATCAATATGCAGGATAAGAGGTCTGTCATATTGAGGGCTGGCAAGAACTGGTGACGTAGATAATATTCCCTTTAAAATCTGAAATGAATTTTGACAATCATGTGTCCACTTTAATTTCAATTGCTTACGCAACAAATTAGTTAATGGGGCAGTAATTGTAGAACATTTCTTACAGTACCGCCTGTAGTAAGCACACATTCTAATAAATCTTTGCACTCCCTTTTTACTAGTTAACCCTGAATAGTCCACTATTGCTTGTATTTTATCTTGCAAAGGAAGTATCTTACCCTGTCCCACTTCATGTCCAAGATATATTATAGTGCCCTTTGCCCAACTACACTTGTTGACATTCGCTGTTAAGATGGCACTCTGCAACCCAGTAAATAATTTCTTAAGAGCTGGCAGATGGTCTGTGCAATACTTAATTTTCAAGACTATATCATCTAGGTATGCCCTACAATTTGGCACATCCTTGAGCAAACAATTCAAAAGTTTCTGGAAAGCGGCAGGTGCATTTCTCAAACCAAAATGCATTACGTTAAATTCATTTGCATCATCAGTTGTAATAAAGGCTGTCACTTCCCCTAGCATAATCACTTAGATAGATCTGATGGTAACCCTTAGACAAATCAAGTTTTAACACATATTGAGCATTACCAATCTGGTCTATACATTCTTCTAAAAGTGGTAATGGGAACTCATCAACTGTTGTTACTTTGTTTATCTTGCGATAGTCCACACATAACCACCAGGTTCCCCTTGGTTTTGGCACCAGCAAACAAGGAGAACTCCAAGAACTTTGTCTTGAACGGATGAAGTTATGTTGAAGTAGATAATCCACTTCCTGTTAGATGAGTTTTCTTTTCTCGGGATTCACCCCGTATGGATGCTGTCGAATTGGAGTGTTGTCAAGCAGTTGGATGTCATGGGTGATGAGATGAGTCTGTGTTGGTACCTCCTCAAACAGATTCGAATGTGTGTCCAGCAGGACCTGGAACTCACGCTGCTCCTTCTGTAAGTGACATAGCATCTCCTTGCCTCCGGAACTGTCACTGAGATAATGAATGTTAACAACTTTCCCCTCATTATAATCCCCCTCAGGTGGTAACTCCTCCTGACTAAAACAAGCTACAACGTAATGGTAATGCTCAATATGTGTTAAAGCTGCTTCTTCTCTTGCTGAGTCTTTCCAAGATGTTCCATAGCCAACTCTTTTGCACGACACAACTTGTACTTGACATCACTCAAGTAGCGATCACTTTGATGACCAGAGACATCACCAAGCAACCTCTCTTGAAGCATCTTCAATGGACCTTTTACCTGGTGTCCGAATACTAGATCAAATGGAGCACAACCAAGTGACTCTTGTAACCCCTCTCTGGCTGCAAAAAGAACAAAAGGAAAATTTTCGTCCCAATGACGTGGATAAGTCTCCCCTGTAGTCTTCAACATCTGCTTTAACGTTTAATGAAAATACACACTCCCACCTTGATTTTGTGGATGATATGGACTCGAAAACTTATGTTGAATCCCATGCGATTCACAAAAAGTTCGGAAAACTTTAGAACAAAAGTTTCGCCCATTATCAGTCTGGATGACACGAGGCATCCAAAACAAGGAAAAATATCGCTCTTGACACTTGATAAGATTATGAGCCTAGTGTTCCTTAAAGCATATACCTCAGGAAATCTCATCGTCAAGCACATCATGGTGAACAAAAACATATAACTGATTTAGTTCTCGATAAAGGACTTACAAAATCCATGGTAACATGAGAAAAAGTTTTTTCTGGAACTATAATAGGTTGTAATGGTGCTCTTGGCAGAGATTGGTTTGGCTTCCCCACAATTTGACATGTTACACAATTATGGCAATATCTGACCACATCTCTTCCGTTTAGACCTGATAAAATACTTACATATTTTATAGTACATATTGTTTATTCCTTGGTGACTTCCCATGCGGTCATCATGTGCAGTCTGCAAGACCTGCTCGCGATACACACTGGGGACAACTAGTTGGGTTCTGGTCTCACAATCATCTGATGAGGGAGATCCCTTGGGTCTCCATCTTCTCATCAGAATTTGATCCTTCAAAAAGAAACCCGTCCCGTCCTCCAATGCATCTACAGTAGCAGTGGTTTCAGAACTACATTCAAATAAACTTGGATCAGTATTCTGTAAAGAACTCAAGGTTAAGGATTTAGACTCAAAAGCGAGCCTACAAGTAACCAGCAACTTGACCTCCTTTCTTGACCCTGACTGGTCAGAATAAAATGGAGTCACAGCTACTTCAGTCTCGCTCTCGACAAATGATTCAGAAATGGAGACAAGCGCGCAAGTCACAGTTAGTTCTGCCTCCTCAACTATACCTTCCTTGTGGTTTGGGCTCGGCGGGGCTTCTACGAAGGACTCACTCTCATCATCCAACTGAGTCATAAAAGAATCCTCAAGATCCACCTCCGACTCCTTGACTGAAGGGTTCCTGGTCTTGGAAACATCTACCTTGGTTATATCTTGAGGTTATCTTGAGATGATTTCGGGGCTTTAGTGTCCCCGCGGCCCGGTCCTAGACCAGGCCTCCACCCCCAGGAAGCAGCCCGTGACAGCTGACTAACTCCCAGGTACCTATTTACTGCTAGGTAACAGGGGCATTCAGGGTGAAAGAAACTTTGCCCATTAGTTTCTGCCTCGTGCGGGAATCGAACCCGCGCCACAGAATTACGAGTCCTGCGCGCTATCCACCAGGCTACGAGGCCCCTGGTTAGGACAGGATTACTATCACCCGTTATACCCATTGACCTGGTCACTATACATGCAGGGTAAATAATGCTATCATCTGCATTTGGTTGAGTCAGTGCACTATTTGGGTTAATTAACATTATTGGACACTTGGTCCCTTCAACCTTACGGTTCCCAAAATCATTCCCTAGAATAATGTCCACTCCTGGAATGGGCAACTGTTTACTCACACCAACATTACACCATCCAGAAGTATAAGTGGAATTAAGGTTAATCTGTATTAAAGACACTTGTTGTACATTACCTGCAATACCTTGTATTAGTACAACCTCATCAAGATCTCTTGTATCAACATCAACAAGCATATTATTGGAAATTAGAGACTGAAGCTCCAGTATCATGGAGTAATTGAACAGTCTTACTACTACCATCTTTACACAGTAATGTACCTGTAGAAATATATGGTTTGAACTCAGTCATCCAATTGGGGATTGACTGTAATACATGGTGAATTATTTGTTTGCAACCCTTTATTCATAATGAGACCAGTTGGTCCTAATTAATAAAGCAAACTAAAACAAGAATTAATCACATGTCCTTTCCTGTTTGAGCCAACTGCAGATTTAGAATTCACATTACTAAGGTTTGATGTCTCTGTCAGTGGTTTATCAAGTTTAGTTTTTGTAAAAGAAGAGTTCATGGGAGTAGCTGGAGAATTAGTACTGGGTTTGTGCTGATAAGTATTTATGTGAGCAGTATAGTTTACTCTACTTGTAAAATTATTTGATTGGGCTTTCAAATGTGCCCTTGTTAACAATTCATGCTCATCAGCGAGCTTAGACAGCTCATAAATATCTGTGGTGCCTTTCTGTTCTGCCATAGAAGGAGATAATTTATCTACTAAATAAAAGATAAAAAAAAATCTACTAGATAAAACTTCTTCTGTAATAAGAAGTTTTTAAGAGCATCAGACTCTGTAATAGAAAGTGATTAAAGCCATCTATTACAATAATTAGTTTTCAACTTGGTGAAATCAGCAATTGTTTGTTCAAGTACCCACTTTAAATTTCTGAATTTCTGTCGATGTGCCTCAGGGTTTAACTGATATGCATCTAAGATGCTGTTTTTGAGAAACTGGTAGTCAAAGCTATTTGCATCTGGTAATGATGTGAATCCCTCTTGACTCTTCCCCCTTGAATTGACTGCATTATAGCTACCCGCTGGTCTACTGGCCAGTCCATACTTGCTGCAATCTTGATAAAATGTGAAAAGAAAAACCTCATGGTCTTCCTCATTGAACTTAGGCAATTCGACATACTTATTTACTTAAGACTGAGGGTTGGTAATATTTGGAATATTGCTAGTATTTCCATGTCCAGCTGCCAGTCTCTTTGTTTCTACTTTGTTATTTTCCTCAGCTATTTGTCTTCTAATTTCTAACTGTCTAGTTTGTTCTTCTGCTTGTTGTTTCTTAACTGCCTGTAACTGCAACTGAAATATAAGTCTTGCATTTTGTGCCACAAAGTCACTCTGTTGTTGTCTTTCTTGAGCTGCTAATTCAAATTGTTTCTATTGAGTCTCAATTTTATTTGTTTTTCTGCTGAGCCTCAAGCCTAGCAAATTCAAGCTGTGATTCGAACTCAAAACGTCTTAATGACACTTGCTCATTTGTCCCATCATTTAATTCTTCCAGGACCTCTTCCCCTACTTTACCATCTTCCATTAAATGAGTAATTATCAATTTCACTATCTGTGCTTTGACCATCTTAACAGCCATCTTGGCTGTTAACTCTAGTTTACTTGTCATGCTGATCAAGGCAGTCTTTATCAGGTTCTTAATCTCTTCAAAGTTTGGTTAAGCCAACAACGACTACTTGACTCTCCACAGTTAACACTTGACACTTCACTTTTATTGACATATTATAATAATAATTAGCACGACACTGAACACTGCTTGGCCCACTGCACAAGAAAAATATAAATTGCTTACCTCAAAACCGTGAATGCGTGCATGTTGACACTGGCTGAGTATGATGAAACACAGGACATTAATCACTGTCACGGAAATAATTTGCACAAATTTTCCTAGGTCACACTTTTTCTTAGGAAAGCAAGGTTAGATTAGTAAAGTTTTATATAATGTGGGAAATCTCCCGGTTACAGGTTATCATGTTGGAACAGTCTCCCGGTTACAGGTTATCTTGTGGGAACAGTCTCCCGGTTACAGGTTATCTTGTGGGAACAGTCTCCCGGTTACAGGTTATCTTGTGGGAACAGTCTCCCGGTTACAGGCCCCCAATATTTTGTTACCGACTCGTTCACACAGCTCGTATAATTAGGGAACAGTGATAAAAATAGTATAGGGTAAGTCACTATCTCTAAAACACGATATACCAGAGTGCCCCTTAAGCCAGTACAAATATAAGAATAACACAAGAATAAGATATAGAAACATGCCCATTAAATATCTATATATAATCTATATAAATAAAAATGGAAATGTTCGTTTGTTCAAAAGGCCTAATCTCCTAAAGTTCTTCACCGATTGCTTTGAAATTTTCACACAATGTTCCATTCGCATCCGGCCAGGTTTTTATATACATACTATATAGATATCACGTCTGTGACGGTAAAAAACATGTTTTTTCTGAAAACTGGGTTTTTCATGTGAGGGAAATCTTCGAAACCTCTTTACCGATTGCTTTGAAATTTTGACACAACGTTGCATTCAAATAGGCGCGTATTTTTATGTCTACTATATACATGCCTAACGTGTGTCAGGAAAAAACATTCTTTTATTAAAAAACAGTGCCATCTGTTGGACGTAAGAGCAACACACACTGTAATCTCCGAAAGTTCTTTACCGATTACTTTGAAATTTTGACACAACGTTGCATTTGAATAGGCGTGTCTTTTTATATACCTACTATATAGATGTCACACATGTGACAGGTAAAAACAAGCGGTTTTGTAAAACAGCGCCATCTGTTGCACATAATGGCAACATGCACGCTATACAAAACATGTCATGTATTCCATTTCAATGTTTCCGATTGCATTGATAAATTTTATTTTCATAAATTTCGATTTATTTTATTTTTTATTTAATTATTTTGGGTGACATTGTGTTGGATTTGAGCTGTGTTGTTTACCATACCGTTCATTTCGTTTGTATAAGTATAGATTTCACACCTGTGACAGGTAAAACTATGCTTTTCTTGACAAACAGTGCCATCTGTTGCCTATAAGAGCAACACACATGCTATACTAAATATGTTACAATTACATTTCACTGTTTCTGATTGCAATGATAAATTGAATTTTCATGGATTTTGATTGATTTTCATTTTGATTTAATTATTTTGTGTGAATTGCATTGGAATTTAGCTGTGTTGTTTACCATACCGTTCGTTTCGTGAGTATTGCTAATTTTTGTATTTTTTAATCTATATAAATAAAAATGGAAATGTTCGTTTGTTCAAAATCGCTAATCTCGGAAAGTTCTTTACCGATTGCCTTGAAATTTTCACACAACTTTCCATTCGCATCCGATCGGGTTTTTATATACATACTATATATGTCACATCTCTGATGGGAGAAAATATGTTTTTTTTTAAAGCTGTGTTTTTCGAGTGATTTTCAAGTGAGGAAAACCTCACTTAAAAATCACTTGAAAACCTCACTTCGAAACCTCTTTACCTATTGCTTTAAAATCTTGACACAACATTGCATTCAAATAGGCGAGTGTTTTTATACACCTACTATATACATGCCTCCTCACCTGTGACAGGATAAAACATGTTTTTTTTTTTAAAGCAGCGCCATCTGTAGGACATTTGAGCAACACTCACTGTAATCTCCAAAAGTTCTTCACCAATTGCTTTGAAATTTTGACGCAACGTTCCATTCGAATACGTGCATATTTTGATATACCTACTATTTAGATGTCACACCTATGACAGGTAAAAACATGCAGTTTTTGAAAAACAGCGCCATCTGTTGCACGTAAGAGCAACATATGATATACAAGATATGTTACGAGTCAACTTCAATGTTTCCTATTGCATTGATATATTGAATTTTCAAAGATTTTTATTTATTTTTATTTTTATTTAATTATTATGTGTGACATTGCATTGTAATTGAGCTGTGTTGTTTACCATACCGTTCATTTCGTGGGTATAACTCATTTGTTTCTTTTTTTAATTGATTTTTATTCCGTTATTTTAACTGTTTTTTCAGTGCAATGGTGATGAAATTGAGCTGTGGTGAATGATCGGCGTTTGAATTGAAATATTTCTTTAGTATTTTTTGTTTTTGTTTTGATAACCTAAAAATGGACAACACATTTATTTCACAGCTGAAAATGTGCAACAAACAGCTATGAATCCACAGGCTATAACGTTAACTGCTTCCTTCACATTAGGTCATAACCTAACTGCCTACGTATTACACATGGAATGCCAGTAGAAAATCATTTGAACGACGTAAACGAGGAGAGCGAGTCGACAGACAACCTGGCATATTCAAACAAACTACGATAGGCAAACTGTACACCATGTATTCCAATCAAGATGAATGCTTCTTTCTTCGCAAGCTGTTGGTAAATGTGCCCGGTCTAACGTCTTTCCAGCAACTGAGATTTGTCAGCGGCGTAACACATACCACTTTCCGTAGTGCATGTCAAGCTCTGAATTTATTGGAGAACGTCCGAAACTGGCATGTATGCATTAATGACACGTCTAACACGTCACATCCAAATCAAATTCGTGCATTGTTTGCAATCATATTGACCACCGGCTCTTCTTCATCTCTAGCAGAGTATGGGAGAAACACAAATCGCACATGGCTGAAGATATTGTCCGTCGAATACGCAAGGAAAATTCAAATATGAATATGAATTTCACAGCAGATATCTACAACGAAGCGTTGATAATGATTGAAGATTTGTGCTTAGAAATCGCGAACAAAGTTCTCATTCAATTGGGAATGCCAACACCGAATCGATCTGCTGCTGCTTCGTTCAATATAGAATTGCGTCGTGAACAAAATTAAAACACGGGTGATCTATTATCGTATGTGCAATCAAATATTCTTAAGCTAACGCTTGAGCGAAAAGGCATTTATGATCAAATAATTCAAACTGTCAATAACGGGTTTGGAAAAATCTTTTTAGATGCTCCAGCAGGAACTGTAAAACCTTTCTCATTAGATTGATTTTGGCAGCTGTTACGACCCTGGGTTCTTCAGTGGAAACCAGAGGTCAAAATTGAGTTATTAAACTATCCTATAGTATAGTTGAATGCAACTCGATGTGTCATTGTTTGTATCTTCCCTGCCAGACGTAAGACTATTCTTGTTTCTCAAAGAGCATTTAAAGACTGAGCTGGGGGTTGATTATTAAATTATAACATAGGCACCAACTATGTTTACTAATACTTTAATCATTTGTAAAGTAACAATATGTTGCATAGGGGAAGATTTTTAATGTGCTTAGCTGCACGATCAATTAGGCTCCTTCCGGCACCACCACATGCGCGAGGCCTGAGCTGCTCGCTGGGAGCGTTCTTCTCTGGTTGCTGGCTGTGGTGAAAGGAACTGCCTCTCCTTCCTCTTCGTTTCCTTATTTCTGTGTCTTGTTCAAGATAAGTATATCCTGAGTACATTTTTCAATCTCTGGCATACTCATGTTCTATGTGTAGAGTAGTATACTTTGTGTGTAGTAGGTGTTTTTAGAGTTTATATTACTAGTTATTCTAAAGGGGGTTCCATTGGAACCACATGGTCCCCCTACCCTAAGCTGACTCTAACTTCAAGTTATTCAATAGTAGAGCTTTACCCTAGCTTGTGTTCAGTGTAAAACCTTGTATCCTGCTTATGTGGACCAAGGCTTTTAACGTAAGGTAGTGTGGTAAAGTTATTATTATTATTGTGATTGGTGTGAATGTATATGGGGGGCTGTTAAGGGGTTAATAAATAAGTACATGAATTATAAGAGTATCGTTCTTCCTGTGTAGGAGATCTTGATCATTCCCTAGACTGACCTTGTTGTGTAGCCAAGTAGTCAGCACTACTTCTAGTTTCCATGGGGGCCGGGCCTTACTGATCTCCCCAAATAGATACATCTTTATTCTGATTGACCTTACCCCTGAATAGCACCAGATTCACCATAGCAAGCCCACCATTTATTATAACAGCAGCATTTCAATCCCAAAATGAAATAACCTTAGCTCTCGCATCGTCTGGAATAACTGCGACATTGCTACCAGGTGCAAGAACTGCTATTTCGGCTTTGAAATTGCTATTGAATATGCAATTCATTGAAACTCCCACGTGCAACATTTCCAAAGCATCCGGCATGGGGAAAGTATTGCAGAAATGAAACTTATTGTTTGGGATGGATGCACAATGGCCCACAAAAAATCGCTCGAGACTCTTGATCGATCATTGCAGGATTTGCATGGAAACATCAGACCATTTGGAACTCATTAATATTGCTTGCATGATATTTCATGCAAACATTACCTGTAATTCTTCGATCGACACCAGCAGACGAAATAAATGCTTGCCTGAAATTCTACTACTTTTTGATGCCACATAAAGATGTTAAAATTAACTACAAATATGTGTGTCCAACTGCAAAACAACTCATCAGCTAAGATATTCTCACATCAATTTCTGGAAATTGGGAACGGAAACGTGCTGGTTGATCTGACCTCAGGACGAATTTCATTGCTTCTTAACTTCTACAATTTAGTGACGTCAAAAGATGAATTGGTTGAAAAAGTATTTCCCAATATTCAAACCAATTAATTAAGTATTCAACATTCAAACTGCAATTAAAAATCTGCGTGCCAATTATCAAGTTACGAAATATCAACCAGTGAAAGCCTGGCACTGGCACGCGGCTTGCAGTAAAAAATTGTTCAGCAACGACGTAGAAGCAACAATCTTGACAGGACCTTTCAAAGGTGAAGATGTCCTCATTCCTCACATTCCTATGATTCCAACGGATTTGCTATTTCAATTTAAGAGATTGTAATTCCCAATTCGATTGGCGTTTGCAATCACCATCAACAAAGCTTAGGGCCAATCTTTAGAATAATGCTATTTAGATCAAGACACGGATCACTTCTCACATGGACAATTATATGTTGCGTGTTCTAGAGTCGGCAATCAGACAATCTCTATATCTTCACAGTGGAACAAGAAAAAAATATATTGTATACCCACAAGCATTGTGAAATTAAACATGTTAGAAACCTGAATTTTGTCTTTTCTTTCTTTTCCATTTAACCAGACTGAGCCACAGCAACGCGTGGCGGGTACAGCTAGTCTATATAAATAAAAATGGAAATGTTAGTTTGTTCAAAATCGCAAATCTCCGAATTTCTTCACCGATTGCTTAGAAATTTTCACACAACATTCTATTTGTATCCGAGAGGATTTTTATATACATATTATATAGATGTCACGTCTGTGACGGGAAAAAACATGCTTCTTTTGAAAAACTGTTTTTTTTCATGTGAAGGAAAACTTAGAAACCCCTTTACCGATTGCTTTGAAACTTTGACACAACGTTGCATTTTAATAGGTGCGTATTTTTATATACCTACTATATACATGCCTCACCTGTGATCGGAAAAAAACATGCCTTTTTTTAAAACAGCGCCATCTGTTGGACGTAACATCAACGCACACTATAATCTCTAGAAGTTCTTCACAGATTGCTTTGAAATTGTGACACAACGTTCCACTCGAATACCCGCATGTTTTTATATACCTATTATATAGATGCCACACCTGTGACAGTTAAAAACTAATTTTTTTTAAGAACAGTGCCATCTGTTGCACGTAATAACAACACTTTCTATACTAAATATGTTACAATTCCATTTCAATGTTTCTGATTGCATTGATAAATGGAATTTTCATATATTTCTATATATTTTCATTTTGATTTAATTATTTTCTGTGACAATGTGTTGGAATTCATCAGTGTTATGTACCATACCGATTAATTTTGAAAGTATAAGTATAGATGCCTCACCTGTGAAAGGTAAAAACTTTTTTTTTTAATAAACAGCACTATCTGTTGCACATAAGAGCCACACATGTTGTACTAAATATGTTATGATGCCATATCAATGTTTTCGATTGCATTAACAAATTGAATTGTCATAGATTTTGATTTATTTTCATTTTGATATCATTATTTTGTTTGACATTGAGTTGGAATTGAGCTGTGTTTTTACCATGCCGTTCTTTCGTGAGTAAAGTTTTTTTTATTTTTTCATTGTTTTCATTTCGTTTTTTAACTGTTTTTCTTATTTTTCAGTGATGGGAACATCAGATCATTTGGGAATGCATAGGACGAGGGAGTGGGGAATTGTGGGGAGGACACGGGGACGGGTGTGGGGGATGGTGGGGAGGACAAGTGGACAGGACAAGGGGTATTGGTGGGAAGGACGAAGTGATGGGGAGTTGGGGATGGTGGAGACGAAGGGGCAAGAAACGGATAATGGTAGAGAGGACAAGGGGACAGGAAAGTGGGGGATGGTGGGGAAGTCGAGGGGACGAGGGAGGGGTGAATGGTAGGGAGAACGAGGTGACGGGAGAGTAAGAGATAGTGGGGAGGACGAGGTGACGGGAGAGTAAGAGATAGTGGGGAGGACGAGGTGACGGGAGAGTAAGAGATAGTGGGGAGGACGAGGTGACGGGAGAGTAAGAGATAGTGGGGAGGACGAGGTGACGGGAGAGTAAGAGATAGTGGGGAGGACGAGGTGACGGGAGAGTAAGAGATAGTGGGGAGGACGAAGGGGACAGTGGAGTGGAGAATAGTTAGGAGGACAAGGGGATGGTGGAGTGGGGGATGATTAGGAGGACAAGGGGATGGGGGAAGGGGGAATGGTGAGGATGACAGGGGAGTGAGGAATGGTTGGGAGAACGAAGGGATGGTGGTGGGGGGAGGACTGGACAACAGGGGAAGGTTCTTGTGGCTAAGCAACGCACATGTGTTGGCTTGGTACAGCTAGTATCAAATAAAAATATGCAAGTTCTAGTAAATACGAAACATATTCGTTTCAATATCACAATATAATCAGAATGGCAGTAATCACATGGAAATATATATATATAGTCTCACCAGATAATTAATGTACTAAAAACGAAACAAAAATAAGAATCACAGACTTATCATAACACGATGTTCCCCGAGTGAGTGTCTCCTCCTTACTGAGGCTTGTCTGATGCTCCTACCCAAAATACCCTTCCTCCCCCTCCATCCAGGAAAAGGGATGGCAAACGAGTACTTTTACATAAAGCTAATTAATGAGAAAAGTAATCGTACTCACACAGACAAAAGATGAAATGAAATATCAATTTCAACATGCAAATGACATTAATAAAAATGCAATCAATTTATATAAGCTAAATACTGAAGTATTAATTATTTAAGAGGTAGCATCTGGCAACTCCACAAATGAGCACGTCCAGGCTCCTGGTCCAGAAAGTGACCCGGAATGGAAAGGTATTAAACAGGGCAACAAGCAAGCCCACTTCTTGCTCCAAACTATGCTGCCATGTTCTACTACACTTACAAAAAAGCATACACTTATGTATGAAGAAATAAAATACAATAATTTATTTATTATTAAATATTGTGAATATCCATAACTAGGGATATGTAACATATAAAACCCAGCAGCAAAATTATCTGCTTATTGATTTAATATTAGTAAATGGTGTCGGGTTTTCTGACATAAATCCCCAAGGGCTGCTCTCAGCTCGAAATCCTATTTAGAACAGACGAACACCAATACTCCTCTTTCGGATTATTAGATTAATTTGATGTTAATAGTTAGTAAATACACATTTGTGCGTCAGTTCGTAAAGGATAGGTATCCCATACTCGAGTTGCAGGGGTTAGAAGTCTGTTATGATTTCATTTCCCTGTTAACTCTTGAGAGGCTAAAATTCTAGCCTAATTACATATTATTTAACCCAGAGGACTGAATATGAACAACTACTACAGTCAAGTCTGATTCTGGGACTGCAGTGGGAACAGTGACATTAGTTATTTTAACTTGAAGCTTGTTCAGGTAACTGGTCACTGATATATAAACTTTGAGTCCCATGGAATTCGTCTTGATTAAATAATAAATATATCAAAATCAATCGTCGTATTTATATATTCTGTCATGCTCTATTAAGCTTATTTCCTGGAGTTTATTTGGCTGATAAATTTGGGGTTTAAATTAGTTAGTTGATTCAGAGAATTGAATATTCAATTATTAAAGACAAGTGTGGTTCTGAGACTATAGTGGGTTCAGTGACATTGGTCGCAGTGACTTGTAGCTGTTTAGGCTACTGTTCTCTGATTTGCCACTGAGGCCTCATGAATACATCTTCAACTTGATTTTTTGTTTAATTTTTGATGATATTAAGATCAACCTCTGTTGTTATAGTCAGCTGTAATCTTCTTGGTATAATGCTACTGGAGTTGTATAATCAGCTGACAAATTTAGATTTCTACTGGTATTGTTTATCTGCAGGCATAAGTCTCCTCCGGCTTAATACTGGGCTCGAGAATAATTTACCTCCTGCAGAATTTAGCATTGTTATGCCCTGATATTTAGTCGGGCTACCAATGAAATGATGTAGTAGTTTGCACCAACAAGGATTCTGAAGTCGGTGAGGTGATCAGACTCAATTTGAACTGCCCATTTTATTCCTCAGGAATTTGGCAGTAGCTCCCAGACCTTGTACTTGTAGGTCTACTATTATTGTTTCCTCCATAATCGCTTGTACTTGACAGACGTAGCTGCCTTATTAAACTGATGGTTGTACCACCTGGTAAACTTGAAGTCATGTATCTGCTAGAAATCCTAAAATATTGAATGTCATCTGGGTTACAGGCCTTAATTGTAGTTCATCTGCAAACTTTTTAGTGACATATGTTCTCTGGGACCCTTGGTCAAACAACCCACGAGTATGGACCCTGGCCCTCTTATTCTGGATGGTAATTTGGGCAATAGGCAAAGTCGTATTCCCTTTGGACTCTGCCGATTGGACTCTAATTTTTTGGTGCACCTTGCAGTATTGTACTGTGGTAGGAATGCTATTTTCCACCTTGGGGTTTGGAGATTTTGTTTTGGTGTCTCCGCACAATGCTGCATGGTACTGACCCTTGTTACACCTATTACAGGCGTGCAATTGGGTCTTACAGTCGATGAAGTTGTGTTCCTGAGGCAACTCGTGCAATGTTGCAAATCTTTGAGTCGCTCAACATGGGCGTCACTATCAGGAAAATTAGGGCAGTTGTACATTGAATGTTTCACCTTGTAGAACAAACATGTTCCATAGCTTCCAATACCCTTTGGTGTCATGGTATTGGGTGACATAGTAACTATAGACTTGGAGATTCCCACTGTATATGTGCCCACTCGGTCACTGTTCCATATTTGGTGTTGAATTATATTGTCTAGATTGATTTGTAGTACCTTTGGTGCTCTGTGGTTTACTATTATTGGTTTCTGAAGGTTTACTTGGTGGTTTTAATTTGTCATGTGTTCGTAGTTGGTGAATTACTGAACATAAACCCTCAGATATTTCATTCAAAGATAAAATACTTTTACTGTAATAAGCACTCATATATCTCAATACGTCCCTCTGTATTTTCTCCTGGACAATTACTTTCAAGACCAACTCAGCCCCGTTTGTATTGGCTGTCAGACTGAGGGCCTTGATCATTGATTCTTCCTCAAGCTTGAAGACTTGGAGTGAATCAGCTGAAGCCCCCCAGTGAGGGGGTTAATGCAACAGCTCATGAACTAAATGTGATTTTCTTACCTCTGGATCAGCTTAATTATCCTTGAGGAGTTGTACTGAGAGAGCATTGCCTTCGTTAGTTAATCTCAGATGGGATACTACTGTTTTAACTTCACCTTATAACTGGCCTTGTAGATAAGGGAATTTACTACTCTTAGGTAAAGATTGTTTTGAGTCCACAAGGTCTACGAATTTGTTCCAAAATTTGTCCCGATCTTCCTCATCTTTTCATGAGAAAGTAGGTAAATTCATTAGAGGGAGTCGAGCTTCAGTTTGACTCATATTAGATGAAACGGTTGTTGTTACCTTGTTCTGGGCAATTATTTTGAAGAAAGAGTGTAACATGACCTGAGTGTGATCTTCATAATTCGCTAGATCAACCATAATGTCGTCTATTTCTGTTGCTGATAAATTGGTGTTGGCAAGTTCAGCTATGTATGTTGCTATTTGGCATTTTATTTGCTAAAATTTACCTGTTGCGGCTTGATAATTGCTTTCCAGGTCAGCACAATCAACTGAGGATTGTTGTGACAAATCTTCACATTTCTTGATCTGTTTTGTTAAGTGGCCTTTAAGACCTACAAGGGTTCTCTTCAATCTTCCTGCAGTATCCATACTGGTTAGCTGGCTAAGCCTTGTGGGGCATTTATTTGGGTTGCTCATAATGCTGAACAAATACTGTTGGAGTAGCCTAGAGTAAAATTCTGCAATCACTAGACTATAACCCCTCCTCTTCTTGAGGTTAGCACTTAAAATTAATATACATTATTTATAATCATACACACTAACGATTTGAGTGAACCAGTGTCACTGAAAGTACCTTTAGGTTAGCTACTCAATTTTCACCCAAGGATGGTATAGACACTAATTAATCACTCAAAAGTGCAATGATTATAAGTAAATTATTATATATACACAACTCAACTCGAGCTGGTATTAATTACACCCGAAATAGGGTTTGCACTATCAATTAATGGTGATAGGTTGTTCATTGTAGTACAACTAGATTATGGAAACATGGAACTAGGATGAACAATAGTTAGTTCAACTAGTCAATGGTAATATGGACTAGGTTATCAATGAACACTAGTCATTGTCATATCCTACCCTGTAGGAGGTTGGCAATTAGTAAATATTGTGTTGATGAAACTAGTGCAATATATATTTAAAGTATTTTCTCTTAAAAAAGTAGAGAAATTATAGACTTTAAGAAATTATACTTTAAGAAATTTCTTAAAGTAGAGAAATTATATACACAATGGTTGATGATAGCCTCTAGTATTATCTAGAAATATTAAGTCTTATTAGTGACTCGCAAAATTACCACCACAAAATTCGTGGATAAACATGCGAGGGTGCAGCCGCTAATTTGGCTGGTTTTAAAATAAGCGCTGTGACTCCACAGAATTAAAATGCGACAAAATTAGTGGGTGCCCGTGGAGACGCTGTGAGGCTCGGCTGAGGGGGTCGTGAGCTCGCTCGAGGCTACGCGGCCGATCACTGTCTGTTACTGATAATATTATACTACTGTTTTGTATAAATTGCACTAATTGCATTAGTACCAGTGTCTTTCTGGTTTGTTGTGGACCATTAATCATGATCCAGGTTCGAAGTACCAAATAATTTGGGAGATTCGAACCGGTTCTGTGCTATCTTGGTTCAAAGGACCAAATAATGTGGGGAACCGACCTGTGAGATTTATATTTATTTAATTTATATGAATTTATATATAATTTAAATGTGCGAGAATTTATATATTTCGATAACAATTGTATGATGTTTAGTGGACTGTATTTCTGCAAATTCTCATAAATTGATCTCCTTACACATCATGGGGGTTTATATATATATATATATATATATATATATATATATATATATATATATATATATGCGAACAAGCCTGAATGGTCCCCAGGACAATATGCAACTGAAAACTCACACCCCCGAAGTGACTCGAACCCATACTCCCAGGAGCAACGCAACTGGTATGTACAAGAAGCCTTAATCCACTTGACCATCACGACCAGACATAATGAGGTGATAGCCGAGGCTATCATAATGAGGTGATAGCCGAGGCTCATTATGTCCGGTCGTGATGGTCAAGTGGATTAAGGCGTCTTGTACATACCAGTTGCGTTGCTCCTGGGAGTATGGGTTCGAGTCACTTCTGGGGTGTGAGTTTTCAGTTGCATATTGTCCTGGGGACCATTCAGGCTTGTTCGCATTTGTGTTCCTCACGTGTGCCCCAAAGAATGAGGTGATTTGGTAAAATGCTATGCCCAAGATTACTATCCGAGTGCCGGCGGTGGGGTGGTTCAAATAGCCTCGGCTATCACCTCATTATGTCCGGTCGTGATAGTCAAGTGGATTAAGGCGTCTTGTACATACCAGTTGCGTTACTCCTGGGAGTATGGGTTCGAGTCACTTCTGGGGTGTGAGTTTTCAGTTATATATATATATATATATATATATATATATATATATATATATATATATATATATATATATATATATATATATATATATATGCAGATAATCAAACTACAGTATTAAACTACATACATTAGTAATTGAAATTGAGAACTCTTATCATATATGACTGATTTTGTCCTAGACAACCAGTAGGAACATGGATGAATAAGCCAGTCGATCCACCTTGTGGGTGTGGCTTGTCCCCCATTCATGTACTGGTTTCTAGGTTACTAACTTCCTCTCCAATTGTTCCTGTCAAAGGCCACTTACATACTAGCAATAATCCTATATATATGACAGCTATATGTGAGGAAATATTGCCAATTTAATTAAAGATGAGAATAATACTCAATCTGGGTTGGTCGCTGACTCATGTCTTAGCCGGAATTATGGTATCTACCTAACATTACTGGCCAGGAATGACTAGATAACATTTCAGAAAGACACATCCCTTGTTTAAATGATGACTGCGTGTTGATGATGGATAATGACTGCGTGTTGATGATGGAAGAAGCACTAATTTACTCTCCGTAACACCTCGTCTAAGGGAGAATTATTGGAGCTGAACTCGCTCCAGCGACCTGTTATCTTAACAATAATGGCTGACTACTCCCTCCTCCACTGACACCCTGGCTTTCTTAGTTCAGATGTCAATAAGTGATAGAAAGGCCACATATACTCAATTTGGTACTGATACTTAAGTTAATTAAGGTGAAATGTTTTTATGATGTTAACAGTCCAAAGGCTGCTGCATTAAAAATAATTCCCAGCAGAATAGCTAGCGAATTTAATAGCGACGTCGCAATGATATCGCGTTTTCTATTGAAGGAAATTCCACTTCAGGCTACATTTTCTATAGGTTAACTTGTGTATACAACCCAGCAGCAATATCATTTGCTTATTTTATTAAATATTTGTAAATAGTGTCGGGTTTTCCGATACTGCATGAGTACCGGACCTGTCCTAACAATAATGTTTAAGTGTTTTGTTCGCCTCGGTAATAATTAGGTAGGGTTTCTCTGAATTATTGAAGCTATCACTTACTCTCCTCGCCTCTGTCATCCAGGAAAGATGCACCTGCGTTAAGTTAGCACGAGGCGCACGAAATTCCCCTTCGAACAGCGTAACTGCAACTGTTGATCGCGTAAACGCCATGAATTCCTGAAAAAGATCAAACATTTGTTTCATGCGAAAATATGTACAGATGTCGAGGATATTATTTGAGCAAATCCCACAGGGGAAGATGGACTCACTCTCACACACCTTTAAGACCGTAGTTGGCCAATAGGCTCCGTCTGTGAAGAAGACAAGAGAGGAACGGGAGTCAGACTCGCTTGACACGACTGCCTGGAGAGCCCTGGCTGTTGCTGGTGGTGGTGATGCTGCTGTTGTTTCAGAAATAAAGCCATCTAATGTCAGCAAATGTATTTGTTTTCATTTCTTTGTTGTATTATTACCAAGTAAACAATATCTATATGTTTTTGTTTGACTTTACCATAACGTAAATGCAGCTGCCTGTCAACCAGCAAGGCAGTAACAGGAAGGAAAAGCAGGGGCGCTGTCACCTTAAGTGCTGTCACCATGTTGACTCGTCCAGGAGAGACTGTAAATGCATCAACTAATATCATTAGTAGTTCCAACTCTTCATATAAAAATTTCAAAGTACTAGAATTAGAGACTTCAAAGGAAGTCTAAAACCAATTTATTGGATTGTGGCAGAAGCACAATCATCGAACACAGTGCAATCATTAGAGGTCTGTGATTTCTTAGGTTTTTTCCAGCAAATGAAGAAAATGAACTCTGATGCTCAAAAAGTACATTGCAAGTACATTACTCAATACAAAAACAAGTGGCAAGTCACGCAATACAAAAAACATACAGGAAGTTACACAATACAAAAACATGAGTCACTTTTTAATTGCATTTTGGTGGGAAAAGTTTTTTGCTACTTCCGCAATGTTTTTCTCCAACAAAATCACGTGGCGGGAATGCACAAAATCATAATCACAATTTGAAAAATATTATGAAACCACAACACGTCTCTAGTGAGAAGCACAATCAACGATTGTGCTTGCTTCTCGTAAGACATGAATTCCTGAAGTAGGTGAAACCTTTATTTCATGTGAAAATATGTACAGAAGTCGAGAATATTATATAAAGTATGATCCATCCGTACATAAAGATGGATCAACTCCTCCAGCAATTCAATATCTTCATCATGCTTGCCAGCACGTGGAATCTAGTGAGGATTGATTTTTTCACTTTTCTCACAGAGCACCTAAACAACGACCAGGTGAAAATATATTGGCTGCCTAATCGAATCGTCTTATCTATGTGATGACTGAAATATTAATGTATTTAAAGGTTCTCGTTATCAACTTGTAGAACTGAGGTTCCCTTGTCATTCTTTGAAGGACTTGTAGGCTTCAATTTTCTGTTATTTTTTTTAGTTTATATTAATTTAGCTCAAATTGTTATGTGTATCTTTGTCACTATTTTGTGTGATATTTATTTTGTTTATTTTATCTGACAAAGACGTCAACCTGCCTCCAATCAAAAGTATTCTATCAGTGTGAAATATTTTAGGCTCAAATTGTCTCATTTTATATATAAATATATATATGTAAATATATATATATATATATATGTATATAAATATATATATATATATATATATATATATATATATATATATATATATATATATATATATATATATATATATATATATATATGTAAATATATATATATATGTCGTACCTAATAGCCAGAACGCACTTCTCAGCCTACTATTCAAGGCCCGATTTGCCTAATAAGCCAAGTTTTCATGAATTAATGTTTTTTCGTCTACCTAACCTACCTAACCTAACCTAACCTAGCTTTTTTTGGCTACCTAACCTAACCTTACCTATAAATATAGGTTAGGTTAGGTTAGGTAGAGTGGGTTAGGTTCGGTCATATATCTACGTTAATTTTAACTCCAATAAAAAAAAATTGACCTCATACATAGAGAAAAGAATTGCTTTATCATTTCATAAGAAAAAAATTATAGTAAATATATTAATTCAGGAAAACTTGGCTTATTAGGCAAATCGGGCCTTGAATAGTAGGCTGAGAAGTGAGTTCTGGCTACTAGGTACGACATATATAAATATATATATATATATATATATATATATATATATATATATATATATATATATATATATATATATATATATATATATATATATATATATATATTTTGGTAGCAGTCTTTCCTGTAGACATATTTTATTAAATATGACCGAAAAAGTAAGATTAATAATTCTAACACGAATTTTCTCAATCTTTCGTACATTATGCTTCACTGTTGGAGGTAAATCAAAAATCACTTCTCCAAAATTCATTTTTATTTCTAGTCTGACGCGACACGGGCGCGTTTCGTAAAACTTATTACATTTTCAAAGACTTCACAAATACACAACTGATTAGAACTTGCGTTTCCCTGATTTTATATCTACATTTGAGTGAGGTGGGAAGGGTGATGTGGCATTACATTTGAGTGAGGTGGGAAGGATGATGTGGCATTAACACAAGACAGAACACTAGAGGATATTAATAGGGTATTAAAAGTATCAACACAAGACAGAACACGAAACAATGGATATTGAATAGAAGTGTTTGTAGAAAGCCTATTGGTCCATATTTCTTGATGCTTCTATATTGGAGCGGAGTCTTGAGGTGGGTAGAATATAGTTGTGCAATAATTGGCTGTTGATTGCTGGTGTTGACTTCTTGATGTGTAGTGCCTCGCAAACGTCAAGCCTGCTATCGCAAACGAGCGATAGCAGGCGGCTTGACGTTTGCGAGGCACTACACATCAAGAAGTCAACACCAGCAATCAACAGCCAATTATTGCACAACTATATTCTACCCACCTCAAGACTCCGCTCCAATATAGAAGCATCAAGAAATATGGACCGATAGGCTTTCTACAAACACTTCTATTCAATATCCATTGTTTCGTGTTCTGTCTTGTGTTGATACTTTTAATACCCTATTAATATCCTCTAGTGTTCTGTCTTGTGTTAATGCCACATCATCCTTCCCACCTCACTCAAATGTAATGCCACATCACCCTTCCCACCTCACTCAAATGTAGATATAAAATCAGGGAAACGCAAGTTCTAATCAGTTGTGTATTTGTGAAGTCTTTGAAAATGTAATAAGTTTTACGAAACGCGCCCGTGTCGCGTCAGACTAGAAATAAAAATGAATTTTGGAGAAGTGATTTTTGATTTACCTCCAACAGTGAAGCATAATGTACGAAAGATTGAGAAAATTCGTGTTAGAATTATTAATCTTACTTTTTCGGTCATATTTAATAAAATATATATATATATATATATATATATATATATATTTATATATATATATATACATATATATATATATATATATATATATATATATATATATATATATATATATATATATATGCATATATATATATATATATATATATATATATATATATATATATATATATATATATATATATATATATATATATATATATATATGTCGTACCTAGAAGCCAAAACGCATTTCTCGGCCTACTATGCAAGGCCCGATTAGCCTAATAAGCCAAGTTTTCCTGAATTATTATATTTTCTCAATTTTTTTTCTTATGAGATGATAAAGCTACCCATTTCATTATGTATGAGGTCAATATTTTTTTATTGGAGTTAAAATTAACGTAGATATATGACCAAACCTAACCAACCCTACCTAACCTAACCTAACCTATCTTTTTAGGTTAGGTTAGGTTAGGTAGCCGAAAAAGTTAGGTTAGGTTTGGTTAGGTAGGTTAGGTAGTCGAAAAACAATTAATTCATGAAAACTTGGCTTATTAGGCAAATCGGGCCTTGCATAGTAGGCAGAGAAGTGCGTTCTGGCTATTAGGTACGACATATATATATATATATATATATATATATATATATTGTGACGGTAACGCGTTGGTGTTCGGCTGTTTAAGGCTAGGGGTATGGCCTCGTCACATAGTTATAAAAAAAAATAGAAAAACTGGAACTTCGTCTGTGGTAAGGTAAGGAGAAGACACACAAAACACAAGTAAAACTTTAACAATGAAATTTTAATTACGTTAAATAAATCAAAACATGAAAATATGGACAAACAAATATGTATAATAAAATCAATGAATCAAAATAATAAGAATACTTAAATGACACAATGAAAAGTTACGTTAAGGCAAAATAACAAGAAGTGCAACAAAAGTTAAGTGGGAGGTGCTGGAATATTGGCTTAAAGCCACCACCTCTCTCAGTACACGCTAACGTCTAGCTGGGAGGAGTGCTGGCTACGAAAGCACGGAACATTCTGAGGACTGATGTTGGGGCGACCCCAGACATCAGGTAGTATTGGGGGGCGAGTGCAGGTGCAGCCAGACCGGCGACCAATCAGCGGAGTCGTAGCGATCAACGGGTAGTTTGGTGGTTGGAGTTCGAACAGGTGGCTGCTGCATACGTTTCTGCTCACCCTGGCAAGCCTTGCTGGTGGTGTTGCCGTTGTTGGACATTTCTTCCATAGTCTTTTTATATAATTGTGAAGACGTAATTTTGGAGGGAAGAGCAGGCTCAATCTCTTGAAGGAGATTATCGTCACAACTCTCCCCCGAAGCCTGCGGTTCTGGAAGAAGTACGTCGTTATGTGGTGGAGTAATGGATGGAGTTGCTTCTACTTCATAAACTCTGGAGAGATCATGGGCTAAGATGTTGTCAGACTCTTGGTATAGCGTGTCTCCAGGTTGAATTTCTGCAGGTAGCAAGCCCATAGTAGAAGACGTTGAGATGAGAAGTGGGCGTGCTGCAGGAGGTGTAGGGTGGTGTGGTTCGTATTGATGGTGGACCGAGCACTTTTCAGGTGTGGAGTGAAGTGCTGAAGCTTCAGGATGAGGAAGAGTAGCTCCTTGCCAATTGTTCCGTCGTTCCTTGTAGCAGTAGTCGCCGACAGGTGTATTCTTCTCGCCTCGTTGTTGCATCACGACACCACCAACGTCGGTACCCCTAGCGTCGACATGGAGGATGAAGGGTTTATCTGACGAGGTGAGAGTGGAATTAGAAGAGGGCATAGGAGCACGATTATTATCCTGAAAGCATTTGGGAAGATCATTAAGGATTTTGGAATTAGAAAGCGCCGACTCCTTGTCAGTGCTTTCGGGAGAAGAAGCCGGGATGGTCTCACTGTGGATGTAGGGTTCTGTGAAAGTAGAATAGTTTATCAAGACAGTGGGAGGAGTACCATTATATTGCTTCAGGAGGTTGACGTGGCACAGCTGGGTCTTCCGCCGCCTATCTGGAGTCTCTATCACATAATTATTATTATTCCTGCACTCTTTGACGCAGTAGGGTCCTGAAAATCTGTTCTGTAAAGGTGAACCTGGGATAGGGAAATAAGCAAGGACGAAGTCTCCCGGCTTGAATTTTCTTACTTTGCTGGTCTGGTCGTAATGAGTCTTCATTCTCACCTGGGCTTTCAATAGATTATCATGGGCAAAGCGGTGGACTCTCTCTAGAATGTGCTGAAGGTTTTGAAGAAACTGGGGCACATTCTGATGCTCACTGAAGGTGGCATCTCTGAGAGAGTCTTTGAAAGCCTTAAGGGGAGTACGGCACTTACGGCCGTAGAGCATCTCATAAGGAGATACTCCTAGGGACTCATTGGGGAGACTTCTGAAAATACACATTATTAGGTCAATCTGCTTATCCCAATCCTTTGAGGTTTCACTACAAAACTTTTTCAAGAGTGCTTTGATGGTCTGATGACTACGTTCAAGAGAACCCTGTGAAGCAGGATGATAGGGGCTGGACAATACCTGTTTGATGTTGAACTCCTCCAGTGTCTTTTTGAAGAGATCACTGGTGAAGTTGGTGCCACAATCACTTTGAATCTCCCTGGGAAATCCGTATTGAGTGAAGATCTTCAGTAGATGTTTGATAACCGTAGCAGCCGTGATGTTCTTCACTGGAACTGCTATGGGAAATCTGGTGGTAGGACACAGGATGGTTAGGATGTAGGCGTTACCTGAACTGGTCCGAGGTAAAGGACCAACACAGTCTATTATGAGTCTGTGGAAAGGTTCCACAGGCACCTGTATGGGAATCAGTGGTGCTCTGGGAATGGAGACGTTCGGTTTGCCTGCCATCTGACATGTATGACACTGTTTTACGTACTGTTTGACGTTGTTTACCATACCTGGCCAGTAGTAGTCTTGACGAATCCCATGGTAAGTCTTGTTGAAGCCGTAGTGGGAGAATGCTCCATGGGCCAGGTGTAGAATAGTGGGCCGCAGGCTGGTGGGAATCACAAGTTGTTCGGTGTTGGCCCAATCGTCCTCCTCCTTCAGTTTACTGGGTCTATATCTGCGGTAGAGCAAGTCGTTCTCTAGGAAGAACCCAGGAATACTGTCGGGTTGAGTCTCAGCCTGGAAAAACAATGGTGTTAAAGTAAGATCTTCCCTCTGCAACTTACGGAACTCCAACTTGGTCAGATGCGGGGGTAGTTTCTGAGGGTCTTGAGGGACAGCGGTAGCAGTAGAGTCAGCTGGCTGTGGACGTGCGGCTTGTGCACGGGTGGTCACGAGAACCGGAGGAGAAACTTCATCACTCTCTTGAACCTCTGCTGGAACATACTCAAGAATAGGGTTACTTGGCACAGAGTTACACACCTGGGGTTTGTCCATGACGATCAGGTTGGTCGGTTGCAGGTCTTCTGCCAAGTCGTTGCCTAGGAGAAGTTGCACTCCAGGCATGGGAAAAGGCTTTTCCCTGACGGCGACTTGGACTTCCCCGTTCACGTAGGGACAATCCAGGTGGACTCTGGCGAGAGGGTATGGAGTGGTAGCAGTGAGGTCAGTGATGAAGACGGTTTCTCCGGTGTAGACGATGTTGGGCACAGCCGACTTCAAGATGATCGATTGTAGAGCCGCTGTGTCCCTCAAGATCTTCAACTTGAAACGTCCCTCCGGATTTGAACCGTTGGCAGAGACAGTTCCAGTATACAGGTGGTTACTGAAAAGAGAAAGATCATTAACATCAACACCAACATTCATCACAGGCTTACCGGACTTAGGAGGAGTTGGTTTGGGTCGTTGTTGGTCAGTGGTTCCCTTGTATTGGGACTTACCACACTTGTCTATGGTATGTCCATAGAGTCTACAATATTTGCAGTACAGTTGTGAACCAGCTTGATCGGGGCTCACCTTCTCGTAACTGTACCACGACTTCTTACTGGAGGATGGTTCAGGTGTCAGCCGGTGGATGAGGCTGTAAGTGTCAGCCGACTTAGCACACTTCAGGTAGTCGGTTTCTTCTTTATCTGCTAAGTAGAGGCGGACAGGAGGCGGCACACGTCTCAAGAATTCCTCAACAAGCATCAGGTTGACGAGTTCTGTAAAAGTAGAGACATGTGCTGCTTCCAGCCATTTCATGAAATACCTCCGTTTCGTGTTAGCAAACTCTAGGAAGGTAGTGGTACTTGCCTTCAGGTGGTCACGGAATTTCCTTCTATAACTTTCAGTAGAGAGGAGGTAGGCGTCCAACACTGCTTGTTTCAGAGTGTAGTAGTCATTCTCAGACGCCAAAGTACTGAGTGTGACTGCAGCTCTACCTGTAAGATGGACTCTGAGAAGTGTGGCCCATTGGTCGACAGGCCAACTGAGTTGATTAGCAAGGGTTTCAAAGGTGGTAAAGAACACATCAACTTCTGCTTCTACAAAGGATGGCATTAACTTACTTGCATGTGATATATTAAAACTGATGGGAAGATTGGCAGTAGCTTGCTGGCGTTGAGTGAGGTGTGAAGTTTCCAACGTGTATTCCCGTTGACGACACTCAAGAACCAGAGTCGCTTGTTGCTTGTCATGTTCGCGTTGTATTTCCAACTCGCGTTGTTTGGTTTCAAGCTGTAAGCGTTCCCGCTCCTGGAGTGTTTCAAGCTGTACTCGTTCGCGTTCACGGAGTAATGCGACCTCACGTTCCTGGAGGGCGAGTCCGCGTTCTTGTTCTTCTCTTCGTATGGCAGCTGCTCGTTCTTGTTGTTCGAGGGCTTCCCTTTGCTGTTCGCGGGCTTCCTTTTGCTGCTCACGTTCAATCTTAGCCAGCTCTAGTTTGAGTTTCAGCGTTGCCAAATCAGTTTTATCTGCAATATAGTAAGTTTCATGAGTTTCAGAGTCTATCTTACCTTGCTCTAAATAGTAATCCAGCAACAGGTTGTGTAGGTCATTTTTGTTGGCTTGGTAGGGAACTTCTAGTTGATACTCATGTGCAAGAGTTTGTAGTTCAGTCCTCTTGGCACGACTTAAAGTCCCTATTTCACCTGCTGGATTTGCACGGAAAGTTTGGAGACGAAACATGGTGAAATTAGCAAATAAAGGTACACGAATATTCAATAATGAAATGTCAGAAACAGGACAACGTGGCAACTGGTACCTATCCTGTGTGATCTTTAACAATTAACGTTAAGTGAAAGTTATTATATGATTAAATTAAATCAAGGGCGCAGGAAATCTTGTACCCGGTACTCATGTAAGAGAATAAGGGCAAGAAAATCCTACTAACAAATGAAACAAAGTTTCGAAAACAAATGAAACAGTTAAATGCTTCAAAAGTAAAATTGGTAGTCCAAGGATGTAGGCATACCTTGCCAAGTCTCTATAGGACATAAAGCAAGTTTTTCCCACTGAATTTAATATGATACTTACAGAATTAGCGAACTTTTGTGCTCTGAAAAAATAAGCTAATTCCCTACCGTTGTATGTATCATCATCTCTGACTGACGTGTAGGGGTGCGAGGTGTCAACTGGTGACGAGAACTGCTGCTGAGGTCCCAATTCAGCAACTAAAGTTCGAGCTAGAGGAACTATGGCCCTCTTTGTCCTCCTACAGTCAGATTGCAGAAGATTGGGTACTCTTGACCCGGGGCAGACCACAGTACCAGGGTACCAATATGATGATCTGTCAGAATGAGAAATATTCAAGGGACATAGATGGTAAATACGAGTAATAACAAGGAGGGAGAGATGACCAATTAAGAGTATGACTGCGGCCTACAGTCACCACGTAATCCAGAGTTGTCTCACCTTCACTATATGTTACTCTCGTAATGCACAATACACCGCACCTTATAAAAAATGAAATTGAATGAAAAATAGTAAAGCTACGTTAACAAAGTTAAATACGCTTACCATAAATTACCACTTGGCACCAGTACCTGAGTGAAGCATCCCGGACAGGCCCCCATATAACTTGTGACGGTAACGCGTTGGTGTTCGGCTGTTTAAGGCTAGGGGTATGGCCTCGTCACATAGTTATAAAAAAAAATAGAAAAACTGGAACTTCGTCTGTGGTAAGGTAAGGAGAAGACACACAAAACACAAGTAAAACTTTAACAATGAAATTTTAATTA
The DNA here is from genome assembly GCF_040958095.1 of Procambarus clarkii. Lineage (NCBI taxonomy): Eukaryota > Metazoa > Arthropoda > Malacostraca > Decapoda > Cambaridae > Procambarus > Procambarus clarkii. The sequence goes on from NC_091153.1 coordinate 30,143,519, forward strand.
CGTTAAATAAATCAAAACATGAAAATATGGACAAACAAATATGTATAATAAAATCAATGAATCAAAATAATAAGAATACTTAAATGACACAATGAAAAGTTACGTTAAGGCAAAATAACAAGAAGTGCAACAAAAGTTAAGTGGGAGGTGCTGGAATATTGGCTTAAAGCCACCACCTCTCTCAGTACACGCTAACGTCTAGCTGGGAGGAGTGCTGGCTACGAAAGCACGGAACATTCTGAGGACTGATGTTGGGGCGACCCCAGACATCAGGTAGTATTGGGGGGCGAGTGCAGGTGCAGCCAGACCGGCGACCAATCAGCGGAGTCGTAGCGATCAACGGGTAGTTTGGTGGTTGGAGTTCGAACAGGTGGCTGCTGCATACGTTTCTGCTCACCCTGGCAAGCCTTGCTGGTGGTGTTGCCGTTGTTGGACATTTCTTCCATAGTCTTTTTATATAATTGTGAAGACGTAATTTTGGAGGGAAGAGCAGGCTCAATCTCTTGAAGGAGATTATCGTCACAATATATATATATATATATATATATATATATATATATATATATATATATATATATATATATATATGTCGTACCTAGTAGCCAGAATGCACTTCTCAGCCTACTATGCAAGGCCCGATTTGCCTAATAAGCCAAGTTTTCCTGAATTAATATATTTTCTCTAAATTTTTTCTTATGAAATGATAAAGCTACCCATTTCATTATGTATGAGGTCAATTTTTTTTTATTGAAGTTAAAATTATCGTAGATATATGACCGAACCTAACCAACCCTACCTAAGCTAACCTAACCTATCTCTATAGGTTAGGTTAGGTTAGGTAGCCGAAAAAGTTAGGTTAGGGCAGGTTAGGTAGTCGAAAAACAATTAATTCATGAAAACGTGGCTTATTAGGCAAATCGGGCCTTGCATAGTAGGCTGAGAAGTGCGTTCTGGCTACTAGGTACGACATATATATATATATATGCATATATATATATGCATATATATATATATGCATATATATATATATATATATATATATATATATATATATATATATATATATATATATATATATATATATATATATATATATATATATATATATATATATATATATATATATATATATATATATGTGTGTGTGTGTGTGTGTCGTACCTAGTAGCCAGAACGCACTTCTCAGCCTACTACGCAAGGCCCGATTTGCCTAATAAGCCAAGTTTTCCTTAATTAATAACTTTTTTCTATTTTTTTTCTTATGAAATGATAAAGCTACCCATTTCATTATGTATGAGGTAATTTTTTTTATTGGAGTTAAAATTAACGTAGATATATGTCCGAACCTTACCAACCCTACCTAACCTCACCTAACCTATCTTTATCGGTTAGGTTAGGTTAGGTAGCCGAAAAAGTTAGGTTAGGTTAGGTTAGGTAGGTTAGGTAGTCGAAAAACAATTAATTCATGAAAACTAGGCTTATTAGGCAAATCGGGCCTTGAATAGTAGGCTGAGAAGTGCGTTCTGGCTACTAGGTACGACATATATATATATATATATATATATATATATATATATATATATATATATATATATATATATATATATATATATGTCGTACCTAATAGCCAGAACGCACTTCTCAGCCTACTATGCAAGGCCCGATTTGCCTCATAAGCCAAGTTTTCATTAATTAATACATTTTCTCTAATTTTTTGCTTATGAAATGATAAAGCTACCCATTTCATTATGTATGAGGTCAATTTTTTTTTATTGGAGTTAAAATTAACGTAAATATATGACCGAACCTAACCAACCCTACCTAACCTAACCTAACCTATCTTTATAGGTTAGGTTAGGTTAGGTGGCCGAAAAAGTTAGGTTAGGTTAGGTTAGGTAGGTTACGTAGTCGAAAAACAATTAATTCATGAAAACTTGGCTTATTAGGCAAATTGGGCCTTGCATAGTAGGCTGAGAAGTGCGTTCTGGCTACTAGGTACGACATATATATATATATATATATATATATATATATATATATATATATATATATATATATATATATATATATATATATATATGTCGTACCTAGTAGCCAGAACGCACTTCTCAGCCTAATATGCAAGACCAAATTTGCCTAATAAGCCAAGTTTTCCTCAATTAATATATTTTCTCTAATTTTTTTCTTCTGAAATGATAAAGCTACCCATTTCATTATGTATGATGTCAATTTTTTTTTATTGGAGTTCAAATTAACGTAGATATATGACCAAACCTAACCAACCCTACCTAACCTAACCTAACCTATCTTTATAGGTTAGGTTAGGTTAGGTAGCCGAAAAACTTAGGTTAGGTTAGGTTAGGTAGGTTAGGTAGTCGAAAAACAATTAATTCATGAAAACTTGGCTTACTAGGCAAATTTGGCCTTGCATAGTAGGCTGAGAAGGGAGTTCTGGCTACTAGGTACGACATATATATATATATATATATATATATATATATATATATATATATATATATATATATATATATATATATATATGTCGTACCTAGTAGCCAGAACTCACTTCTCAGCCTACTATGCATGGCCCGATTTGCCTAATAAGCCAAGTTTTCCTCAATTAATATATTTTCTCTAAATTTTTTCTTATGGAATCATAAAGCTACCCATTTCATTATGTATGACGTCAATTTTTTTTCATTGGAGTTAAAATTAACGTAGATATATAATCGAACCTAACCAACCCTACCTAACCTAACCTAACCTATCTCTATAGGTTAGGTTGGGTTATGTAGCCGAAAAAGTTAGGTTAGGTTAGGTTAGGTAGGTTAGGTAGTCGAAAAACAATTAATTCATAAAAACTTGGCTTATTAGGCAAATCGGGCCTTGCATAGTAGGCTGAGAAGTGAGTTCTGGCTACTAGGTACGACATATATATATATATATATATATATATATATATATATATATATATATATATATATATATATATATATATATATATATATATATATATATATATATATATATATATATATATATATATATATATATATATATATATATATATATATATATATATATATATGTCGTACCTAATAGCCAGAACGCACTTCTCAGCCTACTATTCAAGGCCCGATTTGCCTAATAAGCCAAGTTTTCATGAACTAATGTTTTTTCGTCTACCTAACATACCTAACCTAACCTAACCTAGCTTTTTTTGGCTACCTAACCTAACCTTACCTATAAATAGAGGTTAGGTTAGGTTAGGTAGGGTTGGTTAGGTTCGGTCATATATCTACGTTAATTTTAACTCCAATAAAAAAAATTGACCTCATACATAGAGAAAAGGGTTGCTTTATCATTTCATAAGAAAAAAATTATAGTAAATATATTAATTCAGGAAAACTTGGCTTATTAGGCAAATCGGGCCTTGAATAGTAGGCTGAGAAGTGAGTTCTGGCTACTAGGTACGACATATATATACATACATATATATATGCATATGTCGTACCTAGTAGCCAGAACGCACTTCTCAGCCTACTATGCAAGGCCCGATTTGCCTAATAAGCCAAGTTTTCCTAAATTAATATATTTTCTCTATTTTTTTTCTTATGAAATGATAAAGCTACCCATTTCATTATGTATGAGGTCAATTTTTTTTTATTGAAGTTAAAATTAACGTAGATATATGAACGAACCTAACCAACCCTACCTAACTTAACCTAACCTATCTTTATAGGTTAAGTAGCCGAAAAAGTTAGGTTAGGTTAGGTTAGGTAGGTTAGGAAGTCGAAAAACAATTAATTCAATAAAACTTGGCTTATTAGGCAAATTTTTCTGTTGATGGTTTGGTTGTGGGAAGAGATTATATGTTCCTTAATGGAGCCCTGTTGCTTATGCATCGTTAAACGCCTGGAAAGAGGCGTTGTTGTCTTGCCTATATACTGATTTTTTCGAGGCTTACAGTCCCCAAGAGGGCATTTGAAGGCATAGACGACGTTGGTCTCTTTTAAAGCGTTCTGCTTTGTGTCTGGAGAGTTTCTCATGAGCAGGCTGGCTGTTTTTTTGGTTTTATAGAAATCGTCAGTTGTATCTTCTGATTTTTGTCTGTAGGGATAACGTTTCTATTAACAATATCTTTCAGGACCCTTTCCTCCATTTTATGAGCTGTGGAAAAGAAGTTCCTGTAAAATAGTCTAATAGGGGGTATAGGTGTTGTGTTAGTTGTCTCTTCAGAGGTTACATGGCGTTTCACTTTTCTTTTTATGATGTCTTCAACGAAACCATTGGAGAAGCCGTTGTTGACTAGGACCTGCCTTACCCTACAGAGTTCTTCGTCGACTTGCTTCCATTCTGAGCTGTGGCTGAGAGCACGGTCGACATAAGCGTTAACAACAGTCCTCTTGTTCCTGTCTGGGCAATCACTGTTGGCATTTAGGCACATTCCTATGTTCGTTTCCTTAGTGTAGACTGCAGTGTGGAAACCTCCGCTCATTTCCATGACTGTTACAACTAGAAAGGGCAGCTTCCCATCCTTCTCCATCTCGTAAGTGAAACGCAACACAGAATTCTGCTCAAATGCCTCCTTGAGCTCCTACAGATATCTGACATCAGGTACTTGTGTAAAAATGTCGTCAAAATACCTGCAGTATATGGCCGGTTTCAAGATCATGTCGACTAAGACTTTTTGCTCGATGGTACCCATGTAGAAGTTTGCAAACAGGACACCTTGGGGAGAATCCATGGTGACCCCATCTACTTGCTTATTCATGTGCCCATCCGGGCTCAAGAAGGGTGCCTCTTTAGTACAAGCTTGGAATAGTTTCCTTAGAATGTTTTCTGGTATGTCAAGAGGAGTACAGGCCGGATCACGATACACTCTTTCCGCTATCATCCCTATTGTTTCATCCACAAGTACGTTAGTAAACAGTGATTCTACGTCCAACGAGGCTCTTATTCCTGTGGCTTGTGTTCCCCGCAGTAAGTCAACAAATTCCTTTGGAGACTTCAGGCTGAAAGCACAAGGTACATAAGGAGTCAGCAAGCCGTTGAGTCGCTTCGCCAGTCTGTACGTGGGTGTGAGTATCTGGCTGATGATTGGCCGAAGTGGGTTTCCAGGCTTGTGTGTCTTGACATTTCCATATGCATACCAAGGTTTGTATTCCCCAATAATCTTTGGCAGGTGGAGTCCGGATTTCTTGGCGTTCACAGTTTCGATCAATCTGTTGTCTTGATCGAAGATAAGTGACTTGATCATCAGTGAGGTTGATTCCAGCAAGTTTCAGGAAGCCGTCTCTTGGTCGAGGCATCGCCATAGGTCATTGTTACGAATCTTACTAGGATTCTGCCATTACTCTTGATTCTCATATTACTTTATTGTCTTGTTCTCTAATTAATATTGCATCCAGTTGTATGATATAAGATTTTGTATGTTATATATATTATAGCATGCTGTAGTGTGCCCGAGTTGCATTATATTGTATGAGGCTTTTGTGTTAGATTTCTCATGTAGTTTCTCCTTGTGGACGGTTGACCATATTTGGATATGGCCAGTGTGGGAACATTGTTGTCAATCGAGTGTTTATAGTTTTACCTTGATTAATTCCCATATTTGGTTGCCGTATTATTGTATAGAATGTTGTACCAGTGTTTACTACTCTTTAGTTCGATAATGTTTTGAATATTAGTGCTGCATTTTGTTATTAGAATTTCCACAATGTTTATGTGGACGTTTAGTGGATTTTTTGGTACACGCTTGGCTTGCGGACCAAGGCGTGGGCAAAAGCGTGGCAGCTGTTATCGAGACGAGTCATGTTTTAAGTTAAGTCATTGGTCCTTGTTATTTTAGTCCATATAAATGTTAGTTATCTGGTTAGATGATTGTGTTATCCCCATTTTATTAATCCATGTTCTGGTGATATTGCTCATGTCTCAATAATTAATTTCATTCTATGATATTGCATGCTGAAAAATATTTCTGGCTATTATTTATACATTTAAGTGTTATTAAGTTTGTCCCCCTTAGCATAAATATATTGTGATCCATTTTATGCAGTGATGTATTTTTACCCCTAGACAATTGTTGGCAAGGCCGATTTATTATCATTTTTATTGCACTGCGGGGAGAAGAACCTTATTTAGTCTCAAGGGTGGTAACAAATGAGGGCCACTGTCCAGGATATTAAACCTTAATTCCCTGTAATGTTTGTACAATTAACAGTGCTAATTACTAATAGCAATTGCCTTCCTAGGTACTCTGTGATTATCTAGTGACACCTAATCAAGCCTGTGAAATTATCTGTTCAATCTGAGCTGCTGTGAAAACTTCTCAACGCTTCACGATTTGAGGTAAGTGTTCAGCTTGTGCCAGGGCCCAAGCATAATTTTCAGTGTTGTTTCAAGTGTAAGTTGTGATTATTGAGCCAACCATGGAGGATCAGGTTGCTGCGCTGGTAGATCAGCCAAATTTTGGTAAAATTAAAGACTTAAAGAAGTCTGGTTTGTTATTGCTGGCTGATAAATTGAACCTAGCTATTTCCAGTAAAATGTTGAAAGCTCAAGTGTTAAGAGTGACTGTCACACACTTGGTGGAGGAGGAGAGACTTGAAGAAGAGTGTTTAGGAGAGTTAGAAGAAGAGTCAAGTGACAAGGTGGCAATCTTAAAGTTGGAGTTGGAGACTCAATTAGAAATGGCTAGGCTGGCAGCAGACAAGCAGAGGTTGGAGTTGCAGAACCAGCAAAAACCCCTTGAGCTGGCAGCAGACAAGCAAAGGTTGGAGTTGCAGAACCAGACAAAACACCTTGAGTTGGAGGCTCAGTTAAGACTAGCAGAGCAACAAACTAAACAATTAGAAATTCAGCAGAGTATGGCTGAAAATAATAACAGGTTAGAACAGCAGAGGATTGCGGCAGGTTTGGGTAACACTAGTAATAATCCAGAGAGTACAAATAGTTCTTATAAGTACAGTAAACATGTAGAATTCCCTAAGTTTAATGAAGAAGATCCAGAAATATTTTTCTTGCATTTTAAGAAACTAGCAGTCAGCATGAACTGGCCTGTCGATCAATGGGTTAGCATTTTACAAGGACAATTTAAGGGTAAAGCTCAAGAGGTATTTGCATCTTTGCCTGCTGAGAATTCTTTCGATTTTAAATTTGTTCAGCAAAGTATTTTGAATGCTTACCAGCAGATCCCAGAGGCACATAGAATAAAGTTCAGAAGTTTAAAAAGAGCACATGACCAGACTATTTCTGACTTTGTAAGAGTAAAATTAAATCACTTTGATAGATGGATTAAAGCACTTAATATTACAGACTTTGAGACTTTAAGAGACCTCATAGTAACTGAGGAAGTAGTGGGATGTCTACCAGAGAAATTAGCTTTATTTAAGGCTGAAAATAAACAAACCACTGATCTTATAAAGCTAGCCAAGCTAGCTGATGAGCATGAACTACTTACTAAAGTGCCTTTTAGAGCACCAATTAATCATTTTAATGCTAAAACTAATTATTATGCTCATAAAAATCATGTTTTCCAGACTCGACCTGCGACTTCACCTTCTCCCCTTAACCCTTCTCCTGTAAGGCCTAAATCTGAGAAACAACAGACAGGGTTGTCAACCTCAAGTAATGTAGTGATTAAGCCTACAGTGGATTCGGCTGTTCCGACCACTGGCAGATATTGCACGCATTGCAGGAGAAGAGGTCATGTGGTAAATTCATGTTATGCTTTGCACCCTGAGTTGAGACCAACTGGTCTAATTATGAGTAGGGGTTTGCAAACCATTAATGCCAATGTTTCTTCAGTCATGCCCAAGTGGATGACTAATTTTGATCCATACCTACATTCGGGAACCCTATTATGTACTAGTGGAGCCTGGAAACCAGTCCAGTTGTTAAGGGACACTGGTGCTTCCCAGTCTTTAATTTCTCGCCGTGTTCTTACTGATGTTAGCACAGAAGACACTGGAGAGGTAGTGTTATTGCAGGGACTTGGAGGGCATATCCAGCGTGTACCATTAATTAAGGTTAACCTGAATTCTTCTATTACACCAGGCTGGTGCACTGTAGCAGTTGCCCATTCCTGGGATTGATATCATTGTAGGTAATGATTTTGACAAGTGTCAATTTAGTGGGACCGATTGTCCTGTTATGTATACTAAACCTAATGCAGTACTGGCTCAACCAGATGCGGATGATGGTGTCATTTATCCAGCCTGTGTTGTGACCAGATCCATGGGTAAGCAGAATGTGGTAAGTCCTGCTACTACTAAGGTGGATGTTCTCGAGGCCAGGACCCCTTCAGACAGGGAGGTGGAGATGGACCTTGAAAATAAATTTTTAGCTCACGTGGATGTCGAGAGTGAGGCCGGTGCCAAAGCCCTAATTTATTCTGACCCAGATGGTCTGGAAGATGTGGCCCTGGTACCAATTCCTTGCCCACTCGCTCCAGTTGTAGAGTTCCAGACCTTGAGTAAGTTACAGAGTACTGATCCCAGTCTTGCTGAGTGTTATGCAGAAGCAGCCGACTCCATTGATACTTTGGAGGAGAGTACGGGTTGTTATTTCAAGGATCAATGCCTGATGAGAAGATGGAGACCATCAGGAACTCCCTCATCAGATGATTGTGAGTTTAACACCCAGCTCGTTGTGCCAACGGAGTATAGGGAGCAGATATTGCAAGCTGCCCATGATGACCTGATGGGAGGCCATCAAGGCATTACCAGTATGTATCATAAGATCTGTAAACTTTTTTATTGGCCAAAACTTAAAAAAGATGTTGTCAGATATTGCCACAATTGTGTTGTGTGTCAAACTGTAGGTAAGCCTAATCAGACTGTGCCACGAGCACCATTATACCCTATTGTAGTGCCAGAGGAGCCTTTTACTCATGTGGTACTGGATTGTGTCGGACCTTTACCCCGTATCAAATCCGGAAATATGTATATGTTTACAATTTTATGTATGACCACCAGGTTCCCTGAAACGTATGCTTTACGTAACATTAGAGCTTCTACCATTATAAGGCAGTTGGAACGATTTTTCTCACTATTTGGTATGCCCCGTATAATTCAAACTGATAATGGGAGTAATTTTTGTTCCACCACCTTTCAACAATTTTGTAATACTTTTGGTATAAAGCACAATTTTTCCAGTCCTTACCATCCTCAGAGTCAGGGGGGAATTGAGCGGTTCCACCAAACTCTCAAGAAAATGTTGAAGGCAACTGGGGAAGATTCACCCAGGCATTGGGATGATAATCTGCCATTTGTTTTATTTGCGGCTAGAGATGGATTGCACAGTGCACTAGAATGTTCTCCATTCGAGCTTCTATTCGGACATCAGGTGAGAGGACCTTTAAAAATGTTATATGAGAAATTGTTAGGAGATGTTACAGCCAGGCAGAGTGAGCGTTACCTGACGGATGTCAAAAGCAAGCTGTCCAGAACGAGGGAGTTGGCCTTACGACATCTAAGTGAACAACAACAGGTAATGAAGCAGAAACATGACGAGAGGTTCAAGGCCAAACTCAGAGTTTTTGAGCTAGGAGATTTGGTATTGGTCTTGAAGCCTCGTATGGGTACTTCTATGTCTAATAAATTTGCAGGACCGTATCAAGTAGTAAAACGTCTTGGGGAAGTTACTTACAAAGTTTGCCATCCCAAGCAGAAACGACAGACCATGAGTGTACACGTAAACCGGTTGAAGGCTTATTGTGGGCCTAGTGTTGTGGCTTGTTGTGTTGCTGAGGAGGTAATTCCTGAAGAGTCGAGTGTTGCTGAGGAAGATAGTAATTTTTGTTTGTCTAATTCCAGTAGTTCCGGGAAAGAATTGTTGAGTCATTTGCAGGATGAGGAGAGAGCAGAGTTCCAGGACCTTCTGGAGATGTCTTCTAGCTTGTTTGGGGAGGTCCTCACTCAGACTTCTCTCATTACTCACGATATCACCCTGACAAATGTGACTCCAATTCGGCTGCACCCTTATCGAGTGACACCCGTGAAACGTCGTATCATCTAGGAGGAGGTTGATTATCTTCTTCGACATGGGTTCATTAGACCCAGTCAGAGTTCCTGGAGTTCGCCATGTCTATTAGTACGAAAACCAGAAGATAAGTGGAGATTAGTAGTGGATTATAGAAAACTCAACCAGGTAACTGTAGTTGATGTTTATCCTTTACCATTATTGGAAGACTGTATTGGTACTATAGGTCATGCCAACTTTGTATCTAAATTGGACTTATCTAAGGGATATCATCAGATACCTCTTACAGATTTTGCAAGGGAAGTAAGTGACAGCATTTATCATTCCTGATGGAGCTTACAAGTTTAATGTCATGCCTTTTGGATTAAGGAATGCTCCAGCCACTTTTCAGAAATTAATGAATTCTTTGTTGAAGGATGTGCCAGACTGTAGGGCATATTTGGATGACATTGTGATTTTCAGTAAGAATTGGGTAGATCATATGTCTAGTTTAAAGAAATTGTTTAATGTTTTACAACATGCTAATTTGACTGTCAATATGAAGAAATGTAGTTGGGCTAAAGGAACTATAGTGTATTTAGGACATGAAGTCGGACAAGGAAGGATAGTCCCATTGCACGACAAGATCCAGGCAATTGTGGAGTACCCAGTCCTAACAAATAAGAAGTCTGTGCAAAGATTTATTGGAATGTGTGCTTATTATAGGAGATATTGTAAAAACTTTTCCATTGTTGCTGCACCCATAACAAATCTTTTAAGGAAACAGGTAAAATTTAAGTGGACGCAGTAGTGTCAGAACTCTTTTCAGAAGTTGAAAGGAATTCTCTCTACTTCACCTGTGCTAGCTAGTCCACAGTATGATAAACCTTTTATTCTTTACATAGACGCTTCAGATCTAGGAGCAGGTGCTGTTTTGTTCCAAGTAGGACCAGATGAGTTAGAACATCCTGTTTATTATTTCTCACGTAAGTTTGACAAAACACAAATTAATTACTCTGTAGTTGAGAAAGAAGCACTTTGTTTAATACTGGCTTTGTTCCAAGTAGGACCAGATGAGTTAGAACATCCTGTTTATTATTTCTCATGTAGGTTTGACAAAACACAAATTAATTACTCTGTAGTTGAGAAAGAAGCACTTTGTTTAATACTGGCAGTGACGAAATTTGAGACATATTGGTCAGGAAATCAAGTGGTAGTATATACAGACCATAATCCATTGACATTTATCAACTCTATGAAGTGTAAAAACCAGAGAATACTTAGATGGTCATTGATTCTGCAAGAACTCAATATTTCCTGTTGCAGTGCCATAATATGTAGTGTTCTTTTTTCATAAGATGTATGTAAATTTTGTATTTTTTTTTTTTTTTACTGTGTGAAATTTCATTGCTTTTTTACTTTGATTTTAGTTGAAGTATTTCGATGTTGTATTTTCATGTTATATTAACCTTCAGTTAATCAACCTTCAGTTAATTTCATTTTTTTTTCTTAGGGGACGGGAGGGATGTTACGAATCTTACTAGGATTCTGCCATTACTCTTGATTCTCATATTACTTTATTGTCTTGTTCTCTAATTAATATTGCATCAAGTTGTATGATATAAGATTTTGAATGTTATATATATTATAGCATGCTGTAGTGTGCCTGAGTTGCATTATATTGTATGAGGCTTTTGTGTTAGATTTCTCATGTAGTTTCTCCTTGTGTACGGTTGACCATATTTGGATATGGCCAGTGTGGGAACATTGTTGTCAATCGAGTGTTTATAGTTTTACCTTGATTAACTCCCATATTTGGTTGCCGTATTATTGTATAGAATGTTGTACCAGTGTTTACTACTCTTTAGTTTGATAATATATTGAATATTAGTGCTGCATTTTGTTATTAGAATTTCCACAATGTTTATGTGGACGTTTAGTGGATTTTTTGGTACACGCTTGGCCTGCGGACCAAGGCGCGGGCAGAAGCGTGGCAGCTGTTATCGAAATGAGTCATGTTTTAAGTTAAGTCATTGGTCCTTGTTATTTTAGTCCATATAAATGTTAGTTATCTGGTTAGATGATTGTGTTATCCCAATTTTATTAATCCATGTTCTGGTGATATTGCTCATGTCTCAATAATTAATTTCATTCTATGATATTGCATGCTGAAAAATATTTCTGGCTATTATTTATACATTTAAGTATTATTAAGTTTGTCCCCCTTAGCATAAATATATTGTGATCCATTTTATGCAGTGATGTATTTTTACCCCTAGACAATTGTTGGCAAGGCCGATTTATTATCATTTTTATTGCACTGCGGGGAGAAGAACCTTATTTAGTCTCAAGGGTGGTAACAAATGAGGGCCACTGTCCAGGATATTAAACCTTAATTCCCTGTAATGTTTGTACAATTAACAGTGCCGGCCAGGAAGTGGTTCAAATAGCTTCGGCTATCACGTCCTTATGTCCGGTCGTGATGGTCAAGTGGATTAAGGCGTCCCTGTACATACCAGTTGCGTTGCTCCTGGCAGTATGGGTTCGAGTCACTTCTGGGGTGTGAGTTTTCAGTTGTATATAGTCCTGGGGACCATTCAGGCTTGTTTGCATTTGTGTTCCTCACGTGTGCCCCAAAGAATGAGGTGATTTGATAAAATGCTATGCCTAAGATTACCATCCGAGTGCCGGCGGGGAAGTGGTTCAAATAGCTTCGACTATCACTTCCTTATGTCCGGTCGTGATGGTCAAGCGGATTAAGGCATCCCTGTACATACCAGTTGCGTTGCTCCTGGCAGTATGGGTTCGAGTCACTTCTGGGGTGTGAGTTTTCAGTTGTATATAGTCCTGGGGACCATTCAGGCTTGTTTGCATTTGTGTTCCTCACGTGTGCCCCAAAGAATGAGGTGATTTGATAAAATGCTATGCCCAAGATTACCATCCGAGTGCCGGCGGGGAAGTGGTTCAAATAGCTTCGGCTATCACTTCCTTATGTCCGGTCGTGATGGTCAAGCGGATTAAGGCGTCCCTGTACATACCAGTTGCGTTGCTCCTGGCAGTATGGGTTCGAGTCACTTCTGGGGTGTGAGTTTTCAGTTATATATATATATATATATATATATATATATATATATATATATATATATGTATATATATATATATATATATATATATATATATATATATATATATATATACATAAATATATATATATATATATATATATATATATATATATATATATATATATATATATATATATATGTCGAACCTAATAGCCAGAATGTACTTCTTGGCCAACTATGCAAGACCTTATTTGCCTAATAGGCCGAGTGATTTTCTTTATTTTTAATAAATTGTTTCCAATTAGTTTATTTGAAATGTTATTATTATTATATATTAAGAACATGAATTACTGATTAGTTATATTAGTTTAGGTTAGGTAAAGAATGGTTAGGTTAGGTTAGGCAGAGTTGGTTAGGTTCGGTCATATATCTACGTTAGTTTTAACTCAAATAAAAAGAAGTTTACTCATACATAATGATACGGATAGTTTTATCATTTCATAAGAAAATAATTCGAAAAATATGTTAATTCAGGAAAACTTGGCTTAATAGGCAAATTGGGTCTTACATAGTAGGCCGAGAAGTGCGTTCTGGCTACGCAGTATACATATATATATATATATATATATATATATATATATATATATATATATATATATATATATATATATATATATATATATATATATATATATATATATATATATATATATATATATATATATATGTCGTACCTAGTAGCCAGAACTCACTTCTCAGCCTACTATGCAAGGCCCGATTTGCCTAATAAGCCAAGTTTTCCTGAATTAATATATTTTCTATAATTTTTTTCTTATGAAATGATAAAGCTGCCCTTTTCACTATGTATGAGGTCAATTATTTTTTATTGGAGTTAAAATTAACGTAGATATATGACCGAACCTAACCAACCTTACCTAACCTAACCTAACCTATCTTTATAGGTAAGGTTAGGTTAGGTAGCCAAAAAAAGCTAGGTTAGGTTAGGTAGGTTAGGTAGACGAAAAAACATTAATTCATGAAAACTTGGCTTATTAGGCAAATCGGGCCTTGCATAGTAGGCTGAGAAGTGAGTTCTGGCTACTAGGTACGACATATATATATATATATATATATATATATATATATATATATATATATATATATATATATATATATGCGAACAAGCCTGAATGGTCCCCAGGACAATATGCAACTGAAAACTCACACCCCAGAAGTGACTCGAACCCATACTCCCAGAAGCAACGCAACTGGTATGTACAAGACGCCTTAATCCACTTGACCATCACGACCGGACATAATGAGGTGATAGCCGAGGCTATTTGAACCACCCCACCGCCGGCACTCGGATAGTAATCTTGGGCATAGCATTTTACCAAATCACCTCATTCTTTGGGGCACACGTGAGGAACACAAATGCGAACAAGCCTGAATGGTCCCCAGGACAATATGCAACTGAAAACTCACACCCCAGAAGTGACTCGAACCCATACTCCCAGAAGCAACGCAACTGGTATGTACAAGACGCCTTAATCCACATGACCATCACGACCGGACATAATGAGGTGATAGCCATCAATGAGGTGATTTGGTAAAATGCTATGCCCAAGATTACTATCCGAGTGCCGGCGGTGGGGTGGTTGAAATAGCCTCGGCTATCACCTCATTATGTCCAGTCGTGATGGTCAAGTGGATTAAGGCGTCTTGTACATACCAGTTGCGTTGCTTCTGGGAGTATGGGTTCGAGTCACTTCTGGGGTGTGAGTTTTCAGTTGCATATTGTCCTGGGGACCATTCAGGCTTGTTCGCATTTGTGTTCCTCACGTGTGCCCCAAAGAATGAGGTGATTTGGTAAAATGCTATGCCCAAGATTACTATCCGAGTGCTGGCGGTGGGGTGGTTCAAATAGCCTCGGCTATCACCTTATTATGTCCGGTCGTGATGGTCAAGTGGATTAAGGCGTCTTGTACATACCAGTTGCGTTGCTTCTGGGAGTATGGGTTCGAGTCACTTCTGGGGTGTGAGTTTTCAGTTGCATATTGTCCTGGGGACCATTCAGGCTTGTTCGCATTTGTGTTCCTCACGTGTGCCCCAAAGAATGAGGTGATTTGGTAAAATGCTATGCCCAAGATTACTATCCGAGTGCCGGCGGTGGGGTGGTTCAAATAGCCTCGGCTATCACCTCATTATGTCCGGTCGTGATGGTCAAGTGGATTAAGGCGTCTTGTACATACCAGTTGCGTTGCTTCTGGGAATATGGGTTCGAGTCACTTCTGGGGTGTGTGTTTTCAGATATATATATATATATATATATATATATATACATATATATATATATATATATATATATATATATATATATATATATATATATATATATATATATATATATATATATATATGTCGTACCTAGTAGCGAGAATGCACTTCTCGGCCTACTATGCAAGGCCCGATTTGCCTATTAAGCCAAGTTTTCCTGAATGAATATATTTTCTCTAAATTTTTTCTTATAAAATGATAAAGCTACCCATTTCATTATGTATGAGGTCAATTTTTTTTATTAGAGTTAAAATTAACGTAGATATATGACCGAACCTAACAAACCCTACCTAACCTAACCTAACCTATCTTTATAGGTTAGGTTAGGTTAGGTAGCCGAAAAAGTTAGGTTAGGTTAGGTAGCTGAAAAAGTTAGGTTAGGTTAGGTTAGGTAGGTTAGGTAGTCGAAAAACAATTAATTTATGAAAACTTGGCTTATTAGGCAAATCGGGCCTTGCATATTAGGCTGAGAAGTGCGTTCTGGCTACTAGGTACGACACACATATATATATATATATGTCGTACCTAGTAGCCAGAACGCACTTCTCAGCCTACAATGCAAGGCCCGATTTGCCTAATAAGCCAAGTTTTCATGAATTAATTGTTTTTCGACTACCTAACCTACCTAACCTAACCTAACCTAACTTTTTCGGCTACCTAACCTAACCTAACCTATAAAGATAGTTTAGGTTAGGTTAGGTAGGGTTGGTTAGGTTCGGTCACATATCTACGTTAATTTTAACTCCAATAAAAAAAAATTGACCTCATACATAATGAAATGGGTAGCTTTATCATTTCATAAGAAAAAAATTAGAGAAAATATATTAATTCAGGAAAACTTGGCTTATTAGGCAAATCGGGCCTTGCATAGTAGGATGAAAAGTGCGTTCTGGCTACTAGGTACGACATATATATATATATATATATATATATATATATATATATATATATATATATATATATATATATATATATATTATTAAATATGACCGAAAAAGTAAGATTAATAATTCTAACACGAATTTTCTCAATCTTTCGTACATTTCTTTTCACTGTTGGAGGTAAATCAAAAATCAATTCTCCAAAATTCATTTTTATTTCTAGTCTGACGCGACATGAGCGCGTTTCGTAAAACTTATTACATTTTCAAAGACTTTAGTTCACAAATACACAACTGAATAGAACTTACGCATCTCCGATTTTATATCTACATTTGAGTGAGGTGGAAGGGGTGATGTGGCATTAACACAAGACAGAACAAGATGTGGCATTAATAGGGTATTAATTTCATCAACACAAGACAGAACAAGAGGTGATATTAATAGGGTATTAATTTCATCAACACAAGACAGAACACGAAACAATGGATATTGAATAGAAGTGTTTGTAGAAAGCCTATTGGCCCATATTTCTTGATGCTTCTATATTGGAGCGGAGTCTTGAGGTGGGTAGAATATAGTTGTGCAATAATTGGCTGTTGATTGCTGGTGTTGACTTCTTGATGTGTAGTGCCTCGCAAACGTCAAGCCGCCTGCTATCGCTGTATCTATCGATGATTTCCGTGTTGTTTACTAGGATTTCTCTGGCGATGGTTTGGTTGTGGGACGAGATTATATGTTCCTTAATGGAGCCCTGTTGCTTATGCATCGTTAAACGCCTAGAAAGAGATGTTGTTGTCTTGCCTATATACTGGGTTTTTTGGAGCTTACAGTCCCCAAGAGGGCATTTGAAGGCATAGACGACGTTAGTCTCTTTTAAAGCGTTCTGTTTTGTGTCTGGAAAGTTTCTCATGAGTAGGCTGGCCGTTTTTCTGGTTTTATAGTAAATCGTCAGTTGTATCCTCTGATTTTTGTCTGTAGGGATAACGTTTCTATTAACAATGGAAACATATATATATATATATATATATATATATATATATATATATATATATATATATATATATATATATATATATATATATATATATATATATATATATTGAAAAAGTAAGTAAACTTACCGAAAAAGTAAGATTAATAATTCTAACACGAATTTTCTCAATCTTTCGTACATTTCTTTTCACTGTTGGAGGTAAATCAAAAATCAATTCTCCAAAATTCATTTTTATTTCTAGTCTGACGCAACACGAGCGCGTTTCGTAAAACTTATTACATTTTCAAAGACTTTAGCTCACAAATACACAACTGAATAGAACTTACGCATCTCCGATTTTATATCTACATTTGAGTGAGGTGGAAGGAGTGATGTGGCATTAACACAAGACAGAACAAGATGTGGCATTAATAGGGTATTAATTTCATCAACACAAGACAGAACAAGAAGTGGTATTAATAGGGTATTAATTTCATCAACACAAGACAGAACACGAAACAATGGATATTGAATAGAAGTGTTTGTAGAAAGCCTATTGGTCCATATTTCTTGATGCTTCTATATTGGAGCAGAGTCTTGAGGTGGGTAGAATATAGTTGTGCAATAATTGGCTGTTGATTGCTGGTGTTGACTTCTTGATGTGTAGTGCCTCGCAAACGTCAAGCCGCCTGCTATCGCTGTATCTATCGATGATTTCTGTGTTGTTTACTAGGATTTCTCTAGCAATGGTTTGGTTGTGGGAAGAGATTATATGTTCCTTAATGGAGCCCTGTTGCTTATATATCGTTAAACGCCTAGAAAGAGATGTTTTTGTCTTGCCTATATACTGGGTTTTTTGGAGCTTACAGTCCCCAAGAGGGCATTTGAAGGCATAGACGACGTTAGTCTCTTTTAAAGCGTTCTGTTTTGTGTCTGGAGAGTTTCTCATGAGTAGGCTGGCCGTTTTTCTGGTTTTATAGTAAATCGTCAGTTGTATCCTCTGATTTTTGTCTGTAGGGATAAAGTTTCTATTAACAATATCTTTCAAGACCCTTTCCTCCGTTTTATGAGCTGTGGAAAAGAAGTTCCTGTAAAATAGTCTAATAGGGGGTATAGTTGTTGTGTTAGTTGTCTCTTCAGAGGTTGCATGGCTTTTCACTTTCCTTCTTATGATGTCTTCGACGAAACCATTGGAGAAGCCGTTATTGACTAGGACCTGCCTTACCCTACAGAGTTCTTCGTCGACTTGCTTCCATTCTGAGCTGTGGCTGAGAGCACGGTCGACATATGCGTTAACAACACTCCTCTTGTACCTGTCTGGGCAGTCTCTGTTGGCATTTAGGCACATTCCTATGTTTGTTTCCTTAGTGTAGACTGCAGTGTGGAAACCTCCGCCCTTTTCCATGACTGTTACATCTAGAAAGGGCAGCTTCCCATCCTTTTCCATCTCGTAAGTGAAACGCTTACTTATTTGCGTTCTGGCTACTAGGTACGACATATATATATATATATATATATATATATATATATATATATATATATATATATATATATATATATATATGTCGAACCTAATAGCCAGAATGTACTTCTTGGCCAACTATGCAAGACCTTATTTGCCTAATAGGTCGAGTGATTTTCTTTATTTTTAATAAATTGTCTCCAATTAGTTTATTTGTAATGTTATTATTATTATATATTAAGAACATGAATTACTGACTTAGTTATATTAGTTTAGGTTAGGTAAAGAATGGTTAGGTTAGGTTAGGTAGGGTTGCTTAGGTTCGGTCACATATCTACTTTACTTTTAACTCAAATAAAAAGAACTTAACTCATACATAATGATACGGATAGTTTTATCATTTCATAAGAAAATAATTCGAAAAATATATTAATTCAGGAAAACTTGGCTTAATAGGCAAATTGGGTCTTACATAGTAGGCCGAGAAGTGCGTTCTGGCTACTCGGTAAACATATATATATATATATATATATATATATATATATATATATATATATATATATATATATATATATATATATATATATATATATATATATATATATATATATATATATATATATATATATATATATATATATATATATATATATATATATATATATATATATATATATATATATATATATATATATATATATATATATATATATATATATATATATATATATATATATATATATATATATATATATATATATATATATATATATATATATATATATATATATATATATATATATATATATATATATATATATATATATATATATATATATATATATATATATATATATATATATATATATATATATATATATATATATATATATATATATATATATATATATATATATATATATATATATATATATATATATTGGTAGCAGTCTTTCCTGTAAACATATATTATTAAATATGACCAAAAAAGTAAGATTAATAATTCTAACACGAATTTTCTCAATCTATCGTACATTTCTTTTCACTGTTGGAGGTAATTCAAAAATCAATTCTCCAAAATTCATTTTTATTTCTAGTCTAACGCGACACTTGAGCGCGTTTAGTAAAACTTATTACATTTTCAAAGACTTTAGTTAACACATACACAACTGAATAGAACTTACACATCTCCGATTTTGTTTATATCTACATTTGAGTGAGGTGGATTGGGTGAGGTGGTATTTAATAATGTATTAATTTCATCAACACAAGCCAGAACATGAAACAATGGGTATTGAATAGAAGTGATTGTAGAAAGCCTATTGGTCCATATTTCTTGATGCTTCTATATTGGAGCGGAGTCTTGAGGTGGGTAGAATATAGTTGTGCATTATTTGGCTGTTGATTGTTGGTGTTGACTTCTTGATGTGTAATGCTTCGCAAACGTTAAGCCGCCTGCTATCGCTGTATCTATCGATGATTTCTGTGTTGTTTACTAGGATTTCTCTGGCGATGGTTTGGTTGTGGGAAGAGATTATATGTTCTTTAATGGAGCCCTCACCCAATCCACCTCACTCAAATGTAGATATAGACAAAATCGGAGATGTGTTAGTTCTATTCTGTTGTGTATGTGTTAACTAAAGTCTTTGAAAATGTAATAAGTTTTCGAAACGCGCTCAAGTGTCGCGTCAGACTAGAAATAAAAATGAATTTTGGAGAATTGATTTTTGAATTACCTGCAACAGTGAAAAGAAATGTACGAAAGATTGAGAAAATTCGTGTTAGAATTATTAATCTTACTTTTTCGGTCATATTTAATATTATATGTCTACAGGAAAGACTGCTACCAAAATATACTAATATTATAACGCACGACCCAGCAGCAAGGAATCAAGCCTTCACGATGAAATATCGTCAAGATCTGATTCGTGATCAGATATACAAGGCAGAAAATGAAATCAAAGACAACAAAGCGCAACTACTTCATGCTACAAACGAATGGAGAAACAGCAACATCGACGAAAGTCTCCGTACTCGCATTGAACAACACCTCGACATCCTCACAGACCGACATCCCCTCAGCACTGAAACAAGGATAATCAAGAAACTAACAACGTTATATGGAGGACCTATTGCAATTCCACGACCAAGAGACGGCTTCCTGAACCTTGCAGTAATCAACCTCACTGAGGACCATGTTACTTTCCTATATCTGGGTATAAACTGTCACGTTATGTCCAGACCGAGTGAGATGGCCCGGAAAGTGGAGTTGGAGATTCTGTTGGACGTCATATTCGACCTCGAAGCACAACAGAAGGTCACCACCAAAGATACCTTATAAGCAGAACTTATTGCGGAAGGAGGAAAGAATCGAGGCAACTACAGAAGCACCATACTGTCCCCCGAGCTCAAAGCGGCAGCTAAGAGCCTTCGTGAGAACAAGGAGATAGTTGTCAGGAGAGGCGACAAGTCGCCAATATACGTCATTCTTAAAAAAGACGAATATCTGGCGAAAATGAACCTCAAACTCTCTGACCAAACTAAATTCCAAAGGGTAACGAAGGATACTACAGCCGAACTGAAAGCAAAGGTCAACAAATTGATCGAAACTGTGAACGCCAAGAAATCTGGACTCCACCTGCCAAAGATTGTTGGGGAATATAAACCTGGATATGCGTATGGGAATGTCAAGACACACAAGCCTGGAAACCCACTTCGGCCAATCATTAGCCAGATACCCACACCCACGTACAGACTGGCGAAACGACTCAATGGCCTGCTTACTCCATATGTTCCTTGCGCCTTCAGCCTGAAGTCTCCAAAAGAATTTGTTGACTTACTGCGGGGCGCACGGGCCACAGGGATAAGAGCCTCGTTGGACGTAGAATCGCTGTTTACCAACGTACCTGTGGACGAGACAATCGGGATGATAGCCGACAGAGTGTATCGTGATCCAGCCTGTACTCCTCTTGACATACCAGAAAATATTCTGAGGAAACTACTCCAAGCTTGTACTAAAGAGGCACCCTTCTTGAGCCCGGATGGGTACATGTATAAGCAAGTAGATGGGGTCGCCATGGGTTCTCCCCTAGGTGTCCTGTTTGCAAACTTCTACATGGGTACCATCGAGCAGAAAGTCTTAGTCGATATGAACTTGAAACCGGCCATATACTGCAGGTATGTTGACGACATTTTTACACAGGTACCTAATGTCAGACATCTGCAGGAGCTGAAGGAGGCATTTGAGCAGAGTTCCGTGCTGCGTTTCACTTACAAGATGGAAAAGGATGGGAAGCTGCCCTTTCTAGATGTAACAGTCATGGAAAAGAGCGGAGGTTTCCACACTGCAGTCTACACTAAGGAAACGAACATAGGAATGTGCCTAAATGCCAACAGCGACTGCCCAGACAAGTACAAGAGGAGTGTTGTTAACGCATATGTCGACCGTGCTCTCAGCCACAGCTCAGAATGGAAGCAAGTCGACGAAGAACTGTGTAGGGTAAGGCAGGTCCTAGTCAACAACGGCTTCTCCAATGGTTTCGTCGAAGACATCATAAGAAGGAAAGTGAAACGCCATGCAACCTCTGAAGAGACAACTAACACAACACCTATACCCCCTATTAGACTATTTTACAGGAACTTCTTTTCCACAGCTCATAAAACGGAGGAAAGGGTCCTGAAAGATATTGTTAATAGAAACGTTATCCCTACAGACAAAAATCAGAGGATACAACTGACGATTTACTATAAAACCAGAAAAACGGCCAGCCTACTCATGAGAAACTCTCCAGACACAAAACAGAACGCTTTAAAAGAGACTAACGTCGTCTATGCCTTCAAATGCCCTCTTGAGGACTGTAAGCTCCAAAAAACCCAGTATATAGGCAAGACAACAACATCTCTTTCCAGGCGTTTAACGATGCATAAGCAACAGGGCTCCATTAAGGAACATATAATCTCTTCCCACAAACAAACCATCACCAGAGAAATCTTAGCAAACAACACAGAAATCATCGATAGATACAGCGATAGCAAGCGGCTTGACGTCTGCGAGGCACTACACATCAAGAAGTCAACACCAGCAATCAACAGGCAATTATTGCACAACTATATTCTACCCACTTCAAGACTCTAATCCAATATAGAAGCATCAAGAAATATGGACCAATAGGCTTTCTACAATTACTTCCATTCAATACCCATTGTTTCGTGTTCTGTCTTGTGTTTGAATTTAATAACCATTTAATACCCATTGTTGAAAGTTTGTTTTCACCTCATCCACCTCACCCAAATGTAGATATAAACTTGAAGATGTGCAAGCTCTATTCAGTTTCAGTTGTGCGTTTGTAAACTAAAGTCTTTGAAAATGTAATAAGTTTTACGAAACGCGCTCAAGTGTCGCGTCAGACTAGAAATAAAAATGAATTTTGGAGAATTGATCTTTGAATTACCATCAACAGTGAAAAGAAACGTAAGAAAGGTAGAGAAAATTCATGTTAGAATTATTTATCTTACTTTTTCGGTAATATATATATATATATATATATATATATATATATATATATATATATATATATATATATATATATATATATATATATAAATATATATATATATATATATATATATATATATATATATATATATATATATATATATGTATATATATATATATACATATATATATATATATATATATATATATATATATATATATATATATATATATATATATATATATATATATACATACAGTATATATATATATATATATATATATATATATATATATATATATATATATATATATATATATATATATATATATATATATGTATATATATAAATATATATATATATATATATATATATATATATATATATATATATATATATATATATATATTTATATATATATATATATGTTCTCTGATATATAGTGTTCTCTGAATACTATTTATTTTCTTCATCGATGATGTGGGTCCCTTTAATTAAACCAGTGGTGGTACCCCTATTATATTTATATATATATATATATATGTATATATATATGTATATATATATATATATATATATATATATATATATATATATATATATATATATATATATATATATATGATCTTAACCCTAAAGTAGGAAAGAAAATTATTTTCAACGAAGACACGGGACCATTATAAGGAGAATGAAACTTAATTTAATAATTAAGAAAACCCTTGAATTACATTTCTGTGCTAATATGAGCAGGATTCTGAGCCTGGAAATTAAAATTTAAGCACCATATATCAGGAAAACAAAGAGGAAATTACAAAATAACATTAATGGAAGATTCTCTGAAATATGATATCTTTGGATTTCAACCCACGCAGTAATGAAGTTTTTTGGTTCGAAATACGACTTATAAGTAACATGAATTTAAATATCGACGCCTTTTTGCAGAAGATAATAATGTTGGGCCCCACTTAGAAAATGCTTTTCTTTATATTGCTCTAGAATGTAAGTAAATTGTCATGATGGTATGCTTAAAAGGTTAAGTTAATCCCGGACATTGGAAACCTCAGATATATATATATTTTTGCCTAATTTCCTTGTACTTTTTTATAAAAAGACGTTGAGTACAGGCGACATGAAGCAACATTTCTAATTAACACATTTTTTTTCAATGTCTAGTCTACTCGTGACCCTCTATGGTTTTGTTTTAATTTAAATTTTAAACCTGGTTATGCGTGAAATATCGTAATCTACACTTATGTCAGTGACTCCGCCTTGCACACTCATCACATTTCATTTACAGTCCTTTTCCCTGCAACCATGACTAGGTCGTCTCGCTCTCTCCAGACCAGTCAACGCTGGTGATCTTAATTCCAACTCTCCATCTTTGGGACACTTGGAATTAGGTTCAGCTATATTTAACTATCGCTTAGCAAATTCTAGCTATTTTCCGAATATTCGTTCTGCGTTTATTCAATAACTAGCCAGTTATTTAGGACCAGTACTATGAACCCCATCACTCAGGGAGTGTCAAAAGTGTAATAAAAACAATGCGAGTTTTAAAGTTCAAAATATACTTATAATATTTTTAATTACCTCGGAACTACTAAACTGTTAGACACTCATATCTTGAAAAGGCTACTTATCTCACACTTTTGGCAATTCATCTGCTAGTAAAATATACGTTGTAATTCTGATGAAAGATCCTGGCTTATAAATTTTACATGTATCCTCCTCTCTTCTATGACACGACATGTCGTGTCATAAAATATATATTTTCAACTTGATAATGGTCCAAGACGGGCCGAAGTATCGTCGTTCTTCATCTTCTGATGTGTGGTTTGGTCATCATATATACAGCTACGTTACTGTGACTCATCGTTTGCACAAAGATCGTCTTGTTATAGGTTCACCTGAACTCACATCTAAGCGTGCAACTGGCTTCCCACAGCAGAGTTGCATTAGTTTGTTCTCAACATGAATCATCCTTAACAGAACTCCAAGAGTTATGCAGGCGATGAGTCACAATAACGTGGCTGAAGTATGTTGACCAGACCACACACTAGAAGTTGAAGGGACGACGACGTTTCGGTCCGTCCTGGACCATTCTCAAGTCGATGGAGAATGGTCCAGGACGGACCGAAACGTCGTCGTCCCTTCAACTTCCAAGAGTTATTTAACATTCGAATTGAAGCTTTCACACGTCATGATTCTTCCTGATCGAAGAATTTTCAAGTCTATTTCTTTTATTATACAACTAATTTTTGCTTCAAATACAGTTTACTTCTACTCCTCTGCCGTTGATATCATACAAATTGAAACTGTCTAAGGAGTTTTTAGCTCTGAAAAATATGTTTTCCTCACAGGTTACACAATTAACTGGGCATTTTCTATAACCAATGGACTCTCTCAATAATAAAAAACATCTCTAATATCTATTTTGATGTCGCGAACAAAATAAACCATTGGTGTCTTGCAACTAAAGGATCAGTAAACCCTCTTCAAACTTACTATAACTTTAATTTACAAAAAATATAAATTTACAACCTTCACTATATGCATAACATAACAGACCCAGATAATGATTATGATATAATGATGATTACATAATAACTGTATAATGAGAGGTCAAAAGTTTAAAATAGTGAGCCAAAATTTTACTGATCATTAAGCTGTCATCACTGCACAAGGTTTTCTTCTTCTGACAGTATCGATCATCAAGTTCTTAAACTACTATTGTTTTATTATTTTATTCCACATATAGAGCTAATATAAGTGTTATTGTATTTTTGCCAAAACATAAATTTATTATTATTTTTAATTTAACAACTTAACTACAAAAGATGTAACTTACGTATAATAAGAAATGCCTAAAGAGGTCGAAAGAAGGTTGCCAACCTCCTGTCAGGTGAGCAGCATTCTTCTTTGATTTAGATATATTAATTAATGATGTATCCATAGTCACAATATAATTAAAAGAACATAAGAATGAAGGAAATTGCAGCTTGCTTATAAACCCATACTTGGCAATTCCTATTTATATCCACCCAAACTCATTCATATATATATATACATATATATATATATATATATATATATATATATATATATATATATATATATATATATATATATATATGTCGTACCTAGTAGCCAGAACGCACTTCTCAGCCTACTATTCAAGGCCCGATTTGCCTAATAAGCCAAGTTTTCATGAATTAATTGTTTTTCGACAACCTAACCTACCTAACCTAACCTAACCTACCTTTTTCGGCTACCTAACCTAACCTAACCTATAAAGATAGGTTAGGTTAGGTTAGGTAGGGTTGGTTAGGTTCGGTCATATATCTACGTTAATTTTAACTCCAATAAAATAAAATTAACATCATACATAATGAAATGGGTAGCTTTATCATTTCATAAGAAAAAAATTAGAGAAAATATATTAATTCAGGAAAACTTGGCTTATTAGGCAAATCGGGCCTTGAATAGTAG
>NC_091153.1:30175185-30340185 GCF_040958095.1 Procambarus clarkii
ATATTTGGAACTTAACAAATCCTCTTCTTGCGAAGGCACTGTCCTGGATCTCTCCGGCATCTATCCCCTTACTCTAACCCTTACTACAGGTTAGAGAGGGCGCCATCGGGAGAAGCAATCAAAGCCCCTCAGTCCCCCACCAGAGACACACACGAACCTACAACAGTAGAGGTAGCAGCAATACACAGGCCACTGTCCCGCTGCCCCATAGAGGACAGTAAGTAAGTAATTATCAAAGAAGGCACCAAGCCGGGAAGGCTATGTAGCACCACCCATAGAGGACAGCCCCTCAGGGACGGAGGCCCCAGGTGTCTTCCGGAGCCGCACCGGGGGAACTACATCCACACAATCCACCACTGCACCAGCGACCACCTCCCGTCTGGCAGACGCTTCCTCGTCCAGCGGGGATAACACGTCCTGACGGCGCACCACGTCACCACCAGGCTCCAAAACGTCTGCTATGATAGGGAAATGGAGGGCCGCCAAAAAAAGTCACCCCAGGCAAAGCCTCCACCTTCTTACCGAGATGACCTCTGCTCCGAGAACGCTCCTGCGGTGCCCTTTTGCGACGGGGAGGAGAAACCAGCGCCGCCATGAAGAATGGCCCCCCCCTAGACCACCAGAAGTACGTAACACATCCCTGGCAGCAAGAGCCCTACCGGCTGCGTCGACATCAGACAAGTGAGCACCAACACATGGGACAGACGAAACATCACTGCCGCCAGCCACAGGTCCTGGCACCACCGCCACCGAAGCACTCACCACAGCAGGGAAGTCACAAAGAACCAAATGCACGTCCGCAACGATCGTCTCCACAACACCCGGATCAGCCGGCACAATCACCACCAGGTCCACGAGCCCAACCGGCAATATAGGCTGAGCAGGAACAGACACATCAGCTGGTACAGCCGGCAGGGAAGTCGGCACAGTGCACATCAGAAGTCTCCAGGACCCCAGGCTCGACTCCACGCACACCAATGGGGGGAAAGGCACTCTCCTGAAAGAGGGATGGCCCTTCAACCTCCACAGCACAACACCCCGCCACCAGGTGGCCGGCTGCACCACACCGGAAACAAGTACTCGGCCGGTCCGAATAAAAGACCCGCATGATAAATCCGAAGAAGCAAACTCTTGATGGAATATCATGGGTAATATGCATGGCAAATGTCCGAACACCGAGACGCAAACCTACCAAACACCCAGAGCATAAACAATTTACCCGATGAGAGAAGACTGTACCAAAGCGTGCTAAGCAGGCACATAGCACACTCTCAGGTCTAAGGGAACCCCGTGGACACTGACATACATCGGCGGGATACACCGGTCAGAGACAGTAACAGAACCGGCTGAACCAGGCAGCTGGAGAGTACAGCCATTAAAGCCATCCACGAAGCGCCGGTATGAAGCAGACGAAGCAAATTTGACCACCACATGGCGATCTGACACTTTTTCCAGACTATAAAGATCCGCAAAGTCCACCTGGAAAACGTCCAGGAGCGCCACCTCCATGACTGTCCAATCCGTAGCCTCAGAAAACTCCAGCCCCACAGAGTCAACTTCCCGGATCGGGGGCTCCAGACAACGCCATACCGCCAGCCACCTCTCCGGTCAGCTGGTGCACCAACAGCGACCCACACACACCAGGCACCAGGTGACAACTGAGGATCATGGGCGCTGCAACTGCTTCCCCTGGCAGACAAACAGCGAATCCCTCTTCCTACTTATATAGTTGTTGTGATGTTTTCGGAGACAAACGTTGCTGGTTCAAAAACCGAACAATATATTGTATGTCGATAAGTACATTGAGCCATTTTTAAATTGTGAGAAAACAAGATGTGCCATGAGCAACCCACCTCTGGCTAAACACCTTCTTTTCCTAGTTAGTCAGACAGTTTATGCAGTTACTCCCAGATTTACCCAATTATGACATCGATTACCTGAAAAATCCCTCGTCGACTTTAATAATGTTTCATAAACAAAACTGTGCACATATTGTACCTTTGTTTCTCAAAAAGAGAGTGTAAGAATCTCAACACTCCTAAAATATGACAAATGCATTTATGTCAAAGATTATAATATTCATGAGAACACATACTGATATGATAATATGAAACAAGTTCATATTATATTCTCACATTGCGTTATAGTAAACTTTATCCACATAGAATCTTTGTTTCATTCCCTCATTCCGACGCCTCCGTTTAAGAAATGTTCTGAAGTAGCTGACATTATCACTTCCATAAAAAATACTCATTGCGAGACTTCATCGTGAATGTTTCTTGTGGGAATTACACTCCACGCCTCTTAGTATGTTTTGAATTGTTCACACTTCAAGGTTCAAATGTTTGTGTAGCAAATCTTTGTCATTGATATATTTTTTTCAGTTTGCTAGACATAACTAACAGAAATGTTGTCAAAGGGACTAAATATTAAGAATGGTTTCATACACTCTCAAATAGTAAGTGTATAAATATTGTCTTGGGAATAATTTGTCGCCAAGAGCAGCTGCGAACGTCTGGTTAGTGGGTAATGGTACATAAGAACGTCGACCGGTGTAGGTATTGGGCTTTGTAGCCCAAACTCGCCGTGGCTCATTTCTGTGAACAAAAGGTGTGTTCCCCTCTGGCACATGCTTCCTGAGAGTGCGAGGTTTAGTGTTGACGTTGCCATCCCTCTGCCAGCGGTGGATCCACCTGAAGACGGTGGTAACGCCTGTTTCTGTCTCCCTGGCGATGGCGTGGAGAGATTTGCCACCCATCCACATTCTCACAAACCTGGCCCGCTCTGCCACGGTTGTCATTTTTTTTGTCCGATGATGCTTCATTGATGCCCCTGCATGAAAAAAAACGAGCGATAATTCAGCACTACCTCGTTTTATGGACAGATTCTGCGCCGCATCGATATGATCAACACACGAAACAGTGCTTGCCAAGTTTTTATTTATTTAAGGCGATCCCTAAATTCATTCTTTTCATAGCTTTAAGACCAACGGGGTTCATATACACTGTTCTAATTGCATAAGTTAATAAATATATAGTTAATAAATATAATAAATATATAGTTAATAAATATCAATTTATTTAAGTAGATTTTTGGTTGTTTTATTCCATTAACGTTATCTTCAGACAAAATGTAAATCACAACGATGGGTACCGGGCTCGACAACTGATGACAGCGACTGAATATTGGAACTTGATCGATATGAACGCTTTCCAACTTGACATGAATATATTATTCACATCATATGTTTGTTTGTAAATAAGCTCTCAGTGTTTCCAGACAATGTTGAGAAAGTGCGAGTGGGGAAGGAATTTAGGCGCTCCACCTAAGCCCGCATTCCAGGTTTCCAAGGCATGGTGTAGAGCTGTGTGGTGGTGGTGAAAGCCCATTCGTTTCCAACACCACCACACAGCCGTACGCCAGGCCTTGGGAACCTGGAATGGGTCTTAAGTCGAGCGCCTAAAGTTTTGATTGTAAATCATTTATCCATTTATTTCACAATGTAATAGTATATGTAATATTACATGTAATAGCACAATGTAATGTACATGCAAAACATATGTATTAATTAGTAGGCCTTCCCGAGGCTGTCAGTAACAACCGTGTGATCCTTATATATAGGCTGCGGTAACTCGGAGTTTGAAAACCATTACTCAAAACCAGGGATGGCGAGCCTATGGCACTCATGTTCAGGGTGGCACCCAAGAAAATTTTGCTGGCTCATGACGTTCAATGCCGTCCCTTGATTCTTTAATCACTACTCATAATAAATAAATACATATATAAAGATCATCATTTCAGTCAAATGAAGCATGGGTGATTTTCTGTAAATCACAAGTGGTAAGAAACGTTCATGGATGTCCCACTTGAGACATCCATGAATGTCCAAGTTATAACAGCTAGATCGTCGTGAGAACATGTGATGGTGGAGAACAAGTTATTAATTGATTCGCAGGCCAATAATGATATCAGTATTTAGAATCATGACTCCACCCTAGCCTATGACCCGGGAATTATAACAGTTTCCCGCTCTGTTCACATTCTCTTGACCATTGTCTTCGAAGTAAACCTACACGTACATAGGAAAGATGAGAGTAAATTCGATTTTGCAGTTATTAAGAAGATTCATTTGTCATAAGGGAATGGAAAATGCATGGAAACGAGGACACGAATTTCCCCCAACAGAAGGCGACGTTAGAAATCTTCAGAACCAGGAGCCCAGGTTGTTGGCATGGTAACACTCAAGACGCCGTAGATCGGATCCATAACAGTGCAACTGAATTTCAAGATGTCTTGCAAGAAGGCGCTGCGACTGGCCCAAGCACACTGGCTCACTAACACTGGAGACCCAGTAAGAATAGCGCACTGCCACCCAGATCTTCTCACCTGTTGGCCTAATATTTCTATATTGATGCGGTATTATCAATCAGTTGTGCTGATGTACTGCAGCATGTGAGCCCAGGAACTGAGCTCGACGAACGGTATTCGTTGGGAATTTGCCACAGAAGCTGGGTGAAAAGGCCACTTCAACGGCCATGGAGGACATTCCCAATGCATGTCGTTTAACGCAAATTACGACATTTCAAAACGTGTGTTTATGCCGAGGAAGATACTCCAAGTGATGTACTACATACGAGGAAGGACGCCTCATCTTCAAGACTGCACCAAAGAGGTTATAAGAATCATGTGGAGTCGTCCTTTGGTCCCGCGACTTTCGACCTTGTGACGTTTTCTTGAAGGAGTGTTCAGGACCAAGCATCTGTGAGAAACTTGGATGACTTTCAAGACATAATGTGTATTACATGGGCTGATATGCATACCCATGGAGTTATGAACTTCAGCAGTACGACTATAACTGAACTCAAAGTTAACGGAATATAGCTCTGTTTAGTTAGAAATTATTAATTAGCAAAGGAACCAGTAGTCCCAGGCAACAAACAAATGATAAGCTAGCATCATAAGTAGACACTAGGCTTATTAAAGATTTGCTAATGACTAGAAACACAGTAAAATATAGTATATTAATGTTGGAAACAAACAGCTTAACAGCTAACAAGATAACAGCTAAGATATTGGTTCATGTAAAAACTCTTTCCATTTGTCTTAATGAGAGCACTGACGTTCAATCAGCCAGGCTTGCCATTATTACTCTAATGTACGGGTGGTGAATTATGTGAAGAACTTGTTGACATGTGTGGTTACCTGAATAACCCTATGGTTTACTGACTTCACAGGGGCTGCAATATGAAATTTCAACAAATTGTCTAATCGACAGGCTGACCTTTCAAAAACAGCTTTTGTGATAACTTAATGTGCACCCAGCATGATTGGTAAAGAAGCAGAATATGTAAATGTGTTGGCAAACGTCTATTGGACAGCTACTGTAGGCCTTCATTGTATCGTACACAAGGAGGCCTTGTGTGCAAAAACTGGTCTAAAGGTACTTGAGGAAAAGATGAAAATTGTAACTGAGATTATTATATATCTCTGGGTGCTGAACCCATCCTCCTGAAATTATAGTACTTATAATAAATATTGGGTTGAACGTATCAATATGTGGTGATGGGCCTCCAGTAAACCAGTTTTTGTTCTATTAATTATGTCGAGTGTGGAAAAACACAAAGGTGAAAACCAAACTTAAATAGTCCTTGGCATAATATAGTACGTTTATGTTCTATATTGGGCTTACGATATCGTGTATTATGCCTAAGATTAACAGGAGAGTTTAGGTTAGGTTTAGTTAGATCCTATATTTATCTTGCGGATATAACACTTATCTGTTTTGTCCGATATTAATAATACGAAAGTCAACTTTCCGGTGGTCAATCTCTACATATTGGAACTTTCGAACCAATAGTTACTGTAAGTACTCTCAGTTTAGGAGGACTGGCTAGGTGCTTATAAAAAACGACTATATAACAATATAACATATATTTATCGGCCTAGTAGCAAATCTGTCCTTCAACAATTGATCGTTGTGTTTGGATGAAATCCGTGTTTTTTTGTTTAGATGAGTGAAGAGAAATATTATTGTCAAGAATTATCTGACATTGTGTGGATTAGTCGATAGAATTTTTTCACAGATTTCTCCTTAAATTTAAATTACAAAAATACCAAATTATAGGGATATATCAAAACTCTTGATATTATATTGGATAACATAAAACCCGCTGATATGAAAATGACTATTTTTAAAGGTGATGTTAACAATAGCATTTTACATAATTTTCTTACCTAGAAAACATGTGCCAGATCTTGAAATTCATAAGAAAACAGATAATCTTAGGCATTATATAAAATTTTCCGTCATCAGTGATTTAACCCACTGATCAATTTTATTTATAAGTTACTAAATTCATGACAGTTGATGACATTGCCAAATTCGAAAAGTGTGCAGGAGCCGTAAGATTAGACAAACTTAATTTGAAAATATTGTTGAGGAGTATATTGGGTAATTTTGAGATGCAATTGATTAATTTTTAATCAATTACAAAGCAACTCTCTCTGAAGGCAAAATTTTTTCGACTTAATAGCTGAACTAAAAATATTGAAAGAGATCGGATAGTTGCTGGATCAATGTAGAAAATGAACTTTGAAACTCAGGAATTTCATTGCTGAAACTTTTGATTGAAAATTATTCTAAAGGTGATATTAACAGTATTTTTACATTTAATATCAAATGTACATTCAAATGAGTCATTATTTTTATAAATGAAGCTGGTCAGGTCTAATTGAAGGATCAGACACACTAGTGAAACTACCGCCCCACGCATAGCTCTTAAAACAACCAAATATATAGCCCGTATATAATAAGTCTGACATCATTGTTGCGGCTGCATCAGTCTGTGTGTGTAAAATCATTTAATTTCCTCTTATATTATCTTTTGTTTAATTATAAGGAAGGGAAGGGCCTTATCATGTGAAAACGCCAAGCCGTTACTACTATAAAGCACTCGGAAAAGATCAGGAAAAGATATGGGATGGGAAGGGAGGGAGGGAGGGAGGAATAGTGTCCAACCAACTTGGTCGGTCGGAAATTGAACGCAGACCTGCATGAAGCGAGACCGTCGCTCTACCGTCCCACCCAAAATATGAACCAAAATATCTATATTCGCATGTCTTGTTGCGCCCACGCCACGCTTCTGGGGCCTGGCTGCCTAAGAATTGAGAACGTGAGCTACGATAGTCAGGAAAAACTGTGTATAGTAAGCACAATCCGTGGATAGTATATACACATATACTGTCACCAGGACCCGAGTATAGTCAGCAGGCTCCGTACATAGTTAACAGGATCTGTATATTGTCAGCAGAACCCGTGTATAGCCACCAGGACCCATGGATTGCCAGCACGATTTATGTATAGTCAGTAGGATCAGTGTATAATCAGTAGAACCTGTGTATAGTCAACTGAACACGTGCATAGTTAGTAGGACCTGGGTATCTTTAGTATAACCCGTGTATAATCAGCAGGACTTGTTTATCTTTAGCAACACCCGTGTATAGTTAGTAGGATATGCGTATAGTCAGGATCCATATATAATCAGCAGGCGAGAATATTGTTTACTGTCTTCACTTGTTTGGTGTAGATAAAGATGAACCTATCAAGGAGGATGGTCATTGGTCTTCGAGAGCGTCAATATTGCAGTGTTTTTCCCTTCTTTAACCCACCCAAATTTTAGCGTTAGGGTCGAAAGCGTACACAAATGATGCATTGGGTGCACGGAAGGCTGCTTCGGTGAATCCCAAGATGTGAGCCAGATATTGATATCTGGCTCATTTACAGAAATAAAGTTGATAACTAAGGTTGACCAAACCACACACAATTGAAGAGACGACGACCTTTCGGTCCGTCCTGGAACCATTATCAAGTCGATTGTGATGAGACGAGGGAGGCAAGGGCATTAAGTAAGGCAAGAGAGAGGTGAGGAGATGGAAATCTTAGATGAAGGTAAGAGCTAGGTAAAAAGGTACGGAAGGTAAGGTGTAATAAAGGGTGTAATAATAGAAGTAAGAATGAAAACGTGAGAGAAAAAATAGAAAGAAAAAGAAAGAGACAAGGAAGGGTAGGCTTATGTTAGGTCACGTTCGAAGAAAGTTTAAAACATTTGAGAAAGGGAACTGGGAACTGTTTCATACTGTGAAAGGGAACTTGAAAGGTTGTACTTGAAACACGAATTAAAATGTAACCTCGTCAATAACAGGAGTTGAAATATGCCATATGTAATGAGAACTTGCTGAACATTTTATTGTGCGAGGAAGTTTCACGATGGCGCTCTTGTCAAATAATATAAATATGAAAATCTTGGGAGATACCTTCACAGTGAAGACACCTGGCCTCTTGATAAATTAATACACAACCTTGTAGTGTGAAGTTGGAGAAGTTTACATGGGAACAGGAATTAGTAAAGTGTTCACATAGACGGAACCTAAATAGGAATTTTTTTCATGTAATGTGTAATCCACTTTACTAGTAAAATTGCAAATCAGAATATCAAAAACAGGTTCGATTAATTCATTCTTATTGTATAGTATGAATGTGAAATTCGAATGGCTTATAGAAGACGTAATTTTGAAAAACAAAAAATATATTACTGAGCTTCTTAAGGGAGTTAGAACAAACCTTAGGCCAAGATGAACAGTAATATGTGATAACAAAAAATGGCCAGCTTCGAGTTCCGAAATATTTTTTTATACATTGATGCACAATATAGGTCATGACTCAATATGAGGACGACTCTCCTGCAAATATAATTGAACCTATACCAAATGGGCAAAATATCCCTGAGTAACGTTATTTCAACTTTGAATTAGCGTTACTCTTAAAAACTGTGCCCACTGATTAGCTAGTATGGATCTAACAGTGAAACAGATAGATTATAATTCTAACATGACTTGTCCTAGGTCTAAATAAGCAGTCAAAGACATAACATATGTATTCGAAGGACTAATTGTGTACATATTTGTGCAATACTTATCCATGGATAAATAACGATTAATTGTTGCCTTCTCTCTCGAGAACAAAACAACTAGATTGGTAAAAGAATATTTTGTTTGAATAGAAGATTAGTTTACCAGTAGAGGAATAGTATAACAATAGTGTAACAGTAGAAGGGTAGTATAAAAGTAGAAGAGTATTATATCAGTAGAAGACTAATATAGCTGTAGAAGAGTAGTATGACAGTAGAAGAGAAGAATAATAGTAGAGGAGTAAAATAACAGTAGAAGAGTAGAATAACGGTAGAAGAGTAGAATAACAGTAGAAGAGTAGAATAACAGTAGAAGAGTAGAATAACAGTAGAGGAGTAGAATGACGATAGAAGAGTAGTATGACAGTAGAATAGTAGTATAACAGTAGAATAGTAGTAAACAATAGAAGAGTAGTATAACAGTAGAAGTTATAGAAGTAGTATAACAGTAGTATAACAATAGAAGAGTAGTATAACAGTAAAATAGTAGTATAACAGTTGAAGAGTGAGTAAATTTCTCTAAATATTTTTTTTTTTTAAATTTGGAAGGTTTTTACATGTTTTAGTTACATTAGTTAACAAATTAATATATATCTGATTGCTCAACCGTTGTAGTTAAATATAAACAATATCAGATATGTTGTATATTAGTTTCTTGGTAAACCATTCTGGGATATTTTACGAAAATTTAATATAATAGTCAAGCACAGGGGAAAATGAATTAAAATTCTATTTAACAAACAAGATACTGTGTATCACATGGTGAGTCAGGATATGTATACACCTGGAGGTTGATAGGCCTTAAACCCACAATAGTAGTTTACCGACCAGCCAGCAAGTGCGGTGTTCCCCTTCTTCTTCTTGAGGTTATCTTGAGATGATTTCGGGGCTTTAGTGTCCCCGCGGCTCGGTCCTCAACCAGGCCTCCACCCCCAGGAAGCAGCCTGTGACAACTGACTAACACCCAGGTACCTATTTTATTGTTAGATAAGAGGGGCATAGGGTGAAAGAAACTCTGCCTATTGTTTCTCGCCGTCGCCCGGGATCGAGCCCGGGACCACAGGATCACAATTCCAGCGTACTGTCCGCTCGGCCGACCGGCTCCGATGCCGGCTCGGACAGTATGCTGTCCGGCTCTGCCGACCAACCCTGACAATAATTCCAATACTCACAGTGTATGTACACCTAAAAGCAGGGTATATTTACTAGAAATTACTGTTTTTTGAAGTTTATTGGACAGACAATGATTGAGATGTGTCAAACGTTTGGACGGAAATACTCTTTGCTAAGGATCCTTGTACGGTAAAGTTTCCAGAATATGATGGTCACGATAGAGCATTTTAAAGAAATATAGAGCCAACAGACTACTGTACTTAAAAGGATTTCGTGTGAGTTTTCCAAAGAATTAAAGAGAATATCGTGTGAGTTATCCAAAGAATTAAAGAGAATATCGTGTGAGTTATCCAAAGAATTACCGAGAATATCGTGTGAGTTATCTAAAGAATTAACGAGAATATCGTGTGAGTTATCCAAAGAATTAACGAGAATATCGTGTGAGTTATCCAAAGAATTAACGAGAATATCGTGTGAGTTATCCAAAGAATTAACGAGAATATCCTGTGAGTTATCCAAAGAATTAACGAGAATATCGTGTGAGTTATCCAAAGAATTAACGAGAATATCCTGTGAGTTATCCAAAGAATTAACGAGAATATCGTGTGAGTTATCCAAAGAATTAACGAGAATATCGGGTGAGTTATCCAAATAATTAATGATAATTATTCCCGAACATTCAGTGGCATAAAAGATCAAGTTGGGAATGATGTTGATGTCCAGACTAGGAGAGAACATTCCGTCATGATGACGTGGGAATCATAAGAGCATAATAAAATATTCTAATGCAATTAGTAGAATAATACAGAACGTAAGATAATTATCACAATAAATCGTTAATCCAGTACAACTAAATGATACTTGGAAAGGATATGAGGACAGAATAGGAGCTTGGATTAAGGGGGTCGAAATTAAGAAACACTGTCCAATCACGTGAGACCGGTGACCAAAAGCCGAGCTTTACAGAAGTAAGTATGAAGTAGATTAATTGAGTGGTTTATCATATTTACTCCTAGTGAATAGATTTGAGTAATAATAGTTTCTTTTATTTCTCATTTTAACATCATGTACGAAGAGTCACAATAACGTTGCTGAAGATATGAAGACCGAAACTCACATTAGATGATGGAAAAACAACGACATTTCAATCCGTCCTGGACCATCACCATGTCGTGTGTGTGTGTTTGTGTGGAAGAGAGGAACGAGCGAGCGAATGAAGAAAAGAGAGTGAAATGAGGCATAGGTAAGATAAGAAGTTAATTTCTAGAAGAAGGGTCATGCGAAAGGCAAGATGGGAAGAATGGTACGAACGGGAGGAATAATAATGGGAAGAAGGAAGAATGGGAAGAGGTAAAAATAATTGGGGATTGAATGAAAAAGAAAAGGAGGTAAGGAAATGGGGGTATCCTTAAGTCAAGTCACGTTAGTTAGAAAAGTTAGAGCATTTAAATATGCACTGTGAAAGGAAAGAGTCAACAGCATCAAAACCAGAACTTAGGATCATGGGTATGTTGTGTATTAGAGCCGATTCTACAAGATGGCGTCTGTGAAGTGTAGAGGCAGGAACAATTATTTTAGAAGAACAATCTAAAGGAAGATTAGTGTCCCTAACATGGCAGAAGAGAGCAGTGTTTGTGTCTGCAGACTTAACACTTCTCTTGTGTTCCTTAAGTCTGTTATTTAGTTAATGGCCGATGGAGAAACGACCGAAACAAAGTCATTTCTCCATCTTCTGATGTGTGGTTTGGTCATCGTAACATCATGTATTCCAGAACTACACATAGAGTAATTGTAATTGTAAAAAGTTGTCATGAACAAGGTGTGGGTTACTAAATGTCCTAGTATACTAAGTGTACTAAGTGTTTATTCATTGTCTATACAAAATATACTGCAATACTATAAGTAGTAAATATCGGTATTTAAAATTTTTTTCAATACAAGATGTTAAATGCATTGAACCACATTGAACTGTATCATCCATACAGGGATTAAAACATATTTGGTGAGGTAAACTCTGATATCGTCACTTTACACTTGAAAGTGTAAAGTGACAGCGTGTACCCTCTGTACACGCTGTTATCACTACACACGACCCTCACTACACCCGACCCTCACTAAACACGACCCTCACTACACCCGACCCTCACTAAACACGACCTTCACTACACACGACCATCACTACACACGACCCTCACTACACACGACCCTCACTGCACACGACCTTCACTACACACGACCCTCACTAAACACGACCCTCACTTCACACGACCCTCACTACACACGACCCTCACTACACAAAGGGAAGGTGAGAATGTTACATTGGAAGGAAATGCCTCTGTACCTGAAACATTTGCGGACATACTGAAAAAGAGCTCAGAAGCAATGGCCACAGTGAGGGAAGTAGCCAATCAAGCTGCTACTTCACAGGAAGCAGCAAGGTGCCACACTCAGCTGCTGGAGAGAAAAAGATCAGTGGTAGTTGTAGGCATCAAAGAACAGGAAGGATCCAACAGGCAAGAATGGAATAGCAAGGATAGAGAGGCAATACCTGGGCTACTGAAGGGGTTACAGATGGAAGGGGCTGAACAAAACATTGAGAAGGTTTTCAGGTTGGGCTGGTACAACAAGGACAGAAACCGATTTGTGAAGGTGGTGTTTACAAACGAAACCACGAAGGAGGATATTCTCGAAAGAAAGAGTTGTCTGCAGCATGTGGAGGGATACAAAAAAGTATTCCTGCAGAGGGACAGGACGAAGGAGGTGAGAGCCAGGGCAGCAGAGGCAAGGAGGAAGCGTAGGGAGAGAGGAGCAAACCAGGAAATCACAGCCTCCATCATAACAGTCCCAGAGACAAGAGGGGAACCCAAGACGAGCATCCCAGCCACACCAGAGGGGAGGGCAACACCACCACCCCCCTCTGCATAGAAACCCTCCCTTCCCCTCACCCTACCTGCCCCCACCCAAAACCACCCCATTCTGACCCTGTCACCCCTTCCCCATTCCCGTCATGTCCCCCCTCCCACCTTTCCCCCCCTGTTTCCCCTCCCCCTTCATCCCATACCCTACCTATTCCACCTCCCCCCTCACCCAGTATCCTCCATGTCCCCCCTATCTCCTTAACCCACACCCTACCTGTTCCCCCTTCCCTTAAACCCCCACCCCCCACCCCAAAATCCTCTGAGACCCTGCAAACCACCTCACAGATCTTCTCACCCACGGAACAGCTTCCCACACAAGCAGAATGCTTGCCAAGAAAGTGACAAGAAAATGATCAGAAGTGAGCTTCAAGGCAATGTACACTAACATAGATGGGATTACAAATAAAACAAGTGAACTCGGAGAATGGGCACTAGAAGAAAACCCAGACATAATAGAACTCACAGAAACAAAACTAACGAAAACTATAACAAACGCAGTGTTTCCACAGGGCTACTATGTAGTGAGGAAAGAGAGAGAAGGGAGAAGAGGAGGTGGTGTAGCTTTGCTAGTAAGAGAAGGCTGGAGTCTCAAAGAGATGGTAATTCAGAACAGTGAAGGTTTCAATGACTACATATCAGGCACCATAGCAACTAGAAGACAGAAAATTATAGTAGTAGTCATATATAACTCCCCATCGAATGACAGAAGACCCAGACAGGAATATGATAGAAACAACTTGGCCACCATCAATATAATGGAGAAAGCAGCTTCTGTGGCTAGCAGGAACGGATCCAGACTACTAATCATGGGAAACTTCAACCATGGGAAGATAGATTGGGGGAACAGAGACCCACATGGAGGCCCAGACACATGGAGAGCTAAGTTGCTGGATGTGGCAACAAGAAACTTTTAAAGTCAACACGTCAAGGGACTGAAAGAATGAGAGGAGGGGATGAACCAGCCTTGCTTGATCTGATATTTACCCTAAATGAGTCGGATATAAGGGAAGTTAAGTTGGAAGCCCCCTTGGGAATGAGTGATCATATTGTATTGAGCTTTGAGTACCTGGTTGAGCTAGGAATTATCACTCCAACAAAGAACTGGGAAACAAAGGGTTGGCGTACCGAAAGGGAAACTATGAGGAGATGAATAAATTCCTATGGGATATACATTGGGACACAGAACTCGAAACCAAGTCCGTACAAGACATGATGGACTATGTCACCCAAAAATGTCAGGAGGCTGTAAGCAGGTTTGTAACAGTCCGACAGGAAAAAACAAAGAAGCAAAGGAAAAATCCGTGGTTTAATAGGAATTGTATGAAAACAAAGGAGCTGAACAAAAGGGCATGGAGGAACTTCCGTAATAACAGAACACCAGAAAGTAGAGAGAGATACCAGAGAACCAGGAACGAGTATGTTAGTGTGAGAAGAGCAGCTGAGAAAAGGTATGAAAATGATATAGCTAATAAAGCCAAGGCCGAACCAAAGCTACTACAAACCTTAGGGTGGGCGAGGAAAGGTACACAGAGAATGACAAAGAGGTGTGTGAAGAACTCAACAAAAGGTTCCAGGAGGTCTTTACAATAGAACAGGGAGATGTAACGGCGCTAGGAGATGTGGCAGCAAACCAGGTGACCTTGGAAAGGTTCGAAATTACAAGAGATGAGGTCAAGATGCGCCTATTGGAGCTGGATGTGAGAAAAGCTGTTGGGCCGGACGGAATCTCACCATGGGTATTGAAAGAGTGTGCAGGAGCACTTTGCTTGCCACTCTCCATAGTGTATAGTAGGTCACTGGAAACGGGAAACCTACCAGAAATATGGAAGACTGCTAATGTAGTACCAATATACAAAAAGGGTGACAGACAAGAGGCACTGAACTACAGGCCAGTGTCCTTAACTTGTATACCATGCAAGGTGATGGAGAAGATTGTGAGAAAAAACCTAGTAACACATCTGGAGAGAAGAGACTTCGTGACAAATCGCAAACAAAGGTTCAGGGAGGGTAAACCTTGCCTGACTGGCTTAATAGAATTCTACGACCAGGTGACAAAGATTAAGCAAGAAAGAGAAGGCTAGGCGGACTGCATTTTCTTGGAATGTCGGAAAGCCTTTGACACAGTGCCGCATAAGAGGCTGGTACATAAGCTGGAGAGACAGGCAGGTGTAGCTGGTAAGGTGCTCCAGTGGATAAGGGAGTACCTAAGTAATAGAAAGCAGAGAGTTACGGTGAGGGGTGAGACCCCGGATTGGTGTGAAGTCACCAGTGGAGTCCCACAGGGCTCTGTACTCGGT
The DNA here is from genome assembly GCF_040958095.1 of Procambarus clarkii. Classification (NCBI taxonomy): domain Eukaryota; kingdom Metazoa; phylum Arthropoda; class Malacostraca; order Decapoda; family Cambaridae; genus Procambarus; species Procambarus clarkii. Next base: position 30,190,480 of record NC_091153.1, read on the forward strand.
CCTATCTTGTTTCTTATATGTGTAAATGGTCTCCCAGGGGGTATAGATTCATTTCTCTCGATGTTTCCTGACGATGCCAAAATTATGAGAAGAATTAAGACAGAGGAGGACTGCTTGAGGCTTCAACAAGACCTAGACAAGCTGAAGGAATGGTCGAACAAATGGTTGATAGAGTTTAACCCAAGCAAATGCAATAAAATGAAGATAGGTGTAGGGAGCAGGAGGAGAGATACTAGGTATCATCTGGGAGATGAAATTCTTCAAGAATGAGAGAGAGAAAAAGACTTGGGGGTTGACATCACGCCAGACCTGTCCCCTGCTGCCTATATCAAGAGGATAACATCAGCGGCATATGCCAGGCTGGCCAACATAAGAACGGAATTCAGAAACATGTGTAAGGAATCGTTCAGAACTTTGTATACCATATATGTCAGGCCAATCCTGGAGTATGTAGCCCCAGCATGGAGTCCATATCTAGTCAAGGATAAGACTAAACTGGTAAAGGTTCAAAGGTTTGCCACCAGACTAGTACCCGAGATCAGAGGTATGAGCTACGAGGAGAGACTACATGAATTAAACCTCACTTTCCTGGAAGACAGAAGAGTTAAGGGGGACATGATCACCACATTCAAGATTCTCAAGGGAATTCATAGGGTAGATAAAGACAGGCTATTTAACACAAGGGGCACACTCACCAGGGGACACAGGTGGAAACTGAGTGCCCAAATGAGCCACTGAGATATTAGAAAGAACTTTTTTAGTGTCAGAGTGGTTGACAAATGGAATGCATTAGGCAGTGATGTGGTAGAGGTTGACTCCATACAGTTTCAAGTGTAGATATGATAGAGCCCAATAGGCTCTAGAACTTGTATACCTGTTGATTGACGGTTGAGAGGCGGGATCTATGAGCCAGAACTCAACCCCCGCAAGCTACACACCACACTCACTACATACGACCCTCATTACACACGACCCTCACTACATACGACCCTCATTACACACGACCCTCATTACACACGACCCTCACTACACACGACCCTCACTACATACGACCTTCACTACATACGACCTTCACTACACACGACCCTCATTACACACGACCCTCATTACACACGACCCTCACTACTCACGACCCTCACTACATACGACCTTCACTACACACGACCCTCACTACACATGACCCTCACTACACACGACCCTCACTACACACGACCCTCACTACACACGACCCTCACTACACACGACCCTCACTACACACGACCCTCACTACACATGACCCTCACTACACACGACCCTCACTACACATGACCCTCACTACACACGACCCTCACTACATACGACCTTCACTACATACGACCTTCACTACACACGACCCTCATTACACACGACCCTCATTACACACGACCCTCACTACACACGACCCTCACTACATACGACCTTCACTACATACGACCTTCACTACACACGACCCTCATTACACACGACCCTCATTACACACGACCCTCACTACACACGACCCTCACTACACACGACCCTCACTACACATGACCCTCACTACACACGACCCTCACTACACACGACCCTCACTACACACGACCCTCACTACACACGACCCTCACTACACACGACCCTCACTACACACGACCCTCACTACACACGACCCTCACTACACATGACCCTCACTACACATGACCCTCATTACACACGACCCTCACTACATACGACCTTCACTACACACGACCCTCATTACACACGACCCTCATTACACACGACCCTCACTACACACGACCCTCACTACATACGACCTTCACTACATACGACCTTCACTACACACGACCCTCATTACACACGACCCTCATTACACACGACCCTCACTACACACGACCCTCACTACACACGACCCTCACTACACACGACCCTCACTACACACGACCCTCACTACACATGACCCTCACTACACATGACCCTCACTACACACGACCCTCACTACACACGACCCTCACTACACACGACCCTCACTACACACGACCCTCACTACACACGACCCTCACTACACACGACCCTCACTACACACGACTAGAAAAGACTTTCCCTGTATCAAATACTTGTGATGATCTCACTATTAGAAACAAATAACATTCTCTTCAAAGACTTTCGACCTACAGGACCATTACTACATGTGTACTACAGAAGGCTCACTACACACGGTCTTCACTAAACAAGGAGTGTAAACGCTGATGATTAATCTAATCACAGCCTCGACACCTTCAATGGTGCAGTAGTGATCTTCCCATCTCATGTCGTCCCTTCAGGGGCGCCCCAGGTTCATGAGCAATTTTAATCCGCACTTAGTGAAATATTAACATGTGTTATAAAATGGAAGAAGTTGGCTTACTCTAGGCAAGATGAACTGCTGTAAGGATGTGCTGTCTCGACGAGGATTCACGGAGAAGTGTGACTCGCGAGGCAGTGTCGCTGGTTTTTATAGCAAAGCGCCGACAAATCTCGGCTATTGATTGGCTGAACGCTGTATCAACAAATGGTTTGATTCGATGATTTAATATTTTCTCATATATTCCAACTTGTACATTCCCCCTTGGTTATCTTGTGGCCCAACCACTTCGGCTGGACGGTAAAGCGACGGTCTCACTTCAAGTAGGTCTGCATTAAATCCCCGACAGTCAAAGTGGTTGGTGACCATACTTTCCATCCGTCTCATGCCAAATTCTTATCCTGATCCATTTCAAGTGATTTATATAGTAAATATGGCTTGGCGCTTTTCCTCATAATTCCCTTCCCTTCTGGGACTCACACTAACTCCAGCATGAAAGAATTGCAAAAGATATGATGGTTGAGACTTGTAAAGGAGATTGTGGCAATGTGGGGGCTGGTGACGGTGGTACTGGCAGTGTTGGGGCTGGTGACGGTGGTACTGGCAGTGTTCGGGCTGGTGACGGTGGTACTGGCAGTGTTGGGGCTGGTAACGCTGGTACTGGCAGTGTGGGGGCTGGTGACGGTGGTACTGGCAGTGTTAGGGCTGGTGACGCTGGTACTGGCAGTGTGGGGGCTGGTGACGGTGGTACTGGCAGTGTGGGGGCTGGTGACGCTGGTACTGGCCGTGTGGGTGCTGGTGACGGTGGTACTGGCAGTGTGGGGGCTGGTGACGCTGGTACTGGCCGTGTGGGTGCTGGTGACGATGGTACTGGCAGTGTGGGGGCTGGTGACGGTGGTACTGGCAGTGTTGGGGCTGGTGACGCTGGTACTGGCAGTGTGGGGGCTGGTGACGCTGGTACTGGCAGTGTGGGGGCTGGTGACGCTGGTACTGGCCGTGTGGGTGCTGGTGACGCTGGTACTGGCAGTGTGGGGGCTGGTGACGGTGATACTGGCAGTGTGGGGTGCTGGTGACGTGGTACTGGCAGTGCGGGGTGCTAGTGACGGTGGTACTGACAGTGTGGGGCTGGTGATAGTGGTACTGGCAGTGTGGTGGCTGGTGACGGTGGTACTGACAGTGTGGGGGCAGGTGACGATGGTACTGGCAGTGTGGGGGCTGGTGACGGTGGTACCGACAGTATTGGGGGCTGGTGACGGTGGTACTGGCAGTATGGGGGCTGGTGACGGTGGTACTGACAGTGTGGGATTGGTGATGGTAGTACTGACAGTGTGAGGGCTGGTGATGGTGGTACTGACAGTGTGGTGGCTGGTGACGGTGGTACTGGCAGTGTGGGGGCTGGTGACGGTGGTACCGACAGTGTAGGGCGCTGATGACGGTGGTACTTGCAGTGTGAGGGGCTGGTGACGGTGGTACTGACATGGGGGGGAGCTGGTGGCGGTGGTACTGACAGTGTGAGTAGTGGAAAGTAGGCCTACTCGCTGCAATTTTGTTTTTTTGAGCTGCAGCGAGATTTAAAATTTTAATTTTTAAATTTTGCCCCGAGGGGCGAGTTTATTGGGCAGCCCCACTCATCTTGTGAGTGAACATACCGCCATAGCAGCATGTACAACACTCCCCAATAGGAAGAAAACCCGCTGGGTTGTTCATCCTGTCACTTGTACTCAGACACAGCTGGGACTTGCTTAACTGTCTCAAGTGAACAGCTCCTCAAACAAGAAGATTAACATCTATCAACCCTTAAAAGTTTACGTTATCTTGCGGGCGCAAAATGGGGGAATCTTTTAAGAACAGTATCAATATTTGACAAACAGTGTTTTCTTAACTCAAACAATGTTTGGTTTATTATTCTACACATAGTTCTGATTTCTCTCAGGTGTTCACATTCACGTAGATAGTTTTCAAGGCGGTGTCCATCACTCTCTCCACAGATTCTACAACTTCGCTGATCAACTGTTGTTTCCATTCCATATCTACATGGATATTTGTATCCAAGACGGATTCTCGCTATTACTGATTCTCTCCCTCGTCCTCCTCCTCTTCGGCCATAATGACTAGGATTGCCAGCTTCAACCATGTTGTACCATCGTACAGGTTCACTGGTTTGTGCTTCTATCCTCCTTTCCTCAGTTACCTTGTCACGGTGATGTTGCCTGACAATACCTCTAATTTGTAGTAGACTCTTGGGTATGAAGTATTCAGTATGGTCTCCTTCAGCCTCTTCAGCAGCCAGCACATCTGCTCGTTCATTCCCACATATTCCAACATGGGAGAGAATCCACAGAAACTTGATGACTCTTCCCTGATTGGTAAGTACTCTCACAGCTCTCTTAATTTCAGCGACTATTGCAAGATTTTCTGCCCGATTTTTACTTAGGCTTTGCAGTGCTACTTTTGAATCGGTGCAAATCACTGCACCATTAGTGTTCCGTTCAAGAAACCTTAACGCCATAACAATCGTAGTTAGCTCTGCTTGCGTTGAAGAGGCATAGTTCTCAATACGCGCTTTTTCTTCATTTCTGCGTTGGAAAGTATTATCCTTGATTACCGTGTATGCTACACCAGCCCTTCCATTGACAGGATTAGATGACCCGTCAGTGTAGATTTGATCTAGTTCATCTCCGGCTTCTTTATAAATTTCCTCGAGATACTTGTGCCTCATTTCTTGTGCTATCATGTTGGATTTTTTCATTGCCATTTCATTGATGATAATCTTGCATGAGTTATCCTTCCAGGGAGGTAACCTTTCTACAGGCAGGAGCTCACGGGCTTGCTAAAGCAGGTGAAGCTCTTCGAGATAGCAGACTGATCTGTGATGCCATTTTTTGCTTCTCCTGTTTCCCCCGGAAAGTAGCACAGAGATCAGTTTTTTCTTAGCAATATCATTGTAATGGGGATCTCTGGCTATCCTAATTGCAAGCTTAGCATTCAGCTCCTTAATTGCAGCGAGATGGCCTCAATTGTTTTTCGTTGCCCCGGTTGACTGCAGCCTCATGTTTTTTTCGTTACGCTAGTGGTATTAAACGACATCGTTATGGCCTCATGCGTTTTCATTACCCCAGTGGGATTAAACGGCTTCGCTATGGCCTCATGTGCTTTCGTTACCCCCCAGTGACCCTGAAACCGAATGTACAATAACGTCATTCCTAGTCTATTTTAAATCTCCTATTTACTTCCAATCTATGTTAACTAGAACATCAACTGACGTCATTAGATGAACTACAGTAGGTCTATTCCCAATTAATATCCCCCTTTCTTCTCCATTTATACACATCAACTATGTAACTCCATTAATATTCAGAAGGCCCTATTTATCCCCCTTACTTATCTGGAAGCATTATATTCAGTGCCCGGCCACGGATCGTTTATTGGTCATAAGAATGAATGAAACCCACCATCAACCATTTGCACGTAGCAAGGGGAAAGCAACACAGAGTATGAACTATCATGTATTGCAGCGTTCACCCCTGTTACCCAACCAGTATTTACCCAGGTCATTTTTTTCTAAATCTAAAAACTTATCCAACTGATACCCACTGTTTCGTGTTATGTCTCGTGTTGATGCTTTTAATAGGCTATTAATATCCCCCTTTGTCATGTTCCATTCACCTCTATCATGTCGCCCCTACTTCTTTTTCGCCTTTCTAGAGAATGTAATTTAAGCTTTGACAATCTTTCTTCAAGGATCATTTATTTAGCATAGGGCTAATAAAAATGAAAACCTACTATCAGTCATTTGTATGAAAACAGTAAAAAAAACAGTAAAAAATATGCAAAATACAGAATCTGCACAATTAATACACAACTTGCACAAGTATAATAATTGTGCTATTTGCACAGTTACAATCACAACCAACTAAATAAAACACTACACAATTTGCATTACATTTTTTCTAGGTATGTTTTGGTCATCATTTATAATATGCCGAGTTTAACCAACCCCCCAAAAGTCAGACTTTCACATGAATGAATGGCAAGTCTGACGTCCTATGAGCTCAATATAAAAACACACTTACCATAAATGTTTCAACATTATTAGCGCTAAACTATTGATCTAGCATATGTCCATTGTTGTTAATGTCTTATTAATACCCCCCTAGTTACAACCTCTTCAATCATGTCACCCATATTTATTTAGACAAACCCTCAAACAGACTTATTAGTTCTAGCCTTAGGGAGGTTAGGGACAGGCGAGGTTAGGTGAAGTTAGTAAATTCAATGATAATTTGAAGCAAATTTACTATATCCTATCAAAAATGCAAAAAATTAAAAACTAAATTCATCTAAATCAATCAAAAATTATACTTATAATATTGAAATTTAACCAAATTCAAGCTGGAAAAAAGCTAAACTAACTCAATATGAGCATCCCATATCCTCACATACAAGCCTATGTCACCTCTGTCAATACATAAATTAGCTATAGCAAGAGCCCTATAGGGGGGCCTCGTAGCCTGGTGGATAGCGCGCAGGACTCGTAATTCTGTGGCGCGGGTTCGATTCCAGCACGAGGCAGAAACAAATGGGCAAAGTTTCTTTCACCCTGAATGCCCTTGTTACCTAGCAGTGAATAGGTACCTGGAAGTTAGTCAGCTGTCACGGGCTGCTTCCTGGGGGTGGAGGCCTGGTCGAGGACCGGGCCGCGGGGACACTAAAAGCCCTTAAATCATCTCAAGATAACCTCAAGAAGCCCTAAAATAGGTAAATTTACAAAAATATTTGAATATGTTAGTTCATTACCCCCTCTAAGATATCCTACCCTAAACAACCTCACCTAACCTGGCCTAGCATATCCAAAGCAAGATTTGATTAAAGTTGGTGAAATTTGTACTATCCCATCTAAATGTAACCTAATTTAAGAAAATTTCCACAAATATACCCAAAAATGTTTTGTGACATAGCACAGTCACAGCCCATTTTAGCCAAGTTTTCACCTATTGCAACCTGCCCTAGACAACCTAACTTATCCAGACCTAACATATCCAAAGCTAGATTTGAATAAAGTTAGTTTAATATAAGCCATCCTACCTAATTTAAGTAAATTTCCACCAAATATACCCAAATATTTTGTATCATAGCACTGCCAAAGCCCATTTTAGCCGAGTTTTCACCTATTCTAACTTACCCTACCTTACCTATCATAACATATACAAAGCTAGATTTGATTAAAAGTTAGTGAAATTTATGCTGTCCAACCTAAATTCAACCTAATTGAAGACAATTTCCACCAAATATACCTAAATGTTTTGTAACATAGCACAGCCAATGTCTATTTTAGCCAAGTTTACGCCTATTCCAACCTACCCTTGACAACCTCATTGAACGTAACCTGACCTAACATATCTAAATCTGGATTTGATTAAAGTTGGAGGAAATTTAAGCTATCCCTCCTAAATTCAACCTAATTTAAGACAATTTCTACCAAATATACCCAAAATGTTTTGCATCATAACACAGCCAAAGCCCATTTTTTACCCCCCTTTTTACTTATTCCATCTAAACTTTCAATATCCAACATCCAGTCTTGGCACAACATCCCCCATTCCCAAGACCATTTTCGTAGAGCTAATGCTGTGTCCATCCAACTATTTCCAATATTCCAGATTAGTTGACCATCAACAACCATACCAAACCAGACAGACCTAACCTAACCTATCCTAACACCGCATTAGGTAATCCATCCAAATTATCCCAATTTGTGTCAATTCCACTACATTTTTCATAATTGTATCAAACCAAAACCCTAAATTCTACTAAATGTAACCTATGCACATCACATCCAGAGCACAAATTGACTGTTAAGAGCTGTTAATGTCTATTCCCAACTCCCATTCCACCCTAGATTACAGTTAATCATCTAAATTATCCCAATTTGTGTCAATTCCACAAAAAAATTCTAATTGTATCAAACCAAAACTCCAATTTCTGCTAAATGTACCTATGCACATCACATCCAGAGTGCTGTTAATGTCTATCCCCAGCTCCCATTTCACCCTAGATTACAGCTAATTTTGCTAATATATTATTATATGAAGTATGTATTAATAGGTATTTTTCCTGAAAACTAGCACAAATCAACCACCTCGGGCCTAACCTCAGATACGACATATACTCAGAAAAGCTATGTTTTTTTGGATATGAGCCTAACTGCCCCGCACCTAACCTACAGAGGTCTTGGAACTTTGTTGAATATTGTATATATATTCTGGGAAAAGTGAAGTTTTTGGATATGAACCTAACCTGCTGGGATCTTTGTTGAACATTGTAACCATATTCGTAGAAAAGTGATGCTTTGGATATGAACCTAACTACCCTTCGCCTAATAAACTTGGATTTATGTTCAATATTGCAGCTATATTGTTGGGTAAGTGTTTTATTTTTACACATCAACCCAATCGTCCTGGACCCAACCTCCCTTTATCAAACTTCAAATTTACCATTTTTATGGGAGAAAAGTGTTGTTTGTGCATCAACCGAACCACCATGGACCTAACCTCTAATGCATGGACCTTGGTTCAATATTGCATCATATTCGTAGTCAATATTTTTGTTTGTTTCTCACATCAATACAACCATCCCCAACCTAACCTCTATTACCTGGGGGGTTAATGGAAAATATGTTAATAATGGGAATTTTCTCTACATAAGTTGAATTTAACCATCATTAACCTAACCTTAGTCAGAAAGGGTTATGAATCACTAAAACTATACAATTACCATTACCCAATTTTCCATATCCTAAACCATAACTAGAGGGTTTAGAAACCCCCTTACCTCGAAATTATACTATATATTTAAGGAAGGACTATATGTTCACATATTATCCTGTCATATCCCTAATTCACCCCTATAATTTTTAATTACCCTATACTATAATTAACTACAACCAGCCCCAAACCAGTGTGGGCTGGTTGCAGTGTGATGGTGTAGAGTGGAGGCTGGTGACAGTGTGATAAAGTAGAGTGGTGACTGGTGATAGTGTGATAATGTAGAGTAAGTGCTGGTGAGAGTGTTATGGTGTAGAGTGGGGATTGTTGACAGTGTGATGGTGTAGAGTGGGGGCTAGTTAGGGTGTGTTGGAGTATAGTGGGGGCTAGTGACAGTGTGATGGTGTAGAGTGGGTGCTAGAGAGAGTGAGATGGTGCAGAGTGGGTGCTGGAGAATGAGTGATGGTGCAGAGTGGGTGCTGGTGACAGTGTGATAATGCAGAGTGGGTGCTGGTTACAGTGTGAGGGTGCAGAGTGGCTGCTGGAGAGGATGTGATGGTGCAGAGTGGGTACTGGAGAGGGTGTCATGGTGCAACGTGGGGACTTGTGACGGTGTGTTTGTGTAGAGTGGGAGCTGGTGACTTTCTGAATGTGAAGAGTTGGTGCTTGAGAAAGTGTGATGGTGCAGAGTAGGGGCTTGTGACACTGTGTTCGTGTATAGTGGGTGCCCGTGACGGTGTGATGGAGTACAGTGGGGTCTGTTGACAGTGTGGTGGTGCAGAGTAGGGGCTGGTGACCAGGTGATGGTGAGGAGTGGGGTCTAGTGACAGTGTGATGGTGTAGAGTGGGGGCTGCTGACAGTGTGATGATGTAGAGTGGGGGCTGGTGACGTTTTTTGGTGTAGATTGGGGATTGGTGACGGTGTGTTGGTGTAGAGAGGGAGCGTGTAACGGTGTGTTGCTGTAGAGTGGGGGCTGGTGACGGAGTGTTGGTGTAGAGAGGGAGCTTGTGACGGTGTGTTGGTATAGAGTGGGGGCTGGTGACGGAGTGTTGGTATAGAGTGGGGGCTGGTGACGGTGTGTTGGTGTAGAGTGGGGCTCGTGATGGTGTGTTGGTGTAGAGTGGGACTCGTGACGGTGTGTTTGTGTAGAGTGGGGCTTGTGACAGTGTGTTGGTGTAGAGTGGGAGCTTATGACGGTGTGTTGGTGTAGAGGGGGGGCTGGTGACGGTGTGTTGGTGTAGAGAGGAGGCAGGTGACAGTGTGATGGAGTAGAGTGGGGTCTGGTGACAGTGACCGTCATAAGCCCCCACTCTACACCAACACTCTGTCACGAACCTCCACTTTACAATAACACACCGTCACCAGCCCGTACTCTATACCAACACACCATCACCAGGGCCCTACTCAACACCAACTTGTAGGCTTGTGACAGTGTGATTGTGTAAAATGGGGGCTGGTGAGGGAGTGTTTGTGTAGAGTGTGAGCATGTGACGGTGTGTTGGAGTAGAGTGGGGGCAGGTGACGGTGTGTTAGTGTAGAGTTGGGGCTTGTGGCAGTGTCATGATGTTGAGTGGGGGGTTTGTGACAGTGTCGTGGTGTAGATTGGAGGCTGGTGACGGTGTGATGGTGCAGAGTAGGGTCTAGGGACGGTGTGATGGTGTACAGAGTCGTCTGGTGACGGTGTAATGGTGTAGGGTGGACGCTTGTGACGGTGTGATAGAGTAGAGTAAAGGCTGATGACGGTGTGTTGGCATGGAGTGGGAGCTAGTGACGGTGTGATGGTGCAGAGTAGGGTCTGGAGATAGTGGGTTGTTGTAGAGTGGGGGCTTGTGACTGTGTTGGTGTAGATAGAGGGCTGGTGACGGTGTAATTGTGTGGAGTGGAGGCTGGGGACAGAGTCATGGTGTAGAGTTGAGGCTTGTGACGGGGTAATGGTGTACAATGGGGTCTGGTGACTGTGTTGGTGTACAGTGCGGACTTGTGACAGTGTGATGTTGTAGAGTGGGGGCTCGTAACGTGTGTTTATATAGAATGGGGGCTGGTGATGGTGTACTGGTGCAGAGCGAGGGCTTGTGAAAGTGAGTTGGTGTAGAGTGGGGACTTGTGAAAGTGTGATGGTGTGTAGTGGGGGCTGCCGACAGTGTGATGGTGTAGAGTGGGGTCTGGTGACTGTGTGATGATGTAGAGTGGGTGCTGGTGACAGTGTGATGATGAAGTGTGGAGGCTGATGACAGTGTGATGGTGTAGAGTGAAGGCTGGTGACAGTGATGGTGAAGAGTGCGGGCTTATGACAGTGTGGAGGTGTAGAGTGGGGCGCTGGTGACAGTGTGATGGTATAGAAGGGGGGCTGGTGACAGTGTGATTGTTTACAGTGGGGGCTGGTGACGGTGTGATGGTGCAGAGAGCGGGCAGGTGACAGTGTGTTGGTGTAGAGTGGGAACTGATGATAGACTGATGGTGTAGAGTGGATGCTGGAGAAGGTGCGATGGTGCAGAGTAGGTGATGGAGCAGAGTGGGTGCTAGTGGCAGAGTGATGATGTGGAGTGGGTGCTGGTCAGAGTGTGATGGTGCAGATTGGGTGATGGAGAGGGTGTGATGGTCCAGACTGGGTACTGGAGTTGGTGTGATATTGCAGATTGGGTGCTGGAGAGGGTGTGATGGTGCAATGTGGGGGCTTGTGACAATGTGTTGTGTAGAGTAGGAGCTGGTGATTGTGTGGAATGGGGTCTGGTGACTTTGTGATGGTGTAGAGTGGGGTCTTGTGACGGTGTGTTGGTGAAGAGTGGGAGCTGGTGACAGTGTGATGGTGTAGAGTGGGGTCTGGCGACGGTGTGATGGTGTAGAGTGAAGGTTGATGACGATTTGAGGGGTGCCGGGGGGGGGGAGCTCGTGACAGTGTGATGGTGAAGAGTGGAGACTGGTGACAGTGTGATGGTGTAGAGTGGGGTCTTGTGACGGTGTGTTAGTGTTGAGTGGGGGCTGGTGACAGTGTGAACGTGTAGAGTGGGGGACTGGTGAAAGTGTGATGGTGGAGAGTGAGAGCTGGTGACAGTTTGATGGTGTAGAGTGAGGACTGGTGACAGTGTGATGGTGTAGAGTGGGGACTGCTGACAGTGTGATGGTGTAGAGTGGGGTCTTGTGGCAGTGTGTTGGTGTTGAGTGGGGGCTGGTGACAGTGTGAACGTGTAGAGTGGGGACTGGTGAAAGTGTGATGGTGGAGAGTGAGGGCTGGTGACAGTGTGATGGTGTAGAGTGGGGACTGGTGACAGTGTGATGGTGTTGAGTGAGGGCTGCTGAAGGTGTGTTGGTATAGAGTGGGGGCTGGTGACGGTATGTTGGTGTTGAGTGGGGTCTGGTGACAGTGTGATGGTGTAAAGTGAGGGCTGGTGATGGTGTGTTGGTGAAGAGTGGGGGCGTGTGATGGTGTAGAGTAGGGGCTTGTAACAGTGTGATGGTGTTGAGTGGAGGCTGATGACAGTGTGATGGTGTAGAGTGAGGGCTGGTGACAGTGAGATGGTAAATATTGAGGGCGGGTGACCGTGAGATGGTGTAGAGTGGGGGCTTTGAGAAGGTGTGTTGGTGCAGAGTGGGGCTGGTGACAGTGTGTTGTTGTAGAGTGGGGGTTGGCGACAGTGTGATGTTGTAGAATGAGGGCTGGTTACAGTGTGATGGTGTACAGTGTGGGTTGGTGTCGAGTGGGGGCTGGTGACAGTGTAATGGTGTAGAGTGGGGGCTGGGGACAGTAAGATGGTGGAGAATGAGTGATGGAAAAGTTGTGATGGTGCAGAGTGAGTGCTGGTGACAGTGGTATGGTGCAGAGTGGGTGCTGGTGACAGTGTGATGTTGCACAATGGGTGCTGGTGATATTGTGATGGTGTAGAGTGGGTACTGGTTACAGTGTGATGGTGTAGAGCTGGGGTTTGTGACGGTGTGTTTGTGTAGAGTGGTGTCTGATGACTATGTATTGGTGAAGAGTGGGGGCTGGTGACGGTGTGTTGGTGTAGATTGGGTGCTTGTGACAGTGGGTTTGTGTAGAGTGGGGTAATGTGACGGTGTGTTGGTGAAGATTTGGAGCTGGTGACGATGCAATTATGTGCTGTGTGGTGTGGTGACGGTGTGTTGGTGTAGAGTGGGGGCTTGTGATGGTGTAATGGTGTAATTTGAGAACTGATGACAGTATGATGGTGTAGAGTGGGTGGTGGTGACGGTATGACGATGCATAGTGGGGGGTTGATGACTGGGTGATGGTGTAAAATGGGGTCTGGCGACGGTGTGTTGGTGTTGAGTGGGGACTTGTGACGATGTGATGGTGTAGAGTGAAGGTTGATGACGATTTGAGGGGTGCCGGGGGGCTGGTGACAGTGTGATGGTGTAGAATGGGGACTGGTGACACTGAGATGGTGTAGAGTGAGGGCTGGTGATAGTTTGATGGTGTAGATTGAGGGCTGGTGACAGTGTGATGGTGTAGAGTGGGGACTGGTGACAGTGTGATGGTGTAGAGTGGGTTCTGGTGATGGTGTGTTGGTGTTGAGTGGGGGCTGGTGACAGTGTGATGGTGTAGAGTGGGGACTGGTGACAGTGTGATGGTGGAGAGTGAGGGCTGGTGAAGGTGTGTTGTTATAGAGTTGGGGCTGGTGACGGTGTGTTGGTGTTGAGTGGGGGCGTGTGACAGTGTGATGGTGTAGAGTAGGGCCTTGTAAGGTGTGATGGTGTTGAGTGGGGGCTGGTGACAGTGTGATGGTGAATATTGAGGGTGGATGACCGTGTGATGGTGTAGAGTGGGAGCTAGTGAAGGTGTGTTGGTGCAGAGTGGAGCTAGTGACAGTGTGTTGGTGTAGAGTGTGGGTTGATGACAGTGTGATGGTGTAGAGTGAGGGCTGGTTACAGTGTGATTGTGTAGAGTGGGGGCTGGTGACAATGTGTTGGTGTAGAGTGGGGGCTTGTGAAAGTGTGTTGGTGCAGAGTGGGGCTGGTGATAGTGTGTTGGTGTAGAGTGGGGGTTGGTGACAGTGTGATGGTGTAGAATGAGGGCTGGTTACAGTGTAATGCTGTAGAGTGGGGGCTGTTGACAATGTGTTGGTGTAGATTGGGGGTTGCTGACGGTGTGTTGGTGTTGAGTGGGGGCTGGTGACTGTGCGATTTAGTAGAGTGGGGGCTCATGACAGAGTAATTGTGACGAGTAGGGGCTAGTGACGATGTGATGGAGGAGAGTGGGTGCTGGTGATGGTGTGATTGTGCAGAGTGAGTGCTGATGACAGTGGGATGGAGCAGAGTGGGTGCCTGTGACAGTGTGATAGAACAGAGTGGGTGCTAGTGACATTGTGATGGTGCAGAGTGGGTGCTGGTGACAGTGTGATGGTGCAACGTGGGGTGCTGGAGTGGGTGTTATAGTGCAGAGTGGGTACTAGAGAGGGTGTGATGGTGAAGATTGGGTCCTGGAGAGGGTGTGATGGTGGAAAGAGTGGGCCTCATGACAGTGTATTGGTGTAGACTGGGAGCTGGTGACCATGCGAATGTGTAGAGTGGGTGCTGGTGACGGTGTGGTGGTGTTGAGTGGGGTCTGTAGACCTTGTGATGGTGTGGTGTAGGGTCTGGTGACAGTGTGATGGTATAGAGTTGGGGCTAGTGACAGTGTGATGGTGTAGAGTGTAGTCTGGTGACGGTGTATTGGTGTAGAGTGGGAGCTTGTGACGGTGTGTTGGTATAGAGTGGGGGCTGGTGACAGTTTGATGGTGCAGAGTGGGTGCTGGTGACAGTGTGATGGTGCAGAGAGGGTGCTGGTGACAGTATGATGGTGTAGAGTGGATTCTGGTGACGGTGTGTTGGTGTAGAGTAGGGGCTGGTGTGGGTTTGATGCTGTAGAATGGGTGCTGGTGACAGTGTGACGGTGTAGAGTGGGGGCTGGTGACGGTGTGTTGGTGTAGAATGGGGACTGGTGACGGTGTATTGTTGCAGAGTGGGGGCTGGTGACGGTGTGTTGGAGTAGATTGGGGGTTTGTGACACCAAGCATAATGCCTTGAAGGAAACCAACGTCGACTATGCTTTCAAATGCCCACTTGGGGACTGCAAGCCCCAAAGAACTTAGTATATAGGCAAGACAACAACGTCTCTTTCGAAGCGATTAACAATGCATAAATAACAGGGCTCCATCATAGAACATATAATCTTTTTGCACAAACATACTATCACCAGAGAAATCTTATCAAACAACACGGTAATACTCAATAGATACAGCGATAGCAGTAGGCTCGACATCTGCGAGGCACTACACACGTGTTATACTCAAACTGAATATCCGTTGAGACATAACCAATCACAGGCAAGTAGGCCTCTGACGTCATGCCAGACAGACAGTCGCCAGCCATGCTCCCAGCAGCAGCCTGAGTTCTCCCGACAGACTCTGAGTAGGTGGACACTCGGCTGGCCAGATATACGTCTTATTGTCTTAGTCAATAAATATACAGAAGCGCCTACTGTGTCTACATTCTCCCCCGCAAGGCGACGAATACTGGTAGCAGCAGTGGGATCCAGAATTATTTTTCTGGAAACGAAAATTCAAGTACCCGACATCGCCTTGTGTTCCAGCCGCCACCGCCACCGCCATCAGCCGCCTCCATAAGCCGCCATCCTGCCACTTACGCATCAATTATTGTACCAGTCCGGGGTCCTGCCATCAACCACTACTCCAGGCCAACGTCTCAGAAGTAAGGGCCAATATTTTCTTGTGAGAACGCTCATTCATCAGTGAGGAGGAAGGAAGCTTCCCGCGCCAGCCATTTTTGAATCGCGCGCCACGTGGAACCTGCACCCACCACCACCACCACCACCCAAGCTGACAATATCATAGCTTTGTGAGTGCTCTACCTACTGAAATCGTCGTCAGTCATCTTCGCAAGTATCAACTGATCATTGTGTGTGGTGTACAGTTATTCAAGAGGAATTGGTGGAAAAAAAAGACTTCTACCGTCTGACAAGCGTTGCCTCCCAAGCTCACACACACCTCGCCACGTTGCCACATCGACACATTGCATCCTCTCACCATCGCCACACCCTCCTGCTACACCACTCTGCTGTGAACTCCGGCCTCGAACTTCGTGTTTCCTTCGCCATCATCATCATCTCAGGATTTATCTTCGCGCTTCCAACATCAATTCCTAGTGTGGGGTCTCTCGAGCTTAGCGCCACTGCCGCCAGCAGCGCTGCCATCACACCAGTTTGTAAACAAACCCTCACATGTGCCTCTTCACACGTCTCATTACCGTTTTTCGTTTTGGCCACTGTTATATTGCAAATCCTGCAGCCCTGAGTTCAGTAATTATGAGCTAAGATATCGTGTGCTATGTTTTAACGAAGTTTAACGTAAATATATCCACAACATCTTATGAATTAACCATTCAGTGACTTGTTAAATATTGGAGCTGGTTCAGTACTCCACTCCCAAAGTTTCCCTGAGTGATTTCAACATTGTTGCTTCTCTCAGTAATTTCATTGAATATTAATTGTATTACTAGAGTGTTTACAGTCTCCGTGGTGTAGTGGTAAGACACTCGCCTGGCGTTCCGCGAGCGCTATGTCATGGGTTCGTATCCTGGCCGGGGAGGATTTACTGGGTGCAACTCCTTAACTGTAGCCTCTGTTTAACGCAACAGTAAAATGTGTACTTGGATGAAAAAACGATTCTTCGCGGCAGGGGATCGTATTCCAGGGACCTACCCGAAACGCTACGCGTACTAGTGGCTATACAAGAATGTAACAACTCTTGTATATATCTCAAAAGAAAAAAAAATCAAATTCCAGTGAAGTAAGAAATTCTTGTTTTAGTAGCAGTTAAGGATTTGTACAATATAATTTTTTTTTAATTCCTCCAGGCCTAAAATTGAAGTTTATTCCTTCAACATTTCATACTATTATTTTTACCATAGCAGTTATATACATTCCTGTGTCCAGTTTATGTGCTACATCCATATTTCTTGCATTGCCACTTGTTGTGTTGAATAATTTTTAATGAAATTTTGCAATTTCACTTTCCAGTTTTTATTCTAAATTGCTGTGCTTAGCGTGGGTTTAATTAATTTACATGCTTCTAATCCCAGCCATATTCATACCAGATTGCTAATTTAATTCACAATTTTGCTTGTTCTAAATTATTTGTTGCCTAGCCCAATTTAATAATTTTATTTCTGCCATTTTTTTTTACTTTAGCCAAATTGATATTTTTTTGAGTGTTTATTTTTGTGTATACCATTTCTGATGCCTAGTGCACTTAATTATAATCTGAGTTCGAACATTACTTCCATGGCTGTGACAATGCCTACCACTGTTGAAACCCCTTCAGACTCAACGGGAACAGTTGCTCATCCCAATGGCCAGAGATCAGCTCAGGAAATGGCTATTCTTCTTTTTGCTGGTGAATCCCGCTTATTAGAGTCATGGTTTAGTAAGGTTGAAGCGAAAACAGTTGCACATTTTTCTATGCCTACTGATACCGAATACTTAGCAATTGCACGGTCAGCTGTGGACACAACCAAAGGTGATGCACGTTTTGTTGTTAAAGAGAAAGCCATTGTTAGCCTCCAGTCTTGGTCTCAATTTAAGGATTTCTTTCGCCGTCTCTTTGTTAACAAAGGAGACCTAGACCCGTATAGGTTAGTCAAGAAAATTGCCAATGCCACCGTGCAGCCTGGTGAATCGTTTAATGCGTTTACTAGCCGTCTCGATCAGTATCTGTATGCCTTAGTTTCTGCTATGAATAGTTCGGCTTGGTTAGATAAAGACAATAATCTGTCCCCTGAGGCTATGGCCAAGATGATAACATTTGGGACTTTAATGCATTTTGCCCCAGAGCATACTAAACCGATCATCGAGCAACAAAATTTTGGAGTTAAACATGAAATTGGTGAAGTGTTTGAGGCTATTAACAATGCTGCCGATAAACTAGCTCCCCAAAGTGCTCAGCTGTTGCCACCCTCTGATACTGTAAATTTAGTAACAAGCTCTCAGCATCCTCCCACAAACTCTCAAAACTCTTGGTCGCAGAACCGTACCCATGCTCGTAGCCCCCAGTCAAATTCGCCGCCTCATAAATTGCCGAAATGCCATAGTCCACAACCATCCACTCCCTCATGTTGGCATTGTGGTAAGAGTAACCACCTCGCAAGGGACTGTTGGTCCGCCTCTAGAACATCATCCCCTAGACAATTCTCTCGGTCCCCTCATCAATCTAATCATTCTAGGCACCCATATTGCCAGTATCATAAACTAGTTGGTCACCACACTGCGGATTGTAGAGCTAGGCAAAGGACATCCCCACCTCGTAACTCTCACGGTCAGTCTTGGCGAGGCGCACAGCGTCCAAGACATTATCAGAACTCATGTAATTACAACTCCCAGCCCAGCTATAATGCAACTTCGAATTATAATACTCGGCCACAGAATGCTGGAGTTCAGAATGTTCACTCCATGTCGTCAGGAAACCCCCAAGGCCATCCGCTAACCAATTCAAGCTAGCCAATCCTAGTGCCCTCCCTGTGTATTCAGTAGCTACCCAAAATAGATTTGGACACTTGACAGAGGAGGACACTGACTCTAGACCAGTTGTAGATGTTGACGGAACCACAGTGAATTTGACACAGACGAGACGCAGATATCCCAGACAACATAAGTCACAAGTAGTAACTTGTCCAGTCTCAAGTGATGGTCCCCTTGTCTCAGTCATTGTACATGGTAGAGTTTTAAAAGTTTTTCTTGACTCAGGTGCAAAAATTAATATTGTCAAGCCTTCAGCTCTTAGAGACATTGAAAGTAGGCACCCTACTCCAGTAAGGAAGTGCCCCATACCTTTTCTAAGTGGTGTTTCAGGAAATAAAGTAAAAGTTCAGGGTGAAATTGACCTCCCACTCAAGTTAGATGATGTCACATTGTCTATAACATGTTTAGTTGTTGACATTATTCATTTTACTGGAGACATTATCTTAGGTCTGTACACCATGATTGATGAAAATATTGCATTGTTTCCCCATCGTTGGAACATAAGTATCAAAGACCACGTCATACCCTTGTGTAGCATGTATCGACAGGGCCATGAGTTCAACCTTCAATCAGACTACGTTAATTTTGCTGATACCCGCCTTGCTAGCGTAGGTTTGTCAGATCCTTGTCGTGGTAGCATACCCGAGAAAACAGGCACTCAATTGAAGCATAGTAGTTGTGCAGTTGTTAAGGAGAATGAGTATCAGGACTTTCTGGAAGGGGACGCCCTAACGGATTCTCGATGTCTCGCTCGCCTGGCAGCTTCCATCTCTGAAGTCAGTGGTTCCACGGCCACTGACACTGTGCTGCACCCTCATTCTCTTACCAGAATAAGAGTTAAGGTTCAGGAAGTGCCTGAGTTGTCGGATGTGATTGTGGAAAGTGAAACATGTAAAGTGAATGGAACGTTTGTTGAACCCTCCTGGCACACAGTGCAGGATGGTACGGTTATATTATTTATTGCACACACTAGTAATACCGACATCCATCTCCAGTCTGGTACCCACGTTGTAGATTTTGCCCATTACTCATTACCGGTGCGAGTTGTGGATGATGTCTCCATATATCATAATGTTTGTACTCTCACACCAGGAGAAGAGGGATCTCAGCCAGAGGTGCAAGGGCTACACCTCAGTCCTACTGATTTTCCTAACTCTGTGGCTCAGCTTTTGGAAATTTTGAACAGGAATAGAGTCGTTGTTGCTCTACCAGGAGAAAAGTTAGGTGTCACTCCTCTTATTACACATAAAATTCCCATTGAACAAGGAACTACGCCTATTTATGTACCAGCTTATCGTCTTCCCCATTCTCAGAGAGCAGGAGCCGATAGACTTGTAGAGGAAATGTTACAGAGTGATGTAATTGAATCGAGTAATTCGCCATGGAACGCTCCATTGATTCTTGTACCAAAGCGAGATGGGACTTGGAGACCTGTAATCGATTATCGGAAGCTTAACAGAGTAATGATACCTGATCGTTTCCCACTTCCAGTTCTAGATGATTTGTTGCAAAGTATTGGTCGAAATAAAGTATTCTCACCGTTAGATTTGTTGCAGGGATTCTGGCAAATCCCCCTTGATGAGGAAAGTAAACAATTGACAGCCTTTAGTACTCCCAATGGTCATTTTCATTTCAAAAGAATGCCATTTGGTTTGTGGAGTAGTCCAATAACCTTTTCATGGCTCATGACAAATCTATTTCGTAGAATGATAGGAAGTACACTTCTAGTTTACCTTGATGACCTCATAATCATGTCACAAGATGTTCAGACTCATTTCCAGAACCTTGAGAAAGTACTTGCAAAGCTTGCTGAAGCTAATTTAAAAATAAAGCTTGCAAAATGTTAATTTTTAAAGAAGATTAATTTTCTAGGTCATACAGTTACACCTTCAGGTATTACACTGAATGAATCAAAGATTATTGCTGCCCGTGATTTTCCAACACCTCGTACTACAGAAGCCGTAAGACAGTTCACAGGTCTTGTAGGATTTTATCATTCATTTATTGCTGGATTCTCTATTATAGCCGCTCCACTTTAAAAGTTGCAAAGAAAAGATGAACCCTTTGTTTGAGGAGAGGCCCAGGATCAGTCATTCAAAAAACTCAAGGCAGCCTTGATTTCGTCACCTGTCCTTAGGTACCCAGATTTTTCTAATCCTTTTACGTTGGTTACAGATGCTAGTGACATAGGTTTAGGTGCTGCATTACTTCAAACAGAAGGTCACAGAGATCATGCAATAGCTTATGCAAGCCGTACATTATCTAAAGAAGAGGAAAATTATTGCACAACACAAAGAGAAGCCTCGGCAGTTGTCTGGGCACTTAAACATTTCAAGGATTCAATTTAAAATTACCCAGTTCATGTTCTTACAGATCACCAACCATTAATTCCCTTGTTCAAAAATAAGAATCCAGGTGGAAAGTTTGCTAGATATTTGCTCACAATTCAAGAATTCAATCCCACATTTGGATATATTCCAGGAAAGCCAAATGTTTTAGCTGATGCGTTTTCTCGACACGTAGCTGCAATTCAGTTAAATTACCCAGCATTACATGCTACAGTAGTCGAGACGGAACAAAGACAAGACCCCATATGGGCACCCGTCATTAAATTTTTGACTAAGCAAGACACTCGCCCGATTCATAAACCGCCAGTACCATTGAAAGAATTAGTGATGTTAGACAATTTACTGTGTAGATTAGTAAATGTAAGGACAGCCCCGAGGAAATGTTGTCAGTTGTTCCAGCTGACTTGGTACCAACTGTGTTAACAATTATGCATGATGCTCCCGCAAGTGCACATCCAGGAAAGGATCGTACACTCCAACAAGGTCGATTGAAGTATTTTTGGCCAAAAATGGCTAAGGAGATTGCTCATTACGTTGACAGATGTTTAACTTGCTTACAGCACAAGGGACATGTTTTAGGACCTAATCCAATTCAGGTGTATCCAGCAACTAAAGCCTCTTGAGAACGAGTATCGATGGATTTGTTGACAAATTTTGTGGAAACGGAGAAAGGGAACAAACATTTGCTTGTGATGGTCAATAATTTTTCACGGTTTTGTGAATTAGTTCCTATCCCGAACAAAACAGCAGAAACTATAGCCAGTGCATTCCATGACCAAATAATTTGTAGATATAGTATGCCTAAAGTAATCCTTTCAGATAATGGTCCAGAATTCAGTAATAGTATTTTAACTAGCTTGTGTGATTTATATAACATTAAAAAATGTAGTATTATGCCCTATGATCCAGCAAGTAATGGACTAGCCGAACGTACTAACAGGAAAGTGTTAGATGCCTTGAGAGTCATGTTGAATTTTGATAACAACAATTGGGATGATTTTATACCCTTAATTCAGTATGCTATAAATTCTTCAATTAATGTTCCTACAGGTGACACACCTTTATGGTACAGATAAGATCCTTTCTAATAAATTGATTACCATACCTCCTACTCCCTTATATAACGCAGATGATTTTGTTCAAGTGAAGCATAGACAAATGCAACTAGTATTTAAGAAAATACGAGAACAACTGTCCAAAGCAACAGTCGAGTTCACTTTAGCAAGGAATGCACGAGCTAAACCCAGTAAAATAACTATTGGATCTGTAGTAATGATACTTAACCAACACAGGTCTGGTCCTATGTACAAGTTAACTAAGAAATTTTTTGGTCCGTATAAGGTAACCGAGCTTATCAAAGGTAACAAGTACAGACTTAAGAACTTAGTAACAGGAGAGTATATAAATGAACATTTAGACCATATGAAGTTAGCTAAAATGACTGTTGACGAGACTGATGAGGAAGATGACAATGAACTTACCCAGACAGATCCTCCTATTGGGACACCACCTTCTGTGGTTGACAGACCACTTGATGTTCAGCAACCCCATACTAGCACTTATAATCTTAGATCTAGACCTCTCGTTTCAACCATGCACTCACCACATGTCCATTGGCTAGATGTTAACGAGGTTATCTCTCAAGATGATAGTTTGTCACATGAAGTTTCATCTGTTCCTGACCTTCAGTCAGAGCCAGAGTTGTATAGTGCTCTGGATAAGCTAAGTGTAGATATCCACAGAATTTATAATTGAGTGCACTCTGCAGTTATTCTGTTTTGTTTTGAAAAAAAAAATTCATTTGCAGTATTCTACCATATGTGTCTTATTATTACCATTATATATAATGTATAGTTTTTCTCAACTTTATTTTGTTATAAATTAGATGCCATTGTTAAATCTACTACCATTTGTATTTTTACAGTGCTTGTCATAAGAGTTATTATTGTTCTAGCAACCACATTGAGGCCAGTGAATCCTGACTGCTATCACGCAGATGTTAGTCTTCTTGATTCAGGTCTTGTATATAGCTTGTAAATATATTGAACATTAAATATATTGTACATTGGTCTTGTAAATATATTGTACATTAACAAGAAAAAAAAAGAAAAAGAAATCCACATTATCTAATCTTCAAATTCATTTGTGGTTGTTAGGTCAGAACTTGTTCCATTAACGCAATAATTGTTTAATTTTGTATGGTTTTCAAGCACATGCCATTGACACATGTTACTAATTTGTTTAGGCAATACCTTGAGTTGTATTGTTCATATCTGATAAGTAGACATACACATGTTCTTAATACTCTGGTTTAATTAAAGCATTATTACCAGGATTTTTCACACCTGATCTTCTTTTAATGTTTATTATGCAAATTTTATATGTAAGCCATTATTGAATGCCACCGACGTCCTTTCAGTATCATTGTAACTATATAGCTAGCCAGAGCTTGTCAACAAGGGACGTCGACTTGGTAGCGTGTCCGAGCGGTGTTATACTCAAATTGAATGTCCGTTGAGACATAACCAATCACAGGCAAGTAGGCATATATATATATATATATATATATATATATATATATATATATATATATATATATATATATATATATATATATATATATATATGTATATATATATATATATATATATATATATATATATATATATATATATGTATATATATATATATATATATATATATATATATATATATATATATATATATATATATATATGTCGTACCTAGACCTAGTAGCCAGAACGCACTTCTCATCCTACTATACAAGGCCCGATTTGCCTAATAAGCCAAGTTTTCCTGAATTAATATATTTTCTCTATTTTTTTTCTTATGAAATGATAAAGCTACCCATTTCATTATGTATTAGGTCAATTTTTTTTATTGGAGTTAAAATTAACGTAGATATATGACCGAACCTAACCAACCCTACCTAACCTAACCTAACCTATCTTTATAGGTTAGGTTAGGTTAGGTAGCCGAAAAAGTTAGGTTAGGTTAGGTTAGGTAGGTTAGGAAGTCGAAAAAACATTAATTCATGAAAACTTGGCTTATTAGGCAAATCGGGCCTTGCATAGTAGGCTGAGAAGTGCGTTCTGGCTACTACGTACGACATATATATATATATATATATATATATATATATATATATATATATATATATATATATATATATATATATATATTATAGTTATAGTTATATATATATATATATATGTAGTTGTTGCAGAGTGCCTGGGTGCTGCAACAACACAACACGACATTGCTCGCCTCACAGCAGTAGCAGCACCACATGCAGGGGATTTCTTGTTAGCAACCCCAATGTCGGCAACTGGCACGCGTCTCACACCACACGCCCTCCGAATTGCTGTGGCCCTCCGCCTTGCTGCCCCAATCCACACCAGATATAGGTGTATTTGCGGCGAGGTGGTGTCTGACAGGTACGGCCACCATGGCCTACTCTGCCAAAGCACAGGGGGATGGCACTCGAGGCACAATGAAGTTAACGACATCATCAAGAGGAGCCTCACCACAGCTGGATGCCCAGCTGAAAGAGAGCCCCGTTACCTAACGCCCCGTAACTCTGATGCTCTTATTGGTCGCCCGGATGGTATCACAGTGAACCCCTGGAAGAATAGAAAGCAGTTGGTATGGGACTACACTTGCGTATCAACCCTGGCTAACACCTACATTAACCTCAGTGTTGCACAACCAGGTGGCGCTGCCACCCACAGGGAAGCAGCCAAATCCCGTAAGTATAGTGAACTGGATCACCACTACAATTTTGTCCCCATTGCTTCTGAGACACTCGGCGCCTGGGGTAAAAGTGCTACCAGTTTTTTGAAGGAACTGGGTTCTAGGCTCATTGAAACAACAAGGGACCCAAGAGCTGCAAGCTTTCTTTTCCAGCGCCTCAGTGTGGCGATACAGAGGGGAAATGCGCACTGCATCCAGGGTTCCTGCCCGCCATCTGAGGAGCTGGAGGAACTCGACAACCTATGATAACCATCTTTGTAACCCATATGTAACTCCTTTTTTGTAACAAAGTTCAAATAAAGTAAATATATATGTGTACATACAAAAGAATGGGGGTGGTAGGAGAAGATAATATTAGTGTTCAGTGAGAAACCACAAGGTCTCCTCTGAATACTTTTTATTTTCTTCTCCGAGGCTATGGGTCCCCACATTGGCACCAGAGGTGATACCCTATATATATATATATATATATATATATATATATATATATATATATATATATATATATATATATATATATATATATATATATATATATATATATATTTGTATATTTTGGTAGCAATGTTTCTTGTAAACATATGTTGTTAACTATGACCGAAAAAGTAAGATTAATAATTCTAACACGAATTTTCTCAATATTTCTTGTTTCTTTTTACTGTCGATAGTAATTGAAAAATCAATTCTCCAAAATTCATTTTTGTTTGTAGTCTGACGCGTCGCTTCAACACGTTTCGTAATAACTTATTACATTTTCAAAGACTTTAGTTTACACACACACAACTGTAACCTGAAAACACTAAACAGAGTTTTACTTATGCATAAACTAAACAGCTTGTCTTATATACTCTCATTTGGATGAGGTGATATGTTGCAACAGTTTTGGATGCGATGAACAAACTTTTGACCAACACAAGACAGAACACGGAACAATGGGTATTAACTGGATAAATGAGAGGTAAGAATGGAAGTGACTGCAAAGGGCCTATTGTCCCATACTTCCTTTTGCTGCTTCTATATTGGTACGGAGTCTTGAAGTGGGTAGAATATAGTTGTGCAATAATTGGCTGTTGATTGCTGGTAATGACTTTTCGATGTGCAGTGCCTCGAATGTCAAGCCGCCTGCTATCGCTGTATCCATCGATGATTTCTGTGTTGTTTATTAATACTTCTCTGGTGATAGTCTGGTTGTGGGAAGAGATTATATGTTCCTTGATGGAGCTCTGTTGCTTATGCATTGTTAATCACCTGGAAAGAGATGTTGTTGTCTTGCCTATATACTGAGTTATTTGTTATTTGCCTATATTATTATTATATTATATTAATAACATAAATTATTGACTTAATTGTGTTAGTTTAGGTTAGGTTAAGATAGGTTAGGTTAGGTTAGGTAGGGTTGGTTAGGTTTAGTCATATATTGACGTTAGTTTTAACTCAAATTTAAAAAAATTTACTCATACATATTGAAATTGATAGCTGTATCATTTCACAAGAAAAAAATTTAAAAAAATATATAAATTCAGGAAAGCTTGGCTTATTAGGCAAATCAGGCCTTGCATAGTAGGCCGAGTACTGCATTCTGGCTACTAGGTACAACAAATAAATAAATAAATATATATATATATATATATATATATATATATATATATATATATATATATATATATATATATATATATATATATATATATATATATATATTATTAAATATGACCGAAAAAGTAAGATTAATAATTCTAACATGAATTTTCTCAATCTTTCGTACATTACGCTTCACTGTTGGAGGTAAATAAAAAATCAATTCTCCAAAATTCATTTTTATTTCTAGTCTGACGCGACACGGGTGCGTTTCGTAAAACTTATTACATTTTCAAAGACTTTAGTTCACAAATACACAACTGAATAGAACTTACGTATCTCCGATTTTATATCTACATTTGAGTGAGGTGGAAGGGGTGATGTGGCATTAACACAAGACAGAACAAAATGTGGTATTAATTGGGTATTAATTTCATCAACACAAGACAGAACAAGAGTATTAATAGGGTATTAATTTCATCAACACAAGACAGAACACGAAACAATGGATATTGAATAGAAGTGTTTGTAGAAAGCCTATTGGTCCATATTTCTTGATGCTTCTATATTGGAGCGGAGTCTTGAGGTGGGTAGAATATAGTTGTGCAATAATTGGCTGTTGATTGCTGGTGTTGACTTCTTGATGTGTAGTGCCTCGCAAACGTCAAGCCGCCTGCTATCGCTGTATCTATCGATGATAAACAACACAGAAATCATCGATAGATACAGCGATAGCAGGCGGCTTGACGTTTGCGAGGCACTACACATCAAGAAGTCAACACCAGCAATCAACAGCCAATTATTGCACAACTATATTCTACCCACCTCAAGACTCCGCTCCAATATAGAAGCATCAAGAAATATGGACCAATAGGCTTTCTACAAACACTTCTATTCAATATCCATTGTTTCGTGTTCTGTCTTGTGTTGATGAAATTAATACCCTATTAATACTCTTGTTCTGTCTTGTGTTGATGAAATTAATACCCTATTAATACCACATTTTGTTCTGTCTTGTGTTAATGCCACATCACCCCTTCCACCTCACTCAAATGTAGATATAAAATCGGAGATACGTAAGTTCTATTCAGTTGTGTATTTGTGAACTAAAGTCTTTGAAAATGTAATAAGTTTTACGAAACGCGCCCGTGTCGCGTGAGACTAGAAATAAAAATGAATTTTGGAGAATTGATTTTTGATTTACCTCCAACAGTGAAGCGTAATGTACGAAAGATTGAGAAAATTCGTGTTAGAATTATTAATCTTACTTTTTCGGTCATATTTAATAATATATGTCTACAGGAAAGACTGCTACCAAAATATATATATATATATATATATATATATATATATATATATATATATATATATATATATATATATATATATATATATATATATATTGTGACGATAATCTCTTTCAAGAGAGATTGAGCCTGCTCTTCCCTACTTAAAGTTACGTCAAATATACAAGTATTAGATGCTACATTCAAGATACGTCACCGGTAGCACAAAACGTTTTGACCAGGAGGCAAAACGAACCCAAGATCCCCCCTATTCCACACACCCTCCACGCCGGCTTGTCGTCAAACCAGCAAACTACCCATACCAGCCTGCCTGCTCCTGATTGGTGACTCGCTAACCGCGCACCTGCACACTGCACCTCCGTGCCATCTACCTGAATCGACGTCAGAACCCTGACCAGCTATTAACTTCAGAATATTCTTTGTGCTCTTAGAGTTGACATCTCTCTCTGGCATACTAAGCTACTGGCTTGTATACGAAGGGAGGCCTCAGCCATAGCCGATATTCTCAGCACCATTTTACCCTTTCACCTTTATACTATTGTGTCTGACATTGTCTTTGCATTTATCTTTATTATTTAATTGTACTTTTCATTCCCCCGAGATTTTGTCTTTATTTTCATTTATGTTTAAAGTAAATATATTAAAGTTTCATTGTTCATACTTTGTGTTTTACGTGTTCCTCCCTCTCACTTACCACAGACAACAGGCAAGCAGTCTATCTTTTTGTTTTATGTGTGACCAGGCATTGACACCTGCCATTGGAAGACTGCCGAACATTTACACTCCAACACTTTCCCGTCACAATATATATATATATATATATATATATATATATATATATATATATATATATATATATATATATATATATATATATATATATATATATATATATATATATTATTAAATATGACCGAAAAAGTAAGATTAAAAATTCTAACACGAATTTTCTCGATCTTTCTTACGTTTCTTTTCACTGTTGATGGTAATTCAAAGATCAATTCTCCAAAATTCATTTTTATTTCTAGTCTGACGCGACACTTGAGCGCGTTTCATAAAACTTATTACATTTTCAAAGACTTTAGTTCACAAACACACAACTGAAACTGAATAGAGCTTACACATCTTCGATTTTATATCTACATTTGGGTGAGGTGGATGAGGTGAAAATAAACTTTCAACACTGGGTATTGAATGGGTATTAAATTCAAACACAAGACAGAACACGAAACAATGGGTATTGAATGGAAGTAATGGTAGAAAGCCTATTGGTCCATATTTCTTGATGCTTCTATATTCGAGCGGAGTCTTGAAGTGGGTAGAATAATTGTGCATTAATTGCACAATTATTGTTGTGCATTAATTCAACAAAGTAACAACTATATTCTACCCACTTCAAGACTCTGCTCCAATATAGAAGCATCAAGAAATATGGACCAATAGGCTTTCTACAATTACTTCCATTCAATACCCATTGTTTCGTGTTCTGTCTTGTGTTTGAATTTAATACCCATTCAATACCCATTGTTGAAAGTTTATTTTCACCTCATCCACATCACCCAAATGTAGATATAAAATCGAAGCTGTGTAAGCTCTATTCATTTTCAGTTGTGTGTTTGTGAACTAAAGTCTTTTAAAATGTAATAAGTTTTATGAAACGCGCTCAAGTGTCGCATCAGACTAGAAATAAAAATGAATTTTGGAGAATTGATCTTTGAATTACCATCAACAGTGAAAAGAAACGTAGGAAAGATCGTGAAAATTCGTGTTAGAATTATTAATCTTACTTTTTCGGTCATATTTAATAATATATGTCTACAGGAAAGACTGCTACCAAAATATACTAATATATGTATATATATATATATATATATATATATATATATATATATATATATATATATATGTATATATATATATATATATATATATATATATATATATATATCGTACCTAATAGACCGAACGCACTTCTATGCCTACTATGCAAGGCCCGATTTGCCTAATAAGCCAAGTTTTCATGAATTAATTGTTTTTCGACTACCTAACCTACCTAACCTAACCTAACCTAACTTTTTCGGCTACCTAACCTAACCTAACCTATAATGATAGGTTAGGTTAGGTTGGTTAGGTTCGGTCATATATCTACGTTAATTTTAACTCCAATAAAAAAAAATTGACCTCATACATAATGAAATGGGTGGCTTTATCATTTTATAAGAAAAAAATTAGAGAAAATATATTAATTCAGGAAAACTTGGCTTATTAGGCAAATCGGGCCTTGCATAGTAGGCTGAGAAGTGCGTTCTGGCTACTAGGTACGATATATATATATATATATATATATATATATATATATATATATATATATATATATATATATATATATATATATATATATATATATATAACTGAAAACTCACACCCAGAAGTGACTCGAACCCATACTGCCATGAGCAACGCAAGTGGTATGTACAGGACGCCTTAATCCATTTGACCGACACGACTGGACAAAAGGAAGTGATAGCCGAAGCTATTTGAACCACTTCCCTGCCGGCACTCGGATGGTAATCTTGGGCATAGCATTTTATCAAATCACCTCATTCTTTGGGGCACACATGAGGAACACAAATGCGAACAAGCCTGAATTATATGTTCCTTAATGGAGCCCTGTTGCTTATGCATCGTTAATCGTCTGCAAAGAGATGTTGTCTTGCCTATATACTGAGTTATTTGGGGCTAACAGTCCCCAAGTGGGCATTTGAAGGCATAGACAACGTTGGTCTCCTTTCAGGCTTTCTGCTTTGTGTCTGGAGAGTTTTTCATGAGTAGGTTCGCGGTTTTTTTGGTTTTATAGTACATCGTCAATTGTACCTTCTGATTTTTGTCTGTAGGGATAACGTTCTTATTAACAATATCTTTCAGGACCCTTACCTCCGTTTTATGAGCTGTGGAAAAGAGGTTCCTGTAAAATAGTCTAATAAGGGGTACAGGTGTTGTGTTAGTTGACTCTTCAGAGGTTGTATGACGTTTCACCTTCCTTTTTATGATGTCTTCAACGAAACCATTGGAGAAGCCGTTGTTTACTTGGACCTGCCTTACCCTACAGAGTTCTTCATCGACTTGCTTCCATCCTGAGCTATTGCTGAGAGCACAGTCGACGTAAGCGTTGACAACTCTCCTCATGTACCTGTCTAAACAGTCACTTTTGGTATTAAGGCACATTCCTATGTTTGTTTCCTTAGTGTAGACTGCAGTGTGGAAACCTCCGCTCCTTTCCATGACTGTTACATCTAGAAAGTGCAGCTTCCCATCCTTCTCCATCTCCCAAGTGAAACTCAACTCAGAATTCCGCTTGAATGCCTCCTTCAGCTCCTGCAGACGTCTGATATCAGGTACCTGTGTAAAAATGTCGTCAACATGCCTGCAGTATATGGCAGGTTTCAAGTTCATGTCAATTAAGACCTGTTCGATGGTACCCATGTAGAAGATCGCAAACAGGAAAACAGGACACCTAGGGGAGAACCCATGGTGACCCCATCTACTTGCTTATACATGTGCCCATCAGGGCTCAAGAAGGGTGCCTCTTTAGTACAAGCTTGGAGTAGTTTCCTTAAAATGTTTTCTGGTATGTCAAGAGGAGTACAGGCCGGATCACGATACACTCTGTCCGCTATCATCCCGATCGTTTCATCCACAGGTACGTTAGTAAACAGTGATTCTACGTCCAACGAGGCTCTTATCCCTGTGGCCCATGTTCCCCGCAGTAAGTCAACAAATTCCTTTGATCCAAATCTTCATCAATCAATCGATCAGGATATGATTTGGCATGAAACGGTGGGGGAAGAATGGTCACAACCACTTGGACTGTTGGGGATTGAACGCCGACATGCTTGACGTGAGACCGTCGCACTACCATCCAGTCGAAGTGGTTGAGCAATAAAATAACCGGACGGGTCCTACAACATGGAATATTTAAGAAAACATTAAAATGAAATCAGCGAATCAAACCATTTGTTGATATAGCGTTCAGCCAATCAATAGCCGAGTTTTGTCGGCGCTTTACAATAAAAACCAGCGACACTGCCTCGCGAGCCACACTTCTCCTTGAATCCTCGTCTAGACAACACTTCGTACAGCAGTCCATCTTGCCTCCAGTAAGCGAATATCTGCCATTTTATAACATATGTTAATTGTTCACTAAGTACGGATTAAAAATTTTCATGTAAAGGGATCAAGGGTCTGTAGTCAATGTCGTGTGTACTGAGGGTCGTGTGTTCTGTGGGTCGTGTGTTCTGTGGGTCGTGTGTAATGAGGGTCGTGTGTTCTAAGGGTCGTGTGTTCTGTGGGTCGTGTGTAATGAGGGTCGTGTGAAGTGAGGGTCGTGTGTACTTAGGGTCGTGTGTACTGAGGGTCGTGTGTACTGAGGATCGTGTGTAGTGAGGGTCGTGTGTACTTAGGGTCGTGTGTACTGAGGGTCGTGTGTACTTAGGGTCGTGTGTACTGAGGGTCGTGTGTACTGAGGATCGTGTGAAGTGAGGGTCATGTGTAGTGAGGGTCGTATGAAGTATGGTTCGTGTGTAGTGAGGGTCGTGTATAGTGAGGGTCGTGTGTACTGACGGTCGTGTGTAGTGAGGATCGTGTGTACTGAGGGTCGTGTGAAGTGAAGGCAGTGTAGTGAGGGTAGTGTGTACTGAGGGTCGTATGTTGTGAGGGTCGTATGTAGTGAAGGTCGTGTGTACTGAGGGTCGTGTGTAATGAGGGTCGTGTATTCAGAGGGTCGTGAGTATAGAGTGTCGTGTGTGTAGTGAAGGTCGTGTGTAGTGAAGGTCGTGTGTAGTGAGGGTCGTGTGTAGTGAAGGTCGTGTGTAGTGAAGGTCGTGTGTAGTGAAGGTCGTGTGTAGTAAGGGTCGTGTGAAGTGAGGGTCGTGTGTACTGAGGGTCGTGTGTACTGAGGGTCGTGTGAAGTGAGGGTCGTGTGTTGTGAGGGTCGTGTGTAGTGAAGGTCGTGTGTAGTGAAGGTCGTGTGTAGTGAGGATCGTGTGTAGTGAAGGTCGTGTGTAGTGAGGGTCGTGTATAGTGAGGGTCGTGTGAACTGAGGGTCGTGTGTACTGAGGTTCGTGTGAAGTGAAGGCAGTGTAGTGAGGGTCGTGTGAAGTGAGGTCGTGTACTTACCTAATTGTGCTTGCAGGGGCTGAGCTTTGGCTCTTTGGTCCCGCCTCTCAACTGTCAATCAACTGGTGTACAGATTCCTGAGCCTAGTGGGCTATATCATATCTACATTTGAAACTGTGTATGGAGTTAGCTTCCACCACATCACTGCCTAAAGCATTCCATTTATTAACTACTCTGACACTGAAAAAATTCTTTCTAACGTCTCTGTGGCTCATCTGGGTACTAAGTTTCCACCTGTGTCCCCTTGTTCGTGTTCCACCCGAGCTGAAGAGTTTGTCTTTGCCCACCCAGTCAATTCCCCTGAGAATTTTGTAGGTGGTTATCATGTCTCCCCTTACTCTTCTGTTTACCAATGATGTAAGGTTCAGCTCCTTTAGCCTTTCCTCGTAGTTCATTCCTCTCAGTTCCGGGACGAGCCTGGTGGCATACCGCTGAATCTTCTCTAGCTTTGTCGTGTGTTTAACTAGGTATGGACTCCAGGCTGGAGCTGCATACTCCAGGATTGGTCTTACATAAGTGGTATACAGGGTTCTGAAAGATTCCTTACACAAGTTTCTAAAGGCAGTTCTTATGTTGGCCAGTCTAGCATATGCCGCTGATGAAATTGTTTTGATGTGGGCCTCTGGGGACAGGTTCGGTGTGATATCAACCCCCAAATCTTTTTCTCTATTTGACTCCTGCAGGATTTCACCTCCTAGATGATTCCTTGTGTTCAGCCTCCTGCTCCCTTCGCCTAATTTCATCACCTTACACTTTCCTGAGTTGAACTTTAGCAGCCATTTTCTAGACCATTCATCCAGTTAATCCAGATCATCCTGTAGTCTCTGTCTATCTTCATCCGTCTTGATTCTTCTCATAATTTTTGCATCATCAGCAAACATTGAGAGGAATGAGTCTATACCCTCCAGAAGATCGTTTACATATATTAGAAACTGGATGGGTCCAAGTACTGAGCCCAGTGGGACTCCGCTGGTGACATCTCGCCACGCTGATGTCTCCCCCCTCACCGTTACTCGCTGTTTCCTGTTGCTTAAGTACTCCCTTATCAACTGGAGCACCTTCCTTTTTACTCCTGCCTGTTGCTCCAACTTTTTTAACAGCCTTTTATTGGGCACTGTGTTAAAGGCTTTCTGGCAGTCCAGGAAAATGCATTCGGCCCACCCTTCTCTTTCCTGCCTAATTTTTGTTGCCTGGTCATAAAATTCTATTAAACCTGTGAGGCACATTTTACCATCTCTGAACCCATGTTGGTGATGCATTACAAAGTTATTTCCCTCCAGATGCTCTACGAGCTTTTTTCTCACGATCTTCTCCATCACCTTGCATGGTATTTAAATTAAGGAAACTGGCCTGTAGTTCAGCGCCTCTTGCCTGTCACCCTTCTTGTATATTGGGACCACGTTAGCTGTTTTCCAACTTTCTGGTAAGTCTCCTGTTTCCAGTGACCTGTTATACACCATAGAGAGTGTCACACTTAATGCTTCTGCACCTTCCTTTAGTATCCATGGTGAGATTCTGTCAGGCCCAACAGCCTTTGTCACATCCAGCTCCAGCAGACACCTTTTGACGTAATCACTGGTGAGGTCAAATTCCTCCAAGGTTGCTTGGTTTGCCGCCTCCTCACTTAGTGCAGGGGCTTCTGCTTGTTCTATTGTGAAGACCTCCTGGAATCTCTAGTTGTGTTCTTCACACACTTCCTTGTCATTCTCTGTGTATCTGTTCTCCCCTTTATGCAGCTTCATCACTTGTTCCTTCACTGCTGTTTTCCTCCTGATGTGGCTGTTGAGCAGCTTTGGTTGGGTCTTTCTGCTTCCCTCCTCACTCTGATGTACTCATTTCTGGCCCTCTGGTATCTCTCCCTCCTCTCTGATGTTCTGTTATTTCTGTACTTTCTCAATGTTCTTTTACTGAGGGTTGTGTTTATTGAGGGTCGTGTGTAGTGAGGGTCGTGTGTAGTGAGGGTCGTGTGTACAGAGGGTCGTGTGTAGTGAAGGTCGTGTGTATTGAGGGTCGTGTGTACTGAGGGTCGTGTGTACTGAGGGTCGTTTGTAGTGAAGGTCGTGTGTAGTGAGGGTCATGTGTAGTAAAGGTCGTTAGTTGTGAGGGTCGTGTGAAGTGAAGGTCGTATGTAGTGAGGGTCGTGTGTAATGAGGGTCGTGTGTAGTGAGGGTCGTGTGTACTGAGGGTCGTGTGTACTGAGGGTTGTGTGTAGTGAGAGTCGTGTGTAGTGAGAGTCGTGTGTACTGAGGGTCGTGTGTGGTGAAGGTCGTGTGTAGTGAGGGTCGTGTGTAGTGAGGGTCGTGTGTACTGAGGGTCGTGTGTACTGAGGGTCGTTTGCGGTGAGGGTCGTGTGTAGTGAGGGTCGTGTGTAGTGAGGGTCGTGTGTAGTGAGGGTCATATGAAGTGGGGGTCGTGTGTAGTGAGGGTCGTGTGTAGTGAAGGTCGTGTGTACTGAGGGTCGTGTGTGGTGAGGGTCGTGTGTAGTGAGGGTCGTGTGTACTGAGGGTCGTGTGTACTGAGGGTCGTGTGTAGTGAGGGTCGTGTGTAGTGAGGGTCGTGTGTAGTGAGGGTCGTGTGTAAAAAAGGTCGTGTGTAGTGAGGGTCGTGTGGAGTGAGGTTCGTGTGTACTGAGGGTCGTGTGTACTGAGGGTCGTGTGCAGTGAGGGGTCGTGTGTAAGGAGAGTCGTTTGTAGTGAGGGTCCTGTGTTGTGAGGATCGTGTGTAGTGAGGGTCGTGTGTAGTGAGGGTCGTGTGTAGTGAAGGTCGTGTGTAGTGAGGGTCGTGTGTAGTGAAGGTCGTGTGTAGTGAAGGTCGTGTGTAGTGAGGGTCGTGTGTAGTGAGGGTCGTGTGTAGTGAGGGGTCATGTGTAGTGAGGGTCGTGTGTAGTGAGGGTCGTGTGTAGTGAGGGTCGTGTGTAGTGAGGGTCGTGTGTAGTGAGGGTCGTGTGTAGTGAGGGGTCATGTGTAGTGAGGGTCGTGTGTAGTGAGGGTCGTGTGTAGTGAGGGGTCATGTGTAGTGAGGGTCGTGTGTAGTGAGGGTCGTGTGTAGTGAAGGTCATGTGTACTGAGGGTCGTGTGTAGTGAGGGTCGTGTGTACTATGGGTCGTGTGTTGTGAGGGTCGTGTGTAGTGAGGGTCATATGAATTGAGGGTCGTGTGTTGTGAGGGTCGTGTGTAGTGAGGGTCGTGTGTAGTGAAGGTCATGTGTACTGAGGGTCGTGTGTAGTGAGGGTCGTGTGTAGTGAGGGTCGTGTGTAGTGAGGGTCATATGAAGTGAGGGTCGTGTGTAGTGAGGGTCGTGTGTAGTGAGGGTCGTGTGTACTGAGGGTCGTGTGTAGTGAGGGTCGTGCGTAGTGAAGGTCGTGGGTACTCACCTAGTTGTGCTTGCGGGGGTTGAGCTTTGGCTCTTTGGTCCCGCCTCTCAACTGTCAACCAACTGGTGTACAAATTGCTGAGCCTATTGGGCTCTATCATATCTACATTAAAAACTATGTATGGAGTCAGCCTCCACCACATCACTGCCTAATGCATTCCATCCGTTAACTACTTTGACACTAAAAAAGTTCCTTCTAACGTCCCTGAGGTTCATGTGGGTACTCAGTTTCCACCTGTGTCCCCTTGTTCGCGTCCCACCAGTGTTGAATAGTTTATCCTTGTTTACCCGGTAGATTACCCTGAGGATTTTGTAGGTGTGATCATGTCTCCCCTTACTCTTCTGTCTTCCAGTGTCGTACAGTGCATTTCCCGCAACCTTTCCTCGTAACACATGCCTCTTAGTTCTGGGACTAGTCTAGTGGCATACCTTTGGACTTTTTCCAGCTTCGTCTTGTGCTTGACAAGGTACGGGCTCCATGCTGGGGACGCGTACTCCAGGATTGGTCTTACATATGTGGTGTACATGATTCTGAATGATTCCCTACACAGGTTCCTGAATGCTGTTCTGATGTTATCCAGCCTCGCGTATGCCGCAGACGTTATTCTTTTTATGTGGGCTGCAGGAGACAGGTTTGGTGTGATATCAACTAGATCTTTCTCTCTGTCTTTCATTAAGTACTTCATCTCCTATTCTGTATCCTGTGTCTGGCCTCTTATTTCTACTGCCTGGTTTCATTACTTTGCATTTACTCGGGTTGAACTTCAACAGCCATTTGTTGGACCATTCACTCAGTCTGTCTAGGTCATCTTGTTGCCTCCTACTATCATCCTCAGTTTCAATCCTCCTCATAATTTTTGCATCATCGGCAAACATTGAGAGAAACGATTCTATTCCCTTTGGGAGATAATTTACATATATCAGAAACAGAATAGGTCCAAGGACTGACCCCTGCGGGACTCCACTCGAAACGTCTCGCCAATCTGAGACCTTACCCCTCACTCTGACTCGTTGTCTCCTGTTGCTTAGGTACTCCTTTATCCAATGGAGTACCTTCCCTTTCACTCCAGCCTGCATCTCCAGCATTTTCACTAGCCGCTTGTGTGGCACTGTATCAAAGGCTTTCTGACAATCCAAAAATATGCAGTCTGCCCACCCTTCTCTTTCTTGCCTTATTTTTGTTGCCTGGTCGTAGAATTCAAGTAACCCTGTGAGGCTGGACCTGCCATCCCTGAACCCATGTTGATGCTGTGTTACAAAGTTCTTTCGCTCCAGATGCTCCACTAGCTTTCTTCGTACAATCTTCTCCATCAGCTTGCATGGTATGCAGGTTAGGGACACCGGCCTGTAATTCAATGCCTCCTGTCTATCCCCTTTCTCCTATATCGGGACTACGTTAGCTGCTTTCCAAATTTCTGGCAGTTCCCCTGTTGCCAGTGATTTGTTATACACTATGGAGAGTGGTAGGCACAGTTCTTTTGCTCCTTCCTGGGTCGTGTGTGTAGTGAGGGTCGTGTGTAGTGAAGGTCGTGTGTAGTGAGGGTCGTGTGTAGTGAGGGTCGTGTGTAGTGAGGGTCGTGTGTAGTGAGGGTCGTGTGTAGTGAGGGTCGTGTGTAGTGAGGGTCGTGTGTAGTGAGGGTCGTGTGTAGTGAGGGTCGTGTGTAGTGAGGGTCGTGTGTAGTGAGGGTCGTGTGTAGTGAGGGTCGTGTGTAGTGAGGGTCGTGTGTAGTGAGGGTCGTGTGTAGTGAGGGTCGTGTGTAGTGAGGGTCGTGTGTGTAGTGAGGGTTGTGTGTATAGTGAGGGTTGTGTGTAGTGAGGGTCGTGTGTGTAGTGAGGGTCGTGTGTATAGTGAGGGTTGTGTGTAGTGAGGGTCGTGTGTGTAGTGAGGGTCGTGTGTACTGCGTGTTGTGTGTAGTGAGGGTCGTGTGTACTGAGGGTCGTGTGTACTGAGGGTCGTGTGTACTGAGGGTCGTGTGAAGTGAGGGTCGTGTGTACTGAGGGTCGTGTGTAGTGAGGGTTGTGTATAGTGAGGTTCGTGTGTAGTGAGGGTCGTGTGTACTGAGGGTCGTGTGAAGTGAGGGTCGTGTGTTGTGAGGGTCGTGTGTACTGTGGGTTGTGTGTAGTGAGGGTCGTGTGTAGTTTGGGTCGTGTGTAGTGTGCGTCGTGTGTAGTGAGGGTCGTGTGTAGCGAGAGTCGTGTGTAGTGATGATAGCGTGTACAGAAAGTAGTGTAAATTGGCATGAGAGTTTACCTCACCATATATGTTTAAATCTCTTTATGGATGATATAGTCGAATGCATCAAGCATCTTGTATCGAGTAGTCCTTAACTACTGATATTTACTACTTAGAGTATTGCAGTATATTTTGTATAGACAATGAATAAACATGCATGGTAATATGTGAAGGAAAATACAATACAAAGTATTTATTTTCAACAGAAAATATGTTTGCTAATATGACAGTACATATAGTAACCCCTCACTTTATTCATGACAAGTTTATTGGTTTTCAATCGTGCTTTGGAAAAACTTACTACTATACTGTAGTGTTTGAATAGCATTTCTCTCCATCGGCCGAACACTAAATGACATTCTTAAGGAACACAAAAGAAGTGTTAAGTTTGCAGATCTAAGCAATGCTATCTTCTGCCATATTAGGGACTCTAATAATCCTATTTACAGGTCCTCTAAAATAATATTTCCTGCCTCTACACTTTACAGACCCCGTCTCGTAGAATCGGCTCTTATACACAACATACTCAACATGATCCTTAGACCTAGCTTTGTTGCTGTTGATTCTTCCCTTTCACGGTGCATGCTTAAATGCTCTAACCGTCTTAACTAACTTGACTTCACTTAAGGCTACCCTTTTTCCTTACCCCTATTTCTTTATAATTCATTCTCCTAATTTTACCTCTTCCCATTCTTTCTTCCTCCCATTCTTACTTCATCCCATTCGTTTCATTCTTTCAATTATTACCTTTCACATGAACCTTCTAGAAATTAACTTCTTATCTTACCTACTTCTCATTTCAATCTCTCTTTTCTTTATTAGGTTGCTCGTTACTCTCTTCCTCACACGCGTCTTGATAATGGTCCAGGACGGACCGAAATGTCGTCGTTTCTCCATCTTCTGATGTGTGGTTTGGTCATCATATGTTCAGCCACGTTATTGTGACTCTTCGTACATGATGTTAAAATGAGAAATAAAGTAAACTATAATTAATGAAATCTATTCAATAAGAGTATATATGGTAAACCTCTCAATTAATCTACTCGAATTAGCTGCTCGTACACCAGTCTCATTCTCCAGCTTATTGTCGAAAACACGCGCTCCGTTCAAAATCTAGTTGAGTTCCCACTCAACTAGACCACTCAGAGTTGAAACAAATACACTCAAGAGAAAGATGCTATATTGAACGCTCCACTAACGAAGTGAATCCAAAGACCCTGGAAATAAGTGTTGGTTAGAATTCTGATATGAACATAGCTCTCACTCATCCACTGAGACTGGTTGGTAAAACTACGGCCTCACTTCTGTAAAGGTCGACTTTTGGACACCGATGTCTCAAGTAATTGGACACTGTTTCTTAATTTAGACCCCATTAAAAGAAGCTCCTATTCTGTCCTCATATCCTTTCCAAGTATTATTTAGTTGTACTGGATTTGCGATTTATTGTGATAATTTTCTTACCAACTGTATTATTCTACTAATTGCATTAGTATATTATATTATGCTCTTATGATTCCCACGTCATCTTAATGGTATGTTCTTTCCTAGTCTAGACATCAACAGGATTCCCAACTTGATAATTTATGCCATTGAATGTTTGGAAAAAATTTTCGTTAATACTTTGGATAACTCACACGAAATGCTTCTAAGTACAGTAGTTTGTAGGCACAACATTTCTTTAAAATTGTGCCGTCATGACCATTAGATTCTGGAAAATTTTCCATACAAGGATCCTTAGCAAAGAGTAGTTTCGTCCTAACGTTTGACTCAACTCAATCCTTGTCAGTCCAATAAACTTCAAAAAGCAATCAATTCTAATAAATATACCCTGCTTCTAGGTGTACATACGCTGTGAGTATACCTAAGTATTGGAATTATTGTCAGGGGAACAACGGACTTACTGGCTGGTCGGTAAAATACCTTGGTGGGTTTAAGGCCTATCAACCTCTAGGTGTATATACAGATCCTTACTCACCAACTGATACACATTATCCTATTTGTTAATTACAATTTTAATTAATGTCCCCCTGTGCTTGACTATTATATTAAATTTTCGTAAAATATTCCTGAATGGTTAACCAAGAAGCTAATATATAACATTTCCGATATTGTTTTATTTAACTAAAAAGTTAGAGCAATTAGATATATATTAATTTGTTAACTAATATAACTAAAACATGTAACAACCTTCCAAATTTATAAACCAAAAAGTTATGCTTTTCTATTCTACTTCTACTGTCATACTTCTCTTCTACCGTTATTCTTCCATTATTCAACTTTTCTACTATTATTCTACTCTTCTACTGTGAAATTATTTTTCTATTGTTATACTACTATTATACTTATATTCTACTGTTATACTACTATTCTACTACTATGTTATACTACTCATCTACTGTTATAATACCTTTCAGCTGTTATACAACTGTTACACTACTCTTTTACTTTTATACATCTACGCTACTGTTATACTACTATTCTACTATTATACTACTTCTATAAATTCTTCTGTATACCTTTCTTCTACTGTTATACTACTCTTCTATCGTTATACTACTCTTTTATTGTTATACTTCTCTTCTACTGTTATAAATTTATTCTACTGTTATACTGCCCTTCTATTGTTATACTGCTATTTTACTGCTATATATCTATCATATTAATACTACTCTTCTACTGGTATACTACCCTTCAACTATTATACTACTATTCTACTGGTATACTACTCTTCTAATGTTATTCAACTCTTTTACTGCTATACTTCTCTTCTACTGGTATACTACCCTTCAAGTGTTATACTACTATTCTACTGGTATACCACTATTCTACTGGTATACCACTATTCTACTGTTATACTACTCTTATACCTCTATACTCTACTCTTCTACTGTTATACTACCATTCAATTATACAGTTATACTGTTATACTACTCCTCAACTGTTATACTATTCTTCTACTGTTATACTACCCTTCAACTGTTATAGTACTGTTTTAAAATTATTCTACTGTTATACTAATCTTCTACTCAAACTACTAAAGTTGTTTTGTTCTCGAGAGAGAAGGCAACAATTAATCGTTATTTATCCATGGATAAGTATTGCACAAATATGTACACAATTAGTCCTTCGAATACATATGTTATGTCTTTGACTGCTTATTTAGACCTAGGACAAGTCATGTTAGAATTATAATCTATCTGTTTCACTGTTAGATCCATACTAGCTAATCAGTGGGCACAGTTTTTAAGAGTAACGCTAATTCAAAGTTGAAATAACGTTACTCAGGGATATTTTGCCCATTTGGTATAGGTTCAATTATATTTGGAGGAGAGTCGTCCTCATATTGAGTCATGACCTATATTGTGCATCAATGTATAAAAAAATATTTCGGAACTCCTAGCTGGTCCTTCTTACTTCACCTGTTACTGTTGATCTTTTCTTAAGGTTTGTTCTAACTCTCTTAAGAAACTCGGTAATTTCTCTTCAAAATTACGTCTTCCAAAAGTCATTCGAATTAAACATTTATATAATAAGAAAATATTAATCGAACCTGTTTTTGATATTCTGATTTGCAATTTTGCTAGTAAAGTGGCTTACAAATTACTTGCAAGAAACTCCTATTTAGGTTCCTTGTATGTGGACACTTTACTTAGACCTGTTTCCATGTAAACTGCTCCAACTTAACACTACAAGGTTGTGTAATAATTTATCAAGCGGTCAGGTGTCTTCACTTTGAGGATATCACTGAAGGTTTTCATGTTTATATTATATCACAAGCGTGCTTTCGTGAAACTTCCTGACAGAGTAAAATGTTCAACAAGTTCTCATTATATATGACATAGTCTAACTCATGTTATTGATGAGGTTACATTTTAATTCGTGTTTTAAGTACAACCCTTAGCTATCAGCATTATTTCTGCAAATGAACCAGAGATCAATATAAATTTATCTATGGCTCATATCTTGGGATTCACCGAAGCATACACCTAACATACACCTAACACCTCTCGTACACCTAATGCATCATTTTTGTACGTTTTCGATCCTAACGATAAAATTTGGGTGGGTTAAAGAAGTGAAACGCACTGCCACATTGACGCTCTCGAAGACCAATGACCATCCTCCTTCATAGGTTCATCTTCATCTACACCAAACAAGTGAAATCAGTAAACCATAGTCTCGCCTGTTGACTATACACGAGTCCTGAATATACGCATATCCTACTGACTATACAGGGGTCCTGCTAAAGATACTCAGGTCCATCTAACTTAGCATGTGTTCAGTTGACTATACACAGGTCCTGCTAAAGATACACAGGTCCTGCTAACTAAGTACGTGTTCAGTTGAGTATATTCGGGTCCTGCTAACTAAGTACGTGTTCAGTTGACTATACTCGGGTCCTGCTAAAGATTCACTGATCCTAATCTCTATACTTAAATCGTGTTGCATTAAACGGGTCCTGTGGGCAGTACACGGGTCTTGCTGAA
The DNA here is from genome assembly GCF_040958095.1 of Procambarus clarkii. NCBI lineage: Eukaryota > Metazoa > Arthropoda > Malacostraca > Decapoda > Cambaridae > Procambarus > Procambarus clarkii. The sequence continues at coordinate 30,233,379 of NC_091153.1, forward strand.
GATACACGGATCATGCTGAAGATACACGGGTCTTGCTGAAAATACACGGGTCTTGTTGAAGATACACGGGTCTTGCTGAGTATATTTTGCTGGTTCGACTACTTGCTAGTTCACATTTTGGGGTGGACGGTAGAGCGACGGCTTCGCTTCATGCAGGTCGGCGTTCAATCCTCGATCTTCCAATTTGCTTCGACAACATTCTTTCCCCCGTCCCATCCCAAATCCTTGTCCTGATCCCTTCCAAGTGCTATACATTAGTAATAGCTTAGCACTTTCTCCTGTTAATGCCCTTCTTTTCCCTTTCTTATTTAGACAAAAGATAATACAAGAGGAAATTAGAAGATTTTACACACACAGACTGATGCAGCCTCAACAATGATGTCAGACTTATTATATACGGGCTATATATTTGGTTGTTTTAAGAGCTATGCGTGGGGCGGTAGTTTCACTATTGTGTCTGATCCTTCAATTAAACCTGACCAGCTTCATCTATAAAAATAATGACTCATTTGAATGTGTCGATAAAAATACTGTTAATATCACCTTTAGAACAATTTTCAGTCAAAAGTTTCAGCAATGAAATTCCTGAGTTTCAAAGTTCATTTTCTACATTAATCCAGCAACTATCAGATCCCTTTTAATATTTTTTAGTTCAGCTATTAAGTCAAAACAATTTTGCCTTCAGAGAGAGTTGCTTTGCAAATGATTGAAAATTAATCAACTGCATCTCAAAATTATCCAAAATAATCCACAACATTCAATTCCAAATTCATTTCTCTAATTTTACGGCTCCTGCACACTTTTCGAATTTGGGAATGTCATAAAAAGTCTTGAATTTAGTACATGTTAAGGAAAACTGATCAGCAGTTAAATCAATGATACAGGAAAATTGTATATAAGGCCTCAGAATATATGTTTTCTCATGAAGTTCAAGATCTGCCATATTTTTTTAGGCAAGAGAAATATTTAAAATGCTATTGTTAACATCACCTTTAAAAATTGTCATTTTCATTTCAGCAGGTTTTATGTTATCCAATAAAAATAATATCAAGTGTTTTGACAGATCCCTTTAATTTGGTATTTATGTAATTTAAATGTGAGGAGAAATCTGTGAAAAAAATCAACTAATCCACACAATGTCAGATAATTCTTGACAATAATATTTCTATGTACTCATGTAAAAGAAAAAAAAAATACACGGATTTTATCCAAACACAACAACAAATTTTTCATGGACAGAACCTCTACTAGGCCGGGAGCCGGTCGGCCGAGTGGACAGCACGCTGGACTTGTGATCCTGTGGTCCGGGGTTCGATCCCGGGCGCCGCGAGAAACAATGGGCAGAGTTTCTTTCACCCTATGCCCCAGTTACCTAGCAGTAAAATAGGTACCTGGGTGTTAGTCAGCTGTCACGGGCTGCTTCCTGGGGGTGGAGGCCTGGTCGAGGACAGGGCCGCTGGGAGGTTATCTTGAGATGATTTCGGGGCTTTAGTGTCCCCGCGGCCCGGTCCTCGACCAGGCCTCCACCCCCAGGAAGCAGCCCGTGACAGCTGACTAACACCCAGGTACCTATTTTACTGCTAGGTAACAGGGGCATAGGGTGAAAGAAACTCTGTCCATTGTTTCTCGCAGCGCCCGGGATCGAACCCGGGACCACAGGATCACAAGTCCAGTGTGCTATCCACTCGGCCGACCGGCTCCCGACACTAAAGCCCCGAAATCATCTCAAGATAATCTCAAGATAGGCCAACAAATATTGTTATATATAATTTATAATACATAATGTATATTGAATTCATCTCGCTCAGTAAGTTCTGAAATGGTCAGTTTTAAAAGCACCCAGCTAATGCTCCTAAACTGAAAGTACTTACACTAACTATTGGTTCGAAAGTACCAATATGTAGAGATGGACCACCAGAAAGTTGATGTTTGTATTATTCATTTTGAACAAACGGGAAAGTGTTTTGACCGCAAGATAAATATAGGATCTAACTAAACTTTGCCAAACCTCTCGTAGCAATCTTAGGTATAATACGCACTATCTTAGACCCAAGAGAGATTATATCTATTGGGGGATGGCACTAATGCAAGTGACCTCAGACAGAAAGGACTACACCAACAGCACATTAAATGCTATGTGTGCAGATTATTACTTTAAGGCTGCAATAGATGGTGAAGAGCAGCCGCCGGAGTCCAAATCCTTGGCACTCTTTATCACTAGGTCGTGGCGCTCCTCAGAACTGGTAATGGCAATATAAGGGTAGCTCAATGGGATCACACACTAAATTTAATATTGGAGTGTGTGGCTATGCAACTGGTTTGAGTCCAAAAGTATTCAGAACAGCATATAAACAGTGTGAGATTTTTTTTCTTTGACAGGTTATCAAAAGAATTAAGTCCTATGGATGTTACGTTAATCGTAACTACCTCGCAAGAGAGGCAGACCTTAAACAGCAAGAGCTGCCAGTGGCAGATATTTAATCTTAAAGCCTAAGATCATAGGACCGCGGGAGCAAACCGCCAGGCGAAACCACTCGGGTAACACCTGTCACTTAGGTCGCTGGCTCCTCCTAGTTTGACAACTAATAAAGGGTAGCCGACGGATTCTCACTTCTTATTTATAGAAGTGTGGTGCTGTGCAATGGACTCGAGCTTTAGATACAGACTTGATATGAACATAAGCAGGCAAAGCGTTGCAGAACATAAAATGTGGGGCAGTAATATTGGAAGGTTTGACATAAACGACCGTTTTCTATAACAAAACAATTTATTCACAAAACAAGAACTAAAACTACTACACAGTGAATTTACGTTACTTTAATGTCACTCCAGTGGCACATTAAAGTACAGCTAATCAACAGCCTGATGGACCCACGGTATCCTTATCCCGTCGTCGCTGACTGAACAATGACACTAACTGAACACAGTGGTGCCCACTGGTGACGCAAGCTTGCAATCAATATTGTCACGGCTTCACGGTGACCAATACTATAATCACAAAGACTTGACTGGCGCTCGCTGCCCTCAACGAGGTACCAAGTAACGAGGCGGTTAATCCAAGAATGATAACCCCTTATAAAAATCTTACGTTAACACTTGTCTCTCAGGACAATCAAAACAAAAGTTACTCTAATTGAATTTAAACAATTACGTTAACACACACGTGTCTCAACGACACTTAAATGGCAGCAATAACTCGTAAATCAATTAATTACATCAACTTGAAAGTCAAGCATTCGGTGAGTAATTCCCAATTAATTACTGAATACAACAGCCTATTAATTCAGACGAGTATTGATAAAGCCTACTGTCTCTCAACTGACAGTTCACTTCCGGTCTTACGACAAGATTACCTTAACGAGGGTAGATCACACACAATCTGTATCTATCAATCGGTAGATCACATACGATCTGTATCACACACAAGGTTACAACACTCCGTGTAAACAACAACAACATCAACACCTGGTGAATTCACTAAGTGGCGATTACTAATTCTGCTTAATTAGCTACGAGTGCTTAATCACTCTGTCCGCAGACAGAGCTGATCAGTCCAACAGCAGCTTAATTACAGCACAATTGACTCCGATCATAACAGACCGTCAACCCCTTACATTAATCAATCAATTAACGCCAGCTCGTTAAATCGTTAACACTACGTTAGTCTTCACTTGACAATTCCTCCACTGCGTGAACTTCACTGTAACTGTTGCCTTTACACGTCCCTACGTTAATCACAACAATGTTCAACGAACAAGTGACCTCGTTAAGTAAATCGTGACCCCCGGTGACGTTAACTGACTTAAATTCTCATGGAATCCTTCCCAGTACACAACGCCTTCCACCAAGGACAACTTGTCTACGGTTTACACACACAGTACAACACAGTACATCCTTGCCACTCACGGCAAAACTTGTAAATGACTTCCCCTAGTAAATTATCCACCAATAATTCACACTTTACCACAACACAACAGTAAAAATATATAACCAAGGGAAATCTCCCTGTTACCACTTTTCACTGCTGAAAAAGGGAATCAAATTACAGGAATACATACACGACACATAGAAAAATTAGAAGCAAATAACTCACTTTACTCTACCTCTGAATGTGTCACTAGGTGTCTTCACACACGTCATAAATCACAGTTGGGCCCAATCCTCAACTTGATGACGGCAACAGGGTAGACTCACACGTCTCCAATTCCCATTCACCTCCCCAGGGGGTCACAGGGACAAAGGACAGACGGAACACTGGGGGCGAACCCAGCTTCAGAGTTTTATTACCCAAACAGAAACAGTGTACTTACATCAAACATGCGGGCCCGCAACCTTCTCGTACTCACACATACAAGTCAATCACACTCCCACTGCTGCTGCTGGATGATGACGTAGGCGTCCTCACTTCCTACACGTGGTCAAGGTGGAGCACAGGGTCCTAGACCACGGGGTTAGCTCCACACACACAGAGACCAGGATGGCGCAGACACACCGGCTTAGGCAGGCCAGGGTGGGCGCACAACAGCAGGGATGCAGTACCACGCCCCTTCCACTTGACACGGTACCCCAGGATACGACGGTACACGGTGTTACACGGTACACGAGACCCGAGACGGAGTCCTTCACTGTTCCTCAGAATTAGAACTTTTAAGGTTTCTCTCATAACACTGAAACCTTTTCTAGCACGTCTCCCAGCAGTATCTTCAAGCACAGATACGATAGACGGCTGATGTCTTTTTCGTAGCCCGATAATTAACGCCTCACTCAGTCCAGTTCCTCTAAGATGGCGTCCCACAATTACGCGGCTAGATGACAAGTTCACACGGTTCGGTACAAGCCCCTTTCCGATTACCGGATTCTTACGGACGGCACACGGAAAGATAGCAAGAAGAATGGCGTGACTTTAGTAACGTTGCAGGCGGTATTTCCCGATGCTTGGCCTAGCACGGGAAATGCGTCCACCCCAAGCAGCGTCCTAGGTAAGAATGTCTTTTCCCACCAACTCTATGCCTGGGGTACCATGCGGTACCCCTCAGCGTCTTGGCCAATCACGGTTCAGCATTTCTGAGGCCCAGGAGCCTTAGCCAATGCCGCACCTGCCCCATGACGCTACCCCCTCTCACACGAGGTGGACACGTAATAGGGGGGGGGGGGTGGTCTACGGCCGTTAACCCCCCATACCTCCCTCTCTACACTTGACTTGTACAAAATTTCCCTGAAATCAACTCCCTCCTGTAATTTCCTTCACAAACCTGATACAGCGATCAGGATGACATCAATGGCTAGCAAATGTCATGGGCTGTCCAACGACACCCAACACGACTGTGGAAAAGTTATATTCAGAAAGTTGAATCACGCTGCACATCACTGGTGCACTATGCAATTTCGTACTTAATTCAGTGCACGAGAGAGCAGGGAAAATATGTCCCCTGACAAACAGTTTCAAGTATCTGGCAGAGTTCAATACTGGAGACAAGGTTATTGGAAGGTGTTGATGCAAAGACACTGATCATCTGGTAACAATTTACATTTATTCACCAAAAAATTAATAATAACAATACAAGACACAATAGTTTTAACGTTACGTTAAGTCCGACGTGACACTATGCAAAACTAATCACACAGTATAGTCGAAATTCCGGTGCTGACCGCCCGCAGCAGAATCAAGTTGAACTAATCCGAACAGCAGGTGCTCACTCGGATGCAAGTTAGCAGTTTACCAACAGCGGCAAAACAATTGATAATTTATCAAAAGACACAACAGCCAGACCTGTCACAGAGGCAGTCTTCTGCAACACAAAGTTATTTACGTGAAGGCTCGTCTCTCCGGACGGCAGTCCAAGAACAGTTACTTTATGGTTGTGTCACAAGGACAAAGGACATGTCAAAAAAGACGGTTGTGTCACAAGGACGATTGATTTAATCAATTTCAATCAAAATATACAATTTAATGATTTACGTTAATTCAAGATAATTAATGCAATCTGTCAACACAGACAATCAAGGCTATTCTACAGTTATTATTATGACATGGTAATTAAACAATCAGTGAATAAAGACCTCAATTACTGTCGCCCTGACAGCTAATTAAACTCTCGGTGATTTACGTTATCACTGCTTATAACGTTGACAAGCTGACAACCAAGACTTTGCCAACACGTTGTTAATTAATTTATACTTCACAAATGATGGTAATAATGACTAATTTGAACTCCCTGATTCTTTAAGTTCAATCAAAATATAATACACAGCTGGTCCCATAGACTAATTACAACACAGTAGCAATGCAGCATTAAACTCCAAGTGCTTAAATGACACAACCTAACACTATCACTGTAATAATGACAAATCAATACTACTCTCAGGCTGAGGTAAATCAACACAAGGAACCCACCTTTATTATACCTTACCTTCCTTTCCTGTTGCCTTGCTTTTTCTTCCGCTAAGATTTCGTTCTCCTCACCTCTCTCTTGCCTATTTATTGCCATTACCTCCTTCCTCTCATTAGCCTATCTACACCAGAGAATAGCTGAAGGTTCGCCCTCTGTAACATGGTATCTTCAGGCAACCAAATTAGAAATGTTAAATATCCCAAAAGGAATTCACAGGGAAATAGCAGTTAAGTTATATAGACTACGTCTAGGTTACAGATGCAACTGGGAGATTGGTGAACTCCAATAGAGAGAGTGCATCTTCTGCCAAACTGGCTTGCTCCACCCCCCCCCTCCAACACCTGTCCGTCATCCTTAACCGATCACTCTATATGTCAGGCGTGATAGGGTGGTATTTCTTAAATCACTTTGGTTTCTGTTATGAGGTATAAGAGGGAGTCATGTTCCCCACATATACATTGACTGTAAAACGACTATAAAAGACTATAAAAGACTATAAAAGACAAAAAGACTATAAAAGACTGTAAGACTATAAAAAGACAAAAATGCTGCAATACCCTATTAGCTAGTCAAAACATATGATAACATCACAACACACAAAACACAATTCAGAATAGACACAACTCACAACACAAACACAACTCACAACACAAACATAACTCGCAACACACAACTCACAACACAACTCACAATACACCACTCACAACTCGCAACTCACATCACACAACTCACAACACGCAACTCATAAAACACTACTCACGACTCGCAACTCACAACACAACTCACAACATGCAAACACAACTCTCAACACTCAACTCAAATCTCACAAACACACACAACACACAAGCACAGCTCACAACTCACAAAACACAACTCTCAACAAGCAATTCACAACTCACAAACACACACATATACAACACAACTCACAACACACAACTCACAATATGCAACTCACAACACGCAACTCACAATATGCAACCCACAACACACAACTCACAATATGCAACCCACAACACACAACTCACAATATGCAACTCACAACACACAACTCACAACATGCAACTCACAAAAACAACACACAACTCACAAACACACACATATACAACACAACTCACAACACACAACTCACAATATGCAACCCACAACACACAACTCACAATATGCAACTCACAACACACAACTCACAACATGCAACTCACAACACACAACTCACAACATGCAACTCACAAAAACAACACACAACTCACAAACACACACATATACAACACAACTCACAACACACAACTCACAATATGCAACTCACAACACACAACTCACAATATGCAACCCACAACACACAACTCACAATATGCAACTCAACACGCAACTCACAAAACAACTCACAACACACAACTCACAAAACACAACTCACAACACACAACTCACAAAACACAACTCACAACACACAACTCACAACACACAACTCACAAAACACAACTCACAACACACAACTCACAAAACACAACTCACAACACACAACTCACAACAGACACAACTCACAACACACAACTCACAACCACCTCACATAAACACAAAACACAACTCTAATTCTTTTGTACAAATATATTTTTTTTAAGTAAAAGACAGTCTTCAATAATGTGTGCATGGACATTAATTTTTGTGCTGAGAGTCGACCATAGTTTTTCAATCCACCACAGTTTTTTAGAATGACATTGTTTCTTTTGTCAACTGCTCGATTGCACCATATACCTCATGACCGCTGCTTCTTCTCACTAGTCAATCCTAGTTTAGTTACCATGTCTCCCATAAAGTTACTATGCAATATTGCTCTGGTATAACAAGTTTTCAGTTATATCCTTATTTTTCTCCCAGGTGATATTTTTTTATTATCAAAGTATGTTATCTAAGGTTCCATTTCGATACAAGATTGTAAGAGTTTCCTTGTAAGTTATTGCTAAGTATAACTCCCTTTTTCCTTTTCACTCATGTTGCACATATATTAAGGATCCTCAACATTTCGTTATCGCTATAATATTAATAGGAATTAAGATACACAAACATTAGTCATTTACAAATGTTTATTCACATAAATATATAAAGCATCATTTTTTAAAACTAGTCATAGTTCTTACGGTTAACATATCTCACGAACAATAATAATAAACATCAGTTTAATTTGCTTATCGCATCCTATTCCCTATAGTGTACAGTTTCATTAATATGCGTTATCTATTTTAATATTAAGTTAACCTAAATTATGGAGTGGATATCTAGTGAGGGTTGAATAGTTTTTAAGCTGAAGCATCTCTCCTATCCCATGGAGAGAATATGGGGTAGAGTCTCTGTGGTTGTGCTACTTCTATCACTTCGTCATCCTCCTCCTCCATAGATACTTCTTCTATCCCCTCAACCCCCTTCTCAACTACTTCTACATCCATCTCGGCTACAGCATTATTTGGGATATCTGAATGACCATACGCTAAGGTCTGTGTTGGACTTGTAGCATTTATCATCAAATGCTGACAAACCTCTACATGTACTGCGACATGTACTGATTTTTCCTTTCCTTTTTAGATCTAGACACAAACCTGATTGAAGTGTTTCTTTCAGGCGTGTATTGAAATGACTTGTGTGAGTGTTTTTCTTGGAGGTGGTAAGGTATTCCCTTGCACTTACAGGTGTGTTCACCATCCTGTGTGGTGAAAGAGTATGTTTTAGGTCTAAGAACAATTAATTGGTTAATAATCTAAGACCCGATTTCTGGCTTGACCATACCTAGTTCACCTTCACGTGTTTTCGAGTAGGATAGGTGTGTGTGTTTCAAGAAAGTTGCTAAAATCCATATAGTCAAAGAGAGAAGACTTATTTAGCTCTTCAAACATATCCTGACACTTGAATTTAATGATGAGAGAGTCTGTGTCTGTATATAATAGACTAGCTTTATTCCCATATGCTGGTTTTACCCACATCATACTAAAACTCATAGAGGCGTCTTTTAGCAATCTTGAGTATGTGATAACCCAGGTACTTAGGAGTGTTGACTAGGAAAGACTAGACAACACTCCTGAATTGACTGGAGTGCATATCACTCCCTGATAGATGCATATCTCGCGCATATATTCTCCTTGAGAGTGCATATCACATGGTCTTTACTTAAGCAACAGACTAAGCTTGAAGAAAGGGTTGCGAGCGTGTTTCAGAAAAGCTTCGGTATCTGTGACTAAATAGTGTTTGTTCCCATAATTAGATACATCTGGGAGGCTCTTTCCATATATAGAGTTTGATACAAGTTTAAAAGACTTTTTTAACGCACATTTGGTACTGACTCGTTCACGAACATTGGTTTCAATGAAATCTTTAAGGTAGGTTTCTTGCTCAAATTCGTAGATGTCATGAACTTTATCTACTTCTAATCCAGTACACATAAGCAACAAGTCAAGACTGACCAGGTAATCTCTCTGAGGAAGGTGAGATGCGATTAATTTAGTGTTTTTTTTAAGGCTTCCCACGTCTTTCTTCTGTAAGAATATTCTTACTGTAGGGTGAAATGTGTTCCTCTGTAACACAGGCATGCAAAAGAACTAAGGGGGAGCTCATCCGTATACCTTGCTACATCTGGATTAACACGCAATGTATCACACAACACCCAGTAACCTTTTGCTCCATCACACGTGATATTCTCCAAGCTCTGGTCTAGCAGCGTGTTACGCTCATTGTGAGACGGCTTCTACATCCCACCGCGAGGGAGCAGTTCAGTCATGCACGCTCCGTGTTGACTGTTAAAATCCAGGTAGATGATGTAGCTGCTATCATCACCTAGATCTAAGCCTGTGTGCTGGTTCTCCACATTCGTGTATTGCCTAGTCACACTGGTGAACCCCCCTCGGAGATTCCGGCGAAGTAAATCGTATAACATGGGGTCTGACATTACATCATGGCCAACTTTAGATTTAAGCAAGAATGCATCCCAAGCGAATGATTTTAGAGAAATGTAGTGGGAAATGTTCAATTTGTAGAAAGTAAGCATGATATCTCGTGACACTGTGAACACATCAGCCAACAATCCAGTGTCTACTTTGAGGTATAGGACGAGATAGTCTCCGATGTTACGACATTGGGCTAGATAACAAATTTCTTATGCCTGCTTATAATCTTTTTCTGATAACTCTTCATATTTCAGTATGTTGTAAAGCTTATTATGCGAAAGTAGATGCGGTTCATCTAGTACACTTATAGGTTATAAGTAATCACAGCAGAAGATTGTTTACCCTTTAACAGTTTAGGGATGGCGTCTTTATTTACACCCTGCATTATAGCCGATGGCCGATGTGAAGGGGGTAGGTTTTCCACTATCAATATGATCTTTAGCTATTCTTTCTAGTGATCTATTGAGAAGGACTAAACTGTCCAAAAATCGTCAGTTGATCACGCCGACTTTCATAAACTTAAATCCAACCCTAGCCATTATATCTATTTCCATCCCTGGTCTCTCTTTCATCTCGTTTTGGATCACCCTTAAATCATAGGAAGCATTACGTGAAAAAATATAGAGGAACTTATGAGAATTTATACATTGTAAATTGCATCTATCACAGTAAGCTGCTTTATAATTGTGAAGTCTTATTGTGTGATCAAGATATCTGAAAGGTTCATTTAGGGCCTGCGCAGGAATATCCCTGCCAAAAAAAAAAAATCACAAAGCTCGCAGGCAGTTTTTGTCTCAAATAAAGCGTGTTGTTGTGGGGACATATCAAGTTTCTAGGATACTAGCCCCCTCTTGATTCTAACCCATGATGCTTCTAGTGTGGAAACAAAGTAATTGACTGCGTTCTTACCTAAGTGTCATGCTCATCAATGTTCATCTGTCTGTCAGTGATAATGTAAGCATATGCTACCGCATTGTGACGTGATTCTATCATCCCTTTAGGGTTTGAGCGATCTAACATAGACTCAAAATCATAAAAACACATGTGACTAGGACCATATCCCCGTTCATAGTTGCGAAAGGTAATCTTCCTCTCTGTTGGATAAAATTTAAGAGTTTGATGTACTTTACACGTCTCCTCATTAGCCAGCATACGTACAAGTGGTAGTGATATCAAACAACAATAACAATAGATGTGGTGACACGGGATAAGATCTGGATTGCTCCTCATATTGTGTACCTACTGATTAAAAACTTTTATCAGTACTAGATGCTGAGCTTTCAATATCAGCAATGAGATAATGTCTTTATGCTCCCCTCTTCTTTTCCTAGTTAGTGTGATTTAGTGTCGACTTGTATTTTCATCTCTTTCCAGGGAATACACAAAGATATTGACTTTATTTAATTGTTCTACTTTCGTGATATCCTCAAATATTATTGCAGAAATAACGTCCGCTGGCCAATTAATGTGTGTTAGACATCATCTCGCTTCTCCACATCGTTTACGAATATTCGGTAGATCCATACCCTTAGCTAAACATTTATATGCAGCAACACATTGCATATGGCAGATATCGGCCTCTCCATTCAGATTGAAAACCAACTGCTTTCCATGCAAACCTTCAGGATATTCAACCTATGATCCAAGTCGTATGGAGTGTTCAATTTGAGCACAGTTGATATAAAAACTTGTGAGACAATCATCAATGACATTAGATCCTTTCTTCAGTTCCAGGTACAACTATATTTTCTTATCTAATTCATCTGCCCAGAAATCTATGTGTCTCTACCTCTTCTTGAGTAATTGTTCGTGCCTCGCCTCATAAAGGAAATTCATCATTATTGATAGGGTCCTGCAAATCATCTTCTCTTCTTCATGTATATTTAAATTGTGCACAATGTGTGATGTCAGGATAAATTTGTAGGGAGGGGATGACGGGGAGAGAAGTGGGTACGAATCTCATCAAGGAAAAATTGTCTGTGTGTTCTTAAATATGCCCCAGGGAAAGTATTAACGTGGGCTGATACAGAGAAAGAAAACCAAACATAAGCTCTTTTATAAATTTCAATTGTATCCATGAGCTGAGGGGGGGGGGGGAAGCTGACTGAAGAAATGATGGTTGTGCTGGGGAGGGGGGAGAGTCAGTTGATACTGGGTCCTCCAGAGGGGGTGGTGAGATAGAGGATACTAGAGGAATTAGCTGAGTAGGGTAGAGAGGAGGTGTGAGAGACTGTAGGATTGTTGAGGGAGATTCTGAATGATCACCAACTGCATGGTCACCATTCGCCTCTTGGTCATCATCACTCAATAATGATATGACTTCTATGTCTCTACCTTCTCCTCCCCTTCCTCTTACTTCACCCCCCCCCCCCCCTCGTCCTCTTTACTGCTGACTAGGTTTACACCACATTCTGGCAGATTATCTGAAGTTAGAAAATTAGAGAAATATTAGTAAATATATTATTTCTTAGGAAAGGTTATTTACTCTTTCAATAGTTATATCGATGATAAAAGCTGTAGCACTGTAGCAATAATAATAATCTACATAGCCCGCTATCACTATTTCGTAACTGCTGAAATAAATTATGGGTTTTAAACCCATGAAGTAAAAATACTCACTTTGAGTGGGGGAACACTGACTAGATGGTAGGGGTGTCTGGTAGTGGTCACCCCGTGACATACGGGGGCGATCAATCAACTCCTTGTTACTCTCATCTCTGCTCACTCGTTTCTGATAAGGTCTGCAGCCTGCAATAACGATTGTTTTTCCCTCATCATTATCATCACTAACACTTAAGTCACTATCTTCCTATAATATTTAAGTAGTATAGTCTCTAGTAATTGATAAATATCTAAATATGTATATTAGTACCTAATATAACAATTTAGAATAACTATATACGATTGACTGAATGTAAACTTCTCTTCTGTTGTGGTCCACTGAGAGAAACAACACTGCCAGCAATAGGAGCTGGAGTATGGCAATATGGACATGTTGATAGGATGTTAACGGTAAATAAAAATAATATATCATTATATACTAGGTAGTAATGTGCGAATGTACGAAATTTCCATATTGAGATTTTTAGTAAGGCCAAAGTATATTGATTTTTTTTTACACAAGAAAGAATTACTCACTATTCGTAAAATAACTTTTCTGACACCGGATACAACATTGACCACAATGTCCAGGTGGAGGGTTGGCACATTCCTGACAGTATAGGCGACAGGCTTGAAACGGAGATTCATTGTACACTTTCGTGCAACTAAAGCATAAGGTCTTATAGTGAGAAGACAAGGTGAGAGGAACGTGTGCAAAGGATGGTGTCCGGATCACAACTGATGGATACAAGTGTGTTGTTCGGGGGTGAGCTAGGGAGTACTCCCACTCAACTACGTCCGCTCATATGCAATCCTAGTCCATCTCACCTCTCCCTCTATGTCAACCACACACTTGCTCTCTCATGCCCCTAGGCTAAGATTACCAAACACTCCATCATGGTCACCAAATGTTACACCACTACCTCACTCACCACTGGTGAGGTACTGGTGTTACAAGATGGAAACCACGTGTTAAGCACACGGGGTAGACAGCACGGTCGATGGAAAATATTCTATGATCACAATTGTTTATAATTTGACGTTATTCACTCGAATTTGACTGAAGCTAATAGTAATCATATCTTAGATTCTAACTAAACAGTTTACTGAGCGATATGGTGACGGATTGCTAAAGATTAACATGATGATCATGGATTAGTACACTACAGTCTAGTTGCTCTGAGAGACGATAACCTCTTTTGTGTATCTTAATTCATATAATATCGATATTCACGACGTTACGGTAACGTATTCAAACTGACGGGTCTGTTAGGACGGAATAGAGACAAACTGGACTGATCAGGTCGCTAAGCACTGATTACCGTAACTTCGGCCGAAGTTTCGGGTCTCTTGTCTTGACAGTGTTGACGATGTCCTCAGAATCCCCACCACGGTACGCCGGGCGTCTGAGGTGGATGCCTTACCTCCCTTCCTCTTTTTTTTAAGGTGACAAATCAGCGAACGGCATCATGGAGGCCCACAGTGCCGCTTCAAATAGTCTCTTGACTCTTAGTCACAGGACTTCCGTGACGTCACAGCCTACCAGCGATGTTTACATAAGTAAAAGAACCGCTAGGGTTTCCCTGGCCCCAGAGTCTCTTACTTCTGGCTGTACTCTAAGCAATTTAAGATCTAAACTAATGGCTGTAATTCCTTTCACAGAAAGGCTTCGGCAGCCACCGTAGCTTTGCTTTCCAGCTGAGAGTGTCTTCTGCCTGTTGACATCCCACAAGATAGGTCTAGTTTCCATATTCAGAAAGCTAGAGTGCCTGCACTCAGTTCAGCGCACTCTTGTGCACCCACTGAAAGCAAAATGGTGGTGTGCCTTCTTCTATCAAACACGCGTAAGCTAGCTGAAATTTCATATTCTCACAGGCCATTATAGTACATAAATGTGCTATATTAAGCCTAAGAATGTTTAAGTCTGTTTTTCATCATTAAGTTTTTCCAGACTCGACAAAATTATGAGTACAAAAACTGGTTTACTGGAGGTCCATCACCATATACTGGTACGTTCAACCCAATAGTTATAATAAGTATTATAATTTCAGGAGGATGGGTTCAGCACCCAGAGATATATAATTATCTCAGTTACAATTTTGTTTTTTCCTCAAGTACCTTTAGGCCAGTTTTTGCACACAAGGCCTCCTTGTGTACGATACAATGAAGGCCTACAGTAGCTGTCTAATAGACGTTTGCCAACACATTTACACATTCTGCTTCTTTACCAATCATGCTGGGTGCACCTTCAGTTATCACAAAAACTGTTTTTGAAAGGTCAGCCTGTCGATTAGACAATTCATTGAAATTTCATATTGCAGCCCCTGTGAAGTCAGTAAACCATAGGGTTATTCAGGTAACCACACATGTCAACAAATTCTTCACATAATTCACCACCCGTACATTAGAGTAATAATGGCAAGCCTGGCTGATTGAACGTCAGTGCTCTCATTAAGACAAATGGAAAGAGTTTTACATGAACCAATATCTTAGCTGTTATCTTGTTAGCTGTTAAGCTGTTTGTTTCCAACATTAATATACTATATTTTACTGTGTTTCTACTCATTAGCAAATTCTTAATAAGCTTAGTATCTACTTATGATGTTAGCCTATCATATGTTTGTTGCCTGGGATTACTGGTTCCTTTGCTAATTAATCCTTTCTAACTAAACAGAGCTATATTCCGTTAACTTTGAGTTCAGTTATAGTCGTACTGCTGAAGTTCATAACTCCTTGTATATGTCAATCAGCCCATGTAATACACTTTTTGTCTTGAAAGTCATCCAAGTTTCCCGCAGATGCTTCTTCCTGAACACCACGTCAAGAAGTCTCAAGATCGACAGTCGCTGGACCAAAGGACGACTTCAGATGATTATTGTAACCTCTTTGGTGCAGACTTGAAGATGAGGCGTCCTTCCTCGTATGTAGTACATCACTTGGAATGTCTTCCTCGGCATAAACACACGTTTGGAATTCTCGTTATCGACTTTGCAGACGACATGTATTGGGAATGTCCTCCATGGCCGTTGAAGTGGCCTTTTCACCCAGCTTTTGTGGCAAAGTTCCAATGAATGCCTTCCGTCGAGATCAGCTCCTGGGCTCACATGCTGCAGTACATCTAGACAAATGATTGATGACACTTCATCTATATAGTAATATTAAGCCAAAAGGTGAGAATATCTGGGTGGGTGTGGGCTACCCTTACTGGGTCTCCAGTGTCAGTTAGCAAGTGTGCTTGGGCCAATCGCAGCGCCTTCTTGCAAGATATATTGAAATTCAGTTGCACTGTTATGAACCCGATCCACGGCTCCTTGAGCTGTTGGCATGACAACGGCCTGAGCCCTGTTTCTGGAGAGTTCTAACGTCGCCTTCTATTGGTGAAAATTCGTGTCCTCGTATCGAAGCACTTTCCATTCCCTTATGCTTAATAAATCTCTTTAATATCTACAAATTCTAATTCATTCTCACCTTTCCAATATTCGTCTAGGTTCATTTCGATGGCAATGGTTAATAGAATAGGACCAGAGCGGGAAACACTGCTATAATGGCCGGGTGATATGCTTGGGTGGAGTTATGATAGTAAATACTAACATCTTCATAGGCCTGCGACTCAATTAAGAACTTGTCCTCCACCATCACATGTTCTAACGACAATCCAGCTGTGAGAACATGGACATTCAAGTATGTCTCAGGTGGCCTGAGATATCCATGAACGTTTCTTACCACTTGTGATTTGCAGAAAATCCCTCATGCTTCATTTGACAACAATGATGAACTTCATATAAGTATAAATTTATTATGGGTAGTGATTAAAGAATCAAGGGACGGCATTGAACGCCATGTACCAGGAAAATTTTCCTTGGAGCCATCCTGAGCATGAGTGCCAAAGGTTCGCCATCCCTGGTTTTAAGTAATGGTTCCCAAACTCCGAGTTACCAAAATCTATATAATAAGGATCTTAAGGTTGTTATTAACATCCTTGGGAAGGCCTATGCATTAATACATATGTTTTACATGTACATCACATTGTGTTATTACAATTAATATTACATATACTATTACATTGTGAAATAAATGGATAAATGATTTACAAACAAAACTTTAGGAGCTCCACTTAAGCCCCATTCCAGGTTCCCAAGGCCTGGCGTGCGGCTGTGTGGTGGTGTTGGAAATTGATGGGCTTCCAACACCACCACACAGTTCTACACCATGCCTTAAGAACCTGGAATGGGGCTTAGGTGGAGCACCTAAACTCCTTCACCACTCGTGCTTTCACAACAGTGTCTTGAAACACTAAGTGCTTATTTACAAACAAACAAACAAAAGATGTGTAGAAGATAGTCATGTCAAGTTGGTAATGGTTCAAATCAATCAACTTCCAATATTCAGTCGCTGTCATCAGTTGTCGAGCCCGGTATCTATCGTTGTGATTTACATTTTGTCTGAAGATAAAGTTAATGGAATGAAACAGAACTAAAATTATGCTTAAATAATTGTAATTTATTAACTATATATTAAAAACTTATGCAAATAGAACTGAGTCTATGAACCCCGTTGGTCATAAAGCTATGAAACGAATGAATTTAGAGATCGCCTTAAATAAATAAAAAACTTGGCAAACACTGTTTCGTGAGTTGATCATATCGATGCTGCGCAGAATCTGTCCTTAAAACGAGGTAGTGCTGAATTATAGCTCGTTTTTTTCACGCAGGGGCATCAATGAAGCATCATCGGACGAAAAAAATGACAACCTTGGCAGAGCGGGCCAGGTTTGTGAGAATGTGGATGGGTGGCAAATCTCTCCACGCCATCGCCAGGGAGACAGAAGTCAGCGTTACCACCGTCTTCAGGTGGATCCACCGCTGGCAGAGGGATGGCAACGTCAACACTAAACCTCGCACTCTCAGGATGCATGTGCCAGAGGGGAACACACCCTATGATCACAGAAATGGCTCTCGGCGAGTCTGGGCTACAGAGCACAATACCTACACCGGTCGACGTTCTCATGTGGCATTACCCACTAACCAGACGTTCGCAGTTGCTCTTGGCGACAAACTATACCCAAGACAATATATATACAGTTACTATTTGAGAGTGTATGAAAACATTCTTAATATTCATTCCTTTTCACAACATTTCCGTTAGTTATGTCTGACAAACTGAAAATTATATCAATAACAAGGATTTGCTACACACACATTTGAACCTTGAAGTATGAACAGTAAAAATATACAATACCAGGAGACTTAAATACTTTAAGTCCCACAAGAAACACTCCCGATGAAGTCTCATTATGAGTATTTTTTAAGGAGGTGACATTGTCAGCAACTTCAGAACATTCCTTGAACAGAGGCGTCGGAATGAGGCAATGAAACAAAGAGTCATTGTCAATAAAATTGACTATAACGCAATGTGAGAATATAATATGAACTTGATTCATATTATCATAATATCAGTATGTGTTCTCATGAGTAGTGTAATCTTTGACATAAATGCATTTGTCTTATTTTAGGAGGATTGAGATTCTTGCATTCTCTTTTTGAGAAACTAATGTACAATATATGCACATAACTGGGTAAATACAGGGAATAACTGGATAAACTGTCTGACTAACCAGGTAAAGGGGAGGAGGTGGTCAGAGGTGGGATGCTCGTTGCACTTCTTGTTTTCTCACCAATTAAAAACGGATCAATGTACTTATCGACATACTATATTTTTTTCGATTTTTTGAACGAGCAACGTATGTTTCCGAAACAAGTACCATCAATCAAGAACAGCATCTCAACAACAACTACATACGTAGTTGGACGGAGGGTGAGGTTGGTCCGATGTGCATGATGTCACAACACCACCACTACAACCATCACCAGCATTTCCACCACAATCACCACCTCTTCCACTACTAATACCAACACCACCACTACCACTACCACTACTACTACCACCACCACCACCACCACCTTCACCACCACAAACACTACCACCACCACCATCATCACCACAACCACCTATATATTTTGGATGAGAGCATAAACAGACTCATGTGTAGATTAGTTTCTTTTACAAGATTATTCAAGAAACCGTGAAAATGTTAACAATATCACCCTCTGGATGTGCACCTGAAGCTGACAATCCTGTTTAACAGAAGCCTAAGACATGCATAACAGGTTAAGCACCTTGGTGCAACGTTTGGGCAAGGGCTGAAGTGGGTATAAGCGCATGGGCCCAAGATTTTGAAGCTAACGGTGGAAGAGCCGCCAGAAGGGAGTTATGGAGGAAGTGGGATGGAATAAGAGAAAGGATGCCAGAGGGACCCAGGACACTGCATTTGCAGGAAGAGGATGGGTTAAGATCAAAACATTATGCAATTATAGAATATTTCATGTTGTGGCTGTCTCATAGTACATTAGTAGTTCTACCCCACGCCCGTGGGGTCGGTGGTTCGAGTCTCCTAGTTCTCTAATGAATGAAATTATGCAATTATGACTCACAGGTGTGACTTTGAAAAACACCCTTCCCTATCCTTCAAACAACAACAACACGACAGATAAAACAGAAAGCATAATTTACAACATATTAATTAACTGCACTAATAATGTACAAATATCAGACAGTCATACACACTTATAGATGGGGTAGACAGACAGTCAGACAAGGTGGAAAGAGTCAGGCTTCGTCATCACTTTGCAAAGTGTTTTTATAAAACGTGCTCCAGCTGTTTTGGTGTCTTGAACACGTGCTAAGTCTGCCTACTGGGTAAACCAGCCCCGTCTGAAAATTAAACAAACAGAACACATTTCAATAAATATTACATATACAATAAATAGGCAAATACTATTTCGGAAACATTGTTGTCGATTTGTAGAACCAATTGCCGGGTAACAATAATAGATGTGGGATCCCTTGATTGTTTCAAGCATAGGTTAGACATATATGAATGAGTTTGGGTGGATATAAATAGCAACTACCACGAATGGGCTAACAGGCCAGCTGCAATTTCTGTGATTCCTATGTTCTTTTGATTATATTGTGTCTATGGATATGTAAAATAATTAAAACCTCTAAATCAAAGAGGAATATTGCTCACCTGACAGGAGGTTGGCAACCTTCTGTCGACCTCTTTAGGTCATTCCTAATAGCAAGTAAGTGACATTTATTGTAGTTAAGTTGTTAAATTAAAAATAATAATAGAGTTCTGTTTTTGGCAAAAATACAATAACATTGTTATATTAGTTCTATATGTGAAATAAAATGGTAAGACAATAAGTAGTTTAAGAACTTGATGTACGATACAGCTAGAAGAAGAAAACTTTGTGCACTGATAACAGCTTAATGATCAGAGAAAATTCCTTCTCACTGTTTTAAACTTTGGCCTCACATTATACAGATATTATGATGTAATCATCATTATATAATTATTATTATGTGGGGTCTCCAGTGTTATGCATATAGTGAAGGCTGTAAATGTATATTCGATGTAAATTAAAGTTATAGTAAGTTTCATGAGTTTTTAGTGATCCTTTCGTTGCAAGACACAAATGGTATATTTGCTATGTGACATCAAATAGAGATAAGAGTTTGATTTTGTTATTATTAAAAAGAGTCCATTGGTTATATAAAATGCCCAGTTAACCGTGTAACCTGTGAGGAAAAACATATTTTTCAGAGTAAAATACTTCTCAGAAAGTTTCCATTTATATGATATCAATGGCGGAGAAGAAGAAGTAAACTGTACTTGAAACAAAAAATAGTTGTATAATAAAACCGAAACTTGAGATTTCTTAGATCAGGAAGACTTATGAGGTGTGAAAACTTCAATTCGAATGTTACATAACTCGTGAAGTCCCGTGAAGCATGAATCATGTTGAGAACAAACTAATGTAACTCTGCTGATGGAAGCCAATTGCAAGCTTAGATGTGAGTTCAAATGGACCGATAACAACAAGATCTTTGTACAGACGATGAGTCACAGTAACGTAGCTGAAAATATGCTGACCAAACCACAGATCAGAAGATGAAGAAACGACGACGTTTCAGGCCGTCCTGGAGCCATTATCAGGTCGTGTCATAGAAGAGAGAAAGGTACAGGCAAATATATATTAGGCAAGATCTTTCTTCGGAATTAAAACGTATACTTAAGTAGCAGACGAACTACCAAAGGTGTGAGAGAAGTAGCCTTTTTAAGATATGAGTGTCTAACAGTTTAGTAGTGCCAAGATAGTTAAACTATATTTTGCAAGATAAGCATATTTTATACTTTTCTTGCATATATATATATATATATATATATATATATATATATATATATATATATATATATATATATATATATATATATATTTGCGATTTTTTGTATTACAAAAATCGCAAATATTTGTAATACACTTTTCACACTCGCTGAGAGATAAGGGTTATAGTGCTGGTCATAAATAACTGTCTAGTTATGGAATAAACGAGGAACGAATATTAGGAAAATAGCTAGAATTTGCTGTGCGGTAACTGAATAGAGCTGGACCTAATTCCAAGTGCTCCAAAGAGAGAGCGTCGGAAATAAGATCACCAGCACTGACTGGTCTGGAGAGAACGAGACCTTGTCATGGTTGCAGGAGGAAGGACTGTAAATGACGAGTGATATGAGAATGCAAGAAGTCACTGACATAAGTATAGATTACAGTATTTCACTCATAACTAGTATTTAAATGCCAAAAAAAAGGGACACAAGTGGACTCTAGAACACTGAACAGTGACTCTTCATCCAAAGAGGCTCTTATCCCCGTGGCCCGTGCTCCCCGCAGTAAATCAACAAATTCCTTTGTATACTTCAGGCTGAAAGCACAGGGTACATAAAGGGGTCAGCAAGCAGTTGAGTCGTTTTACATAAGGGGTCAGCAAGCAGTTGAGTCGCTTATGTACCCTGCGCTTTCAGCCTGAAGTCTACAAAGGAATTTGTTGATTAACTGCGGGGAACACGGGCCACGGGGATAAGAGCCTCTTCGGATGTAGAGTCACAGTATACCAACGTTCCTGTGGATGAAACAATCGGGATAATAGCGGATAGAGTGTATCGTGATCCGACTTGTACTCCTCTTGACATACAAGAAAACATACTAAGGAAACTACTCCAAGCCAGCACTAAAGAGGCACCCTTCTTGAGTCAAGATGGAAACGTGTATAAGCAAGTAGATGGGGTTGCCAAGGATTCTCCCCTAGGTGTCCTGTTTGAAAAAATCTACATGGGTACCATCGAGTAGAGGGTCTTCGTTGACATGGACTTGAAATCCGCCATATACTGCACGTATGTTGACGACATTTTTATGCAGACGTCTGACATTATGACAGACGTCTGCAGCAGCTGAAGGAGGCATTCGAACAGAATTCTGTGTTGAGTTTCATTTACGAGATGGAGAAGGATGGGAAGCTGCCCTTTCTAGATGTAACAGTCATGGAAAGGAGCGGAGGTTTCCACACTGCAGTCGACACTAAGGAAACAAACAAAGGAATGTGCCTATATACCAACAGTGACTACCCAGAAGGTCCTAGTCAACAACGGTTTCTCCAATGGTTTCGTTGAAGACATCATAAGAAGGAAGGTGAAACGCCATGCAACCTCTGAAGAGACAACTAATACAACACCTGTACCCCCTATTAGACTATTTTACAGGAACTTCTTTTCCACAGCTCATAAATCCTGAAATCCTGAAATATATTGTTAATCGAAACGTTATCCCTACAGACAAAAATCAGAGGATACAACTGACGATTTACTATAAAACCAGAAAAAGGGCCAGCCTACTCATAAGAAACTCTCCAGACACAAAGCAGAACGCTTTAAAAGAGACCAACGTCGTCTATGCCTTCAAATGCCCTCTTGGGGACTGTAAGCTCCAAAAAACCCAGTATATAGGCACGACAACAACATCTCTTTCTAGGCGTTTAACGATGCATAAGCAACAGGGCTCCATTAAGGAACATATAATCTCTTCCCACAACCAAACCATCGCCAGAGAAATCCTAGTAAACAACACAGAAATCATCGATAGATACAGCGATAGCAGGCGGCTTGACGTTTGCGAGGCACTACACATTAAAAAGTCAACACCAGCAATCAACAGCCAATTAATGAACAACTATATTCTACCCACCTCAAGACTCCGCTCCAATATAGAAGCATCAAGAAATATGGACCAATTGGCTTTCTACAATCACTTCCATTCAATACCCATTGTTTCGTGTTCTGTCTTGTGTTGATGAAATTAATACCCTATTAATACCACCTCACCCCATCCACCTCACTCAAATGTAGATATAAACAAATCGGAGATGTGTAAGTTCTATTCAGTTGTGTATGTGTAAACTAAAGTCTTTGAAAATGTAATAAGTTTTACGAAACGCGCTCAAGTGTCGCGTCAGACTAGAAATAAAAAATGAATTTTGGAGAATTGATTTTTGAATTACCACCAACAGTAAAAAGAAATGTACGAAAGATCGAGAAAATTCGTTTTAGAATTATTAATCTTACTTTTTTGGTCATATTTAATAATATATATATATATTTATGTTGTACCTAGTAGCCAGAACGTCGTACTCGGCCTACTATGCAAGGCCCGATTTGCCTAATAAACCAAGTTTTCCTGAATTAATATATTTTCTCGATTTTTTTCCTTATGAAATGATAAAGCTACCCATTTCATTAAGTATGAAGTCAATTTTTTTTATTGGAGTTAAAATTAACGTAGATATATGACCGAACCTAACCAACCCTACCTAACCTAACCTAACTTATCTTTATAGGTTAGGTTAGGTTAAGTAGCCGAAAAAGATAGGTTAGGTTAGGTTAGGAAGTCGAAAAAACATTATTTCATGAAAACTTGGCTTATTAGGCAAATCCGGCATTGCATAGTAGGCTGAGAAGTGCGTTCTGGCTACTAGGTACGACATATATATATATATATATATATATATATATATATATATATATATATATATATATATATATATATATATATATATATATATATATATATATACATATATATATATATATATATATATATATATATATATATATATATACATATATATATATATATATATATATATATATATATATATATATATATATATATATATATATATATATATATATATATATATATATATATATATATATATATATGTTGTACATAGTAGCAGAACGCACTTCTCAGCCTACTATGCAAGGCCCGATTTGCCTAATAAGCCAAGTTTTCATGAATTAATTGTTTTTCGACTACCTAACCTACCTAACCTAACCTAACCTAACTTTTCCGGCTACCTAACCTCACCTAACCTATAGAGATAGGTTAGGTTAGGTTAAGGGGGCATATCAATGTAAAATTAAAAGTGGTTCAATTTGCTTATAATTTTTTTTATAAAATGGTTATAGAAAGGGCTGCAGCTGGTCCAAGTTTCATCATCACAGCCTAAACAGAAAAGGAGAAAAAAATTAAACAACGAATTATGCAACGAATTTTCAAATAGTTTCAGGGAACACATGTGTCAACTAAAATCATTTCTATAACACTCAGATATTAAATTAAGCACATAATAAAGGATTCTAGTGATCAGTTTTATCAAAAAAGTGTTTAGTGCAATAATATAATTTTTCAAAGTTACCCTTCTAAAAAAAAATGCAATATATGATATTTATAATTTTTTATAAAATCAACAAATAGACTTTGGACTAAAATGTCTACTAGATTCTGTAGAAGCACAAACGCTACATATAAGGTGTAATTTGCATGTAAATTGAATAATAAATAAAAGCTCTGAAGTAATTTGAAGGTGTAAATTACTTTCCAGAGTAAAATAAAGATCTAAGTTCGGCCACCTGTAGCTGAGCTTGACTTCGACAGATTTCGTTCATAATTGGCACCCTTGCAGATAGGCATCCATTGAGCAAGATGTGCAAGTTTCATGCAATTCCCTTGATAACAAATGAGAAAAAAATATTGGCTAAAAAAAAAGAAAAAAAAAAAAAAAAAAGAAAAAAAAAGAAAAAAAAAAATTTAAATATAAATATATTGCACATACATATTACAATTATTACAAGAGTTTGTGCTTCTACAGCACATAGTAGACATTTTAGTTGACACATGTGTTCCGTGAGATTATTTGAGAATGTTGAACATTCGTTGCATAATACGTTGTGTATTTTTTTTCTCCTTTTCTGTTTAGGGTGTGATGGTGAAACTTGGACCAGTTGCAGCCCTTTCTATAACCATTTCATAAAAAAAATTATAAGCAAATTGAACAACTTTTAATTTATAACGATTTAGAATGATATGCCCCCTTAATATATATATATGTATATATATATATATATATATATATTGGTGTATACTGGCAGCAGGTTTTCTTTCAAACATGTTTCATTGAATATGGCCGCATATTCTGTATTTATTATTTTCTGGTTTAGGGCTTCTATCCCTCTAACTATTTTCTTAGCATCAGGGCTTAATTGGAATAGGAGTTCTCCAAAACTCATTTTCGTACTTTTAAGGTGAAGAAAAGAAGTGATTTACTATAGAGTGTATTACACTTATTTGTATAATTTGCACGACGTTTCGAACCTCCATGGTTCATTCTCAAGTGAACAGATCTTACACTACTAGTTGATTTTATACCCGCATTAGGTCAGGTGATAATACAATGAAGGTGAAAACATAGGGGGATACATAAGGGATAAACATAGGGGCTGCAGAAGGCTTATTGGCCCATACGAGGCATCTCCTATCTAAACACAAAGATTAATCCAGTGTAATTGGCCTGTTATGTTGGACATTGTCTTCTGTGTTGGCATCGATATGTTCTTGTCTTGTCCTTTACCTACCATGAGAGTAAGGACAAGACAAGAACATATCGATGCCAACACAGAAGACAATGTCCAACATAACAGGCCAATTACACTGGATTAATCTTTGTGTTTAGATAGGAGATGCCTCGTATGGGCCAATAAGCCTTCTGCAGCCCCTATGTTTATCCCTTATGTATCCCCCTATGTTTTCACCTTCATTGTATTATCACCTGACCTAATGCGGGTATAAAATCAACTAGTAGTGTAAGATCTGTTCACTTGAGAATGAACCATGGAGGTTCGAAACGTCGTGCAAATTATACAAATAAGTGTAATACACTCTATAGTAAATCACTTCTTTTCTTCACCTTAAAAGTACGAAAATGAGTTTTGGAGAACTCCTATTCCAATTAAGCCCTGATGCTAAGAAAATAGTTAGAGGGATAGAAGCCCTAAACCAGAAAATAATAAATACAGAATATGCGGCCATATTCAATGAATATATATATATATATATATATATATATATATATATGTATGTATATATAATTCTTCTCCACTGATTCTCTGAGGTTCAGGGAGTTTATTGAAATATGTGGTGACCAGACCTGCTGCCAGTTAAGGGAGAAAGTTACATTATAAGTTGTAAGTAAGGGGAAATTGGTGCCCTGATATAAAATGAAAGAGTATCCCCTACTGCAGATATGACGTTTTGGAAGGGACACTAGCCGATCGCGGATTGGCCGACTTAGGTCGCGTGCGACCAATCAGAGCCCGCCATGACGTCACCGAGTGCTCCGGGCGGCGCCAACGTCAGAGTTGACCTGACCGTGAAAGCGAGAGGACGCACCTCGGTCAGCTCTCAAGGATTTGAGGTTCTACAAGCCTTTCTTAGTGGATTAGGGCCGGCTATCGCAGCCCATCTTACGTATTGGAGACCCCGCGCTTCTGGGAAGCAAAAGTGAACCAAGTTTATTGAGCAAAAGAGTGCCAAACTTGGAAAATATTCGGCGACGACGCTGGGCGGCGACGCTGGACTTTGAGGGCCTGGAAAGGTGTGGCGGGCAAGCCAAGCTGTGACCGGGTCACATCCACTGAGGGTTTTGGAAGGACGACACCGTTCCTAGGACAAGGAGCAACGCCCTGTGGAAGGGGCGAGTGTGGGAAAGTGGTGATTAGCTCAGCGCCCATCGATGAACCAGGATTGGGGTAGCTGAATCTCAGGGATTGGAACGGCGACGACGCGAAGGCTCCACGACACCTGAGGACCTGTGGAACGTTCCTGGATCGTCAAGGATCAACTCAGGAAGCTTGGGAACCTCACACTATCGAGGGACAGGCGTCGTGAGCCAGGAATGTAAGGTAGATCATTTTCCCTTCCATTACCCCCTTGTGTGAGTGGGCTAGATAGGCCACAATATTCACATATGTATGTGGCAATAGGACATTAATACTTTAGTAGTAGAACAGGCTGCAAGGCAGCTTGTATCCAGGACTGTCAGAGGGGATAGTGTGTATGGATGGCAGGACAGTGAAGAAGAGGCGCCGACGTGGTGAAGAGGCCCTCCTGTGAGTGAGTGTGGGACTCCTGTCTTTCTGCCCAGTAGAAGGAGTGTTGGAGGTCGTGGAAGAAGAGGCGGACGATCTCCATACTTATTATCCTTATTTTCATATTCATGTATTACTTGTGATTGTATGTGTGATCATGTAATTTGCATCAGTAAATTCACACTTTTATCATTGTGTTTAAGTGTGCCTCCATTTAAATATTTCTCTATGAGCATACACGAAGGTTATCATAGTACCACCTAGGGAACACTACGTTCTCTATAGGAGTTCTTATTGCCTGGAGAGTGGTAAAGACAGCGACTTATATAAAAGTGTACCCTTAGCCATCCGATCAGTATCAGTACCTGAATGGTGGCAACTAGTAACGTGGTGGCTAGAGAGAGGTAAAGCCACACAAACCTTCCTGGGAGAGTACCCTGGGCCGACATTCTAATAGCAGATCTATGGGAGTAGCAATCTTCTGGCTACAAACAATATATAATACACCCACTGAATTGTATTGCTGGGGTGCAGATATAATAACCCAGCTGGCGACCTTGTTAAGAAGAAGATAGAGAAGACAGGCGGGAAAGGAGTTCCTGCAACCTTTTTGTCTGGCAGGCAAGACTCAGGGAGGTTATGGTTATAAGGTAAGCCTGAGTCTTCCTTCACTCCTCCACGGGTCTAGGCCGGAACTGTTAACAGTAGTTTCCCCGTTTTTGACTGAAGGGCTTCCAGGGTGAATCAGTGGCACCCCCTTTTGTTGTGGAAACAATGACCTGCGGAGGTGGGCATTGTTGGTCCTCTCCTCTGTGACCAAGGAGACTCCGGTGAATCCCGGGAGTCAGAAGGGGCTGAGTATTCGGCCTTTTGAGCCCCTAGCAGCTGAGTGCTAGCAGAGCCCCGGCCCACCTCCACGTGACAATATATATATATATATATATATATATATATATATATATATATATATATATATATATATATATATATATATATATATATTTATATATATATATATATATATATATATATATATATATATATATATATTTATATATATATATGTCGTACCTAGTAGCCAGAACGCACTTCTCAGCCTACTATGCAAGGCAAAATTTGCCTAATAAGCCAAGTTTTCATGAATTAATTGTTTTTCGACTACCTAACCTAACCTAACCTGACTTTTTCGGCTACCTAACCTAACCTAACCTATAAAGATAGGTTAGGTTAGGTTAGGTAGGGTTGGTTAGGTTCGGTCATATATCTACGTTAATTTTAACTCCAATAAAAAAAATTGACCTCATACATAATGAAATGGGTAGCTTTATAATTTGATAAGAAAAATATTAGAGAAAATATATTAATTCAGGAAAACTTGGCTTATTAGGCAAATCGGGCCTTTTTATTCTAACACGAATCTTCTCAATATTTCTTATGTTTAGCTTCACTGTCGGGGTTAGTTGAAAAATTAGCTCTCCAATGATCATTTTATTTATGGTCTGACGCCTAGAAGGGTTTTGCAAGACACTTCTTACATTTTTAAAGACAATTTTTCATACTTTGTTTCATGCTTATATTTGTTTTGGGTGAGGTGATATGGCACAAATGTTTTTGGCTGAGGTGACAGGACACAAATCAATGGGTAAAATCAATTTTACATACTCTTTTAAGACTTTTGGGATGAGGTGATAAAACAGAGAACACGAATCAATGGGTAGATTGAGTGCTTTTTATCTCCTTACTTCTGTGTTGGTTCGGGGTCTTGAAGTGGGTAGAATGCAATTAAGTGGTAATTGACTGTTGATTGCTGGTGTAGACTTTTTGATGTGTAGGGTCTCGCTGATGTCGAGTCTCCTGTTGTTGTTTTACCTGTCGATAATTTTTGTGTTGCTTGTTAAGATTTATCTGGTGATGGTCTGGTTGCGTGAGGAGATTATCTGCTCCTTGATGGAGCCCCGTTGTTTGTGCATTGTTAATCACCTAGAAAGTGACTTGTTGTCTAGCCTATATACTGAGATCTTTGGGGCTGACAGTCCCCAAGTGGGCATGTTAAGGCATAAACGGCGTTGGTTTCTTTCAAGGCGTTCTGTTTGGTGTTTTGAGAATTCTTCATGAGTAGGATGGTCATCTTCTTGTTTTTGTAGTAAATTGTCAATTGAATCTTCTGATTTGTATCTGTAGGGATAACGTTTCTATTAATAATAACTTTCAAGACATTTTCCTTCGTTTTATGAGCCGTCGAAAAGAAGTTCCTGTAAAACAGTCTAATAGGAGGGACAAGTTGTTTGTTGTTTAAGATTCTCTACCTGGAACAAAAAATCCCAAGTAGCACGGGCTATGGTGAGCCTGTAGTACCACCGGAGGTGCAAGTGTTGTGTTAGTAGACTCTTCAGAGGTTGTATGGCGTTTCACCTTTCTTTTAATAACGTCTTCTGCATAACCGTTAGAGAAGCCATTGTTGACTAGGACCTGCCTTACCATACAGAGTTCTTCGTCGACCTACTTCCAACCAAAGCTGTGAGTGATAGCTCGGTCAACGTAAGAGTTGACAACACTCCTCTTGTTCCTGTCTGGGCAGTCACTACTGACATTAAGGCATATTCCTATGTTCGCTTCCTTAGTGTAGACTGCAGTGTGGAAGCAACCATTCCTTTCCGTGACTGTTACATCTAGAAAGGGCAGTTTCCCATTACTTTCCATCTCGTAAGTGAAACTTAACACCGAATTTTCCTCGAATGCCTCCTTCAGCTGCTGGAAATATTTGACATCAGGTACCTCCATAAAAATATCGTCACTGTACCAGCAGTATATGGCGGGTTTCAAGTCTATGTCAACCAAGACCCTCTGCTCTATGTTACCCATGTAGAAGTTCGCACACAGGACACCTATGGGAGGGGCCCATGGCAACCCAATCTACTTGCTTATTCATATGCCCATTGGGACTCAAGAAGGGTGCCTCTTTGGGGCAGGCTTCGAGTAACTTCCTCAGTACACTCTGGTATGTCCAGAGGGGTACAAGCCGGATCATGATACACTCTGTCTATCATCATCCTGATTGTTTCGTCCATAGGACCGTTGGTGAACAGTGACTCCACATCCAAAGAGGCTCTTATCCCTATGGCCCGTGATCCCCGCAGTAAGTCAACGAATTCCATTGGAGACTTCAGGCTAAAAGCACATGGCACATTAGGAGTCAGCAGGCAGTTGAGTCGCTTAGCCAGTCTGTATGTGGGTGTGGGTATCTGGCTGATGATTGGTCGAAGTGGGTTTCCAGGCTTGTAGGTCTTGACATTCCCAAATGCGTAACCAGGTTTGTATTCCCTGATAAACCCACTTTCCCCGAAGTGAAAATCCACTTCGTCCAATCATCAGCCGAATCATAAGTCGATTCAATTGGATGGCTAATATATTTTCACCTGGTTATTGTTAAGGGGCTCTGTGAGAAAGGTGAAGAAATCAGTCTATATTAGATTTCACCTGCTGGCAAGCATGATGAAAATATTAAATTGCTGGAGAAGTTGACCCATCTTAATGTATAGCTGGATCATACTTTAAATAATATTCTCGACTTCTGTACATGTTTTCTTGTGAAATAAAGGTTTCATCTATTTCAGAAATTCATGTCACGCGATGCAAGCACAATCGTTATTTGTGCTTCTCATTAGAGAAGTGTTGGGGCTTCGTAATATTTTTCTAAACTGTGATTATGATTTTCTGCATCCCCCAATGTATTTTTGTTTGAGAAAAACATTGCGGATGTTGTGAAAAACTGCTCCTACCAAAATGCAATTACGATGTGATGCCGTATGTTTTGTCCTGAGTAATGTACTTTCGTGTATTGTTTGAGCATCAGAGTTCATTTTCTTCATTTGCTGGATCTATCTTGAGGTGATTTCGGGGATTAGCGTCCCCACGGCCCGGTCCCCGACCAGGCCTCCTTTTTGTTACACACCCCCAGGAAGCGCCCGAAACAGCTGTCTAACTCCCAGGTACCTATTTACTACTAGATAACAGGGACATCAGGGTGAGGGAAACATTTTGCCCACTTGTTTCCGCCTCCACCGGGGATCGAACCCGGAACCGCCGGACTACGAATCCGAAGAGATGTCTTCCCAGCTGTCAGGCGCCCCAAGAATGGAGACAAAAGAATAACAGACCTCTAACGATTGCATTGTGTTCGTTGATTGTGCTTATGGTACAATCCAATAAATTTGTTTTTTACTTCCTTTTAACTCTAGTACTTTGAAATTTTTATATGAAGGATTGGAACTACTAATGATATTAGTCGATGCATTCACAGCCTCTCCTAGACGGGTCAACATGGCGACAGCGTTGAAGAATGCCCTGCTCTTCCTCTCTGTTACTGCCTTGCTGGTTGACAGGCAGCTTCATCTACCTTATGGTAAAGTCCAACAAAAACAAACATAATGTTGTTTACCTGGTTATAATGCAATAAAAATATTCAAGCAAAGGCATTTACTGACGTTAGATGGATATATTTCTGAAACAACAGCATCGTCATCACCACCAGCAACAGCCAGGGCTCTCCAGGCAGTCCTTTCAAGCGAGTCTGACTCCCGTTCCTCACTTGTCTTCTTCACAGACGGTGGCTATTGGCCAACTGCGGTCTTCAAGGTGTGTGAGAGTGTCTTCATTTTCCCGCAAAAGATTTGCTCAAATAACATCCTCGACTTCTGTACATATTTTCGCATGAATGAAATATTTCACTCGTTTCAGGAATTCATGTCACTTACGCGATCAAGAGTTGCAGTGACGCTGTTCGAAGGGGCATTTCTTGGGCCCGGCGCTAACTTAACGAAGACACAGTTCTCCTGGATGACTGAAGAGGCTGGGAGAGTAAGTGACAGATTCAATAATTCAAGGAAACCCTACCTAATTTTAATCGTGGCGGACAAGCCACTTAAATATTACTGTTAGAGTAGGTCCGTTACTCTTGCAGTACTGCTGAGGATCATAGATCAGTCTTATATTAGTGACGAGGCGGTTATCTAACATTCACATCACTTGAGAGGAGGGAAGGTCGCCTTAAGATGCAAACCACAGTGGTAAGTGGGCAAGAGTTCCATCACTACTGAGATGTAGAGGTTACCCGGACGTCACTAGTGAAGCTAAACTGTTAGGCCACTCCCACATCAGCACTGAGGCGGGTAGGTCACTCTCGCTCATTGGCACTCTTACATCACTACTAAGGCGGGTAGACCACTCTTACATCACTACTAAGGCGGGTAGACCACTCTTACATCACTACTAAGGCGGGTAGACCACTCTTACATCACTACTAAGGCGGGTAGACCACTCTTACATCACTACTAAGGCGGGCAGTCCACTCTTACATCACTACTAAGGCGGGTAGACCACTCTTACATCACTACTAAGGCGGGTAGACCACTCTTACATCACTACTAAGGCGGGTAGACCACTCTTACATCACTACTAAGGCGGGCAGACCACTCTTACATCCTTACTAAGGCGGGTAGACCACTCCTACATCACTACTAAGGCGGGCAGACCACTCTTACATCACTACTAAGGCGGGTAGACCACTCT
Organism: Procambarus clarkii; assembly: GCF_040958095.1. Lineage (NCBI taxonomy): Eukaryota > Metazoa > Arthropoda > Malacostraca > Decapoda > Cambaridae > Procambarus > Procambarus clarkii. The sequence goes on from NC_091153.1 coordinate 30,266,249, forward strand.
TACATCACTACTAAGGCGGGTAGACCACTCCTACATCACTACTAAGGCGGGTAGACCACTCTTACATCACTACTAAGGCGGGTAGACCACTCTTACATCACTACTAAGGCGGGTAGAAGTTCACTCTCACATCATTTCTGAGGCGGGTAGTCCACTTTAAAATAACTACTGATGCAGTGTGGGGAAAATTATTCGTGGGATATATATTTGATTAGTTTATTTTAATTTATATGGTAATATATATTTTACCTGAATTAATTATGCTATTTCTTCCCCTTCAATTACACCTGTCCAAGGGCACTCACAATGATATAGGAGTTACCTATATATGACAGTTATATCAGGGAAAATATAGATATAATTGTTTGGAGGAGGTTTAAATAACAAATACCTCCTTTTGTGTCTCGATTCGTATTCTAACTGGCATGCCCTAGCTACCTACATTTCTGGCTAGGAGTGAAAAATAATATACGGGTTTAACATAAGAACATAAGAATAAATATAACTGCAGAGGGCCTATTGGCCCATATGAGGCAGCTCCTATTTATAACCACCCAATCCTAATCATATACATGTCAAACCCACAAATGAAACAATCAAATTCAAATTCAAATTCAAATGTTTATTTACGTAAAGTACATACATACAAGGGGTGATACAGATATTGATGAATTTATAGATAGAGCTAGTACATACAATGCCTAAAGCCATTATTATGCAAAGCGTTTCGGGCAGTCAACGGACCCCCACCTCCACCACGTTATGTGGTAATTGGTTTCTCAAATCAACTACACTAATAGCGAACCAGTATTTATCCTGGTCTTTCCTAAATCTAAATTAATCCAATTTATACCCATCGTTTCTTGTTCTGTCTTGTGTTGATACTTTAAATACCCTAATAATATCCCCTTTGTTATTTCAACAGATCCAATTGTAAATCTCTATCATGTCACCCTTAACTCTTCACCTTTTCAGTGAATGCAATTTAAGCTTTGTTAATCTTTCTTCATATGCCATGTTTCTAAGATGGGAGATTAACTTTGTCATCCTACGCTGGATGTGTTCAAGTGAATTTATATTCATTTTATATTACAGCGACTAAAACTGAACTTCAAAATCTAGATGGGGCGTAACCTGAGCAGGATGTAGCTGAAGAACAACACCAGGAGTCTTGTTACTAACACTTCAATTAATAGATCCCAGTGTCTTATTTGCTATCTGTTTCGATAGAATACTTCCTTTATTTGTAGATGAAGATCATGTTGACAATGGGAACACTTTAATTCTCCTGACACTATTGTCCAAGGGAAAATTATTGGAGCTAGATATGCCCCAGCGAGACTGTTGGTTTTTTAATGGCTACTACTACTGGTCCTCCTCCAACTGACACCTTGGCTCTCTTGTCCAGATGTCATCAAGAAGTGAAAAGAGGCCCTACATTTACAATATAATTAGTACTGATAATTAAATTGATTCAAGGGAAATGTTTTTATGATGTTTACAGTTCAAAGACTGCTGTATTAAGAATGATTCCCAAAATTAGGTGGTGAATTTAATGGCAATATATGGCGATGATTTCCCCGTTTTCTACCGAGGAGATTTCGACTGTGCCTCAATTTTTATGAGCTATTGAAAGGTATTAAATGGTGTCAGTTTTTTACTACACGTTTTTTACGTACCTCACATCACTACTAATGCAGGTACGTCACTCAGCATCACTACTGAGGAGGGTAGGTCATTCTCACATCACTACTGAGGTAGGTAGGTCACTCTCACATCAATACTGAGGCGGGTAGGTCACTCTCATATCACTACTGAGAAGGGAAGGTCACTCTCACATCACTACTGAGGCGGGTAGGTCACTCTCACATCACTACTGAGGCGGGTATGTCACTCTTACATCACTACCGAGGCGGGTAGGTCACTCTCACATCACTACAGAGGCGAGTAGGTCACTCTCACATCACTACTGAGGCGGGTAGGTCACTCTCACATCACTACTGAAGCGGGTAGGTCACTCTCACATCACTACTGAGGCGGGTAGGTCACTCTCACATCACTACTGAGGCGGGTAGGTCATTCTCACATCACTACTGAGGCAGGCAGGTCTCTCCAACATCACTACTGAGGGGGTAGAATACTCTCACATCACTACTGAGGGAGGTAGGACACTGTTGGGTATCTGGGGCTTTGACTCAAATATGGAATTATTTAATTAAGAAAATTAATATAATGGAAGGACCACCCACTTTTGAGAAAAGAGGGAAAGCAAATATAAGGGATTATTAGACTGACACTATTGAACCAGTGCCTATGTATGTTAAATTATTTAACAATCACTTAAAGAGAATGAATGGACTGTATTATTAATTGATTAAAGTTAAAAGCCTCATATATCAACATTTGGGGGGGGGGGGGGGGGTAATTTCTTGAAGTTCATCTATATCTAGGAACCAGTGTGGTTCGTCACCAGTTCATTAATGGGATTAGTAAATAACAGAATCTTAACTAGAATGTTGATTCTAAAGGATCATGAAATATTAAATGATCAATATCTTGAAAGATTATTAAATCCTAAGAAATAATAAATGCAAACTTATTGAGTACTGAGCAGTAAATTATTGCTTTATATTATTCCTCTTGATCATTATATATAGAAATTTATAATAGCATTAGTCAAATTTTCTACAAAACAAGATTTTGTCTTAGCTATAAGACGACTTCACTAAATCCGTTTCGCTACTCGTAGTCGTGATCACAACGTCCCCATAAGGAAGAAACACCAGTGGTGAACGTCGTAGGAGAAGGAAGAAATACTTGGTTCATCATCGTTTACACGCTGTAATCAGGGAAATTTGAGTAGCATATGACTAGGCTAGAAATAATTCCAATATTCACTGAAATAGGAAATAAAACTGAAAGAAACTAACATGGTATAGGTGGTCTTCAAACAACCTAACGACAGGTTATCCACAAATACACAATCTAGAGTGATGCATCAGATTAAAAGGTATACCTAACGTAGGCGTGTTGGAATACTAAAGCCTGCCGGTGCTAGTCCCTGACGTTCACAGCTGTGGATGTGTGATTACGGGCCGTGACTATCTTTGTAGACGCGTAATTGAACAGTTTAACACTGTAGACCACATGATCTTGTTAAATGGCTGCCGTCTGTGGAGGCACGTGTGCACCACGCGACGCCCTGTGCTTGAAGAGCTCCTCCTTCACGCACCCACGCCTGGTCACACATGCGCAGAGTCGCCCATTAGTGATCCCTGCCTTAAACCATTTCGGTTTACTATTTATTATTTGGGGAACTGAAGGAGTACAATTTAAACTATTATCACCAATAAATATATTGGAGAATAATACCTTTTCTCGTAAGGCAATTGATCTAATTAACATTGGACAAATTTAACGAGATGGGCTGACGTGTTTTCATTTGACACCGCAGTTATATTTTACTGGAATAATTAATTTGGTTTAATACTTGAGCTCAGTACGCATAAGCATGGGAAATGGTTATTTCTTTCATAAAGAACAATTATTTTAGAAAGAAAAAGTAATTAACTGAAGTCTATATATCTCCATCATGCTTGGGAGACTATGTTTTAGCCTGCAATCGACACTTGGCGTCATGATGGGTGGGAATTTTCTAGCTAAATTATGCCGTACTATGAAACGCTAACATTTTCATTCTACATATTATTGGTGTTAGTACTTACTATGGGTTAATACAATCATGATTTATTATAATACTAGAATAATGTATTAGTGTTGGAAACTTTCCAACATAACTCCGGAGGAGGAATTCTCAGGTCGCAGTTCTGAATACTGATGTACCCATTCCGAAGTTATATTATGGATTAGTAAGTTAGTACGTTAGTACGTTAGTAGTTACGAATGTCCCAAATCTGGTTTACAGATTGACTAAGTCGTTATGGGAACATTAATTAATATTGAAACTATTAAATGATTAAGTTATCTGTAATCAAGAACTCTCTAAAGTTTACAGTAGACTCAACAACTAGGGTCGCAGTGACATGTAATGGTTGCATTACATAGTTTCTAAATTGTAGGTAAACTAAGAAAATGTTCTCAAAAACTTATAACATTATTGTATAAGTTGTATTCTACATTATTATACAGTAACTAAAGTATTATTCACTGGGTCATTCAAGATCAAGGAGACTCTGACACTTCAGTGAGGACACTGTCTAGGGTCGCGGTGACTTGTAACGGTTGAGTTACTAGACAGTAACGCATCACTGAGCATCATGATCACCCCAAACTCAAATGAGGAAATTTGATTTAATATGCACTGCCGTGCAGTAATCATTCTGACTAATGGTATAACTAAGTTTCTAACTAGCTAAAATAATGTAATATTAGAGAACTGAAAAGGTTATTCATTAAAATCCATTGTACATCCATTATACATTCATTGTACATAATTGTATTTTCACTTGTGTGTGCAAGTGCACCTTTATATAAACTATAAAATCTAAAAAAGCCAAAAACACAGCACAACTATATATTCACATTATTGCACCACAAATTAATCTATGCCAACCTTTATTAGGTAGGAATTTAGGCTGTAATTGTGCTGAATTTGGCACAAATGCAGACTAAATAAATTCGTAGTTTCTTAGGTAGAAATTTTACAACTAGTCTTGGACTAGTTAGTAGTGCATACATTATACATTCTTGTGCTGACCCTATCAAGGGTGGGATTCAAACTTTATGGTAACTCTGATTAGAGTATATCCATATTAATTATTTGTGTACTCATTATTTGTGTGCATGCATTTTGAGTGCTGCTGAATGATCACCATTACATCTAATGGTGATAAAGAAGAGCTAGCCAGAAGAAAGTTAATGGTGAAATTCAAGCACTGCTCAAAATCCTTAGCTACTTATTGTTAGGTAGGTACATTTAACCTCGAGTGAGGTAGAGTGTAATTTAGCCAGATTAATTTAGGCTATACTAAATATTACTTGTCAACTAATGAGCAAGTACCCAAGCTTCATTAGTAATTGGCTACTCCTGAACAATTAAGGAGAACCTACATTGGCCTTAAAGGTCATTTAACCAGACTAATTAATAAGTCTGATACCTTGTCTAAAGCAACTCCCATTGATTACTATCGACTAGAAACATCAGTGAGAGTGGCTGAACTAAAATTTGATCAAGTTAGATCTACAAGCCAGTCTTATCTCAACCTACTGAATGCAACTGAAACTGATCCTGAGGAAATATATCAAATTATAGCAGATATTTCTCAGTATGAAGATGAGACTCAAGATAAACTTGACATACTATCCACTATAGTAACACAATCTAAATCTAATGCAAATAATACTAAGTCTCAATCCAGTAATCAATTACCTGAGGTTCATCTACTTACTTTAGACTTACCTACATTTGCAGGGCTGGATGAGGAAAATTGGGACACATTTTGGACTTCATTTGAAGTTCATATACATAAGAAATCTTCTCTTGACAGAATTTCTAAATTCTCATACCTGATTAGTCTTCTCAAAGGGGAGGCAAAAAAGGTCATAAATAACCTAGCTCTCACTGAGAGTAATTATGAGGAAGCTATAAAACTTCTAAAGTTGAACTATTGCAACAAGGAGTTGAGTATAGCTAACCCTTATTACCAGTTGCTGGATCTGAATGCACCAAGTAACAGACCAGACTCACTTCAAAGCTTCAGGCTAGAAGTAGAGTCTCTAGTGAAGGCCTTAGGTACTAAAGTTGATGTACCCACGTCAGAATGGTCAATCAAGTTACTTTTGCAGAGGAAATTGCCTCGAAATATCTAAATAATATTGCCTCGAAATATCACACTATAAAACCGAGTTTCTCACTCTCGAGCAAATATTCAAGGGGCTGAGAATAACGGTTAACAGGTTGAAGACTCATGATAAGATTAAACCTGAGTCTAAAGCACCTAACATTGACAACTCAGTCAAAACCAAATCGACTTTGAATAAGTCCAATAAATTCAAACCTAAGACTACTCCATCCACTGGAAAAAAAGAGTGATAGTGTAGGTGTTTATTCTGTATCTCCCTCTGACCTTACAACTGATAGGTCTACTAAAAGGACAAATTCAGCCAGAGAGAGAAAGTGTCTGTTCTGTGAACAAGAACATGTCACCTACAAATGCACTGTTTATCCTAACTTTAATACCAGGATTAAACGGCTACAAGAATTACACAGATGCACCAAGTGCATGGGTTCTCATGATCCCGTTAAATGTATTCGTTTGCCTTGTTCGGGTTGAATATAGACACAGTAGTCGCTTCTGTATATTTATTGACCGAGACAACAAGGTATATATCTGGCCAGCCGAGGTCCACCTACTCTGGGTCTGTCTAAAGAACTGCCCAGCTCCAAGCATGGCTGATGCTCCTCTACTGGCATGATGTCAGAGGCCTACTTGCCTGTGATTGGTTATGTTCCAACTGACATAGAATTTGAGTATAACACCGCTCGGACACGCTACCAAGTCGACGTCCCTTGTCGACAAGCTCTGGCTAGCTATATAGTTACAATGATACTGAAAGGACCTCGGTGGCATTCAATAATGGCTTACATGTGAAATTTGCATAATAAAACATTGAAAGAAGATCAGGTGTGCGTAATACTAACAACTTGGCATATGCACCAAAAAAAAATTCATCATAAATAGGTGAAAATCATGGTAACAATGCTTTGATTAAACCAGAGTATTAAGAACATTTGTATGTCTACTGATTAGATATGAACAATACAACTCAAGGTATTGCCTAAACAAAATTATTAACATGTGTCAATGGCATGTGCTTGAAACAATGCAAAATTAAACAATTATTACATTAATAGAACAAAGTTCTGACCTAACAACCACAAATGAATTTTAAGATTAGATAATGTGGATTTTTTTTTTCTCTTTTTTTTTCAATGTACAATATATTTACAAGACAAATGTACAATATATTTAATGTGCAATATATTTACAAGCTATATACAAGACCTGGATCAAGAAGACTAACATCTGCGTGATAGCAGTCAGGATTCACTGGCCACAATGTGGTTGCTAGAACATTAATAACTCTTATGACATGTACTGTAAAAATACAAATGGTAGTAGACTTAACAAAGGCATCTAATTTATAACAAAATAAAGTTGAGAAAAACTATACATTATATATAATGGTAATAATAAGACATGTGGTAGAAATACTGCAAATGATTTTTTTTTCACACAAACAGAATAACTGCAGAGTGCACTCAATTATAAATTCTGCGGATATCTACACCTAGCTCATCCAGAGCACTATACAACTCTGGCTCTGACTGAAGGTCCGGAACAGATGAAACTTCATGTGACAAACTATCATCTTGAGGGATATCCTCGTTAACATCTAGCCAATGGACATGTGGTGAGTGCATGGTTGAAACGAGAGGTCTAGATCTAAGATTATAAGTGCTAGTATGGCGTTGCTGAACATCAAGTGGTCTGTCAACCACAGAAGGTGGTGTCCCAATAGGAGGATCTGTCTGGGCAAGTTCATTGTCATCTTCCTCATCAGTCTCGTCAACAGTCATTTTAGCTAACTTCATGTGGTCTAAATGTTCATTTATATACTCTCCTGTTACTAAGTTCTTTAGTCTGTACTTATTACCTTTGATAAGCTCGGTTACCTTATATGGACCCAAAAATTTCTTAGTTAACTTATACATAGGACCAGACCTGTGTTGGTTAAGTATCATTACTACAGATCCAATAGTTATTTTACTGGGTTTAGCTCGTGCATTCCTTGCTAGAGTGAACTCGTCTGTTGCTTTGGACAGTTGTTCTCGTATTTTCTTAAATACTAGTTGCATTTGTCTACGCTTCACTTGAACAAAATCATCTATGTTATATAAGGGAGTAGGAGGTACATTAATCAATTCATTATGGAGGATCTTATCTGTACCATAAAGAATAGCGTGAGGTGTGTCACCTGTAGAAATATTAATTGGAGAATTTATAGCACACTGAATTAAGGGTATAAAATCATCCCAATTGTTGTTATCAAAATTCAACGTGACTCTCAAGGCATCTAACACTTTCCTGTTAGTACGTTCGGCTAGTCCAATACTTGCTGGATGATAAGGCATGATGCTACATTTTTTGATGTTATATAAATCACACAAGCTAGTTAAAATACTATTACTGAATTCTGGACCATTATCTGAAAGGAATACTTTAGGCATACTATATCTACAAATTATTTGGTCATGGAATGCACTGGCTATAGTTTCTGCTGTTTTGTTCGGGATAGGAACTAGTTCGCAAAACCGTGAAAAATTATCGACCATTACAAGCAAATGTTTGTTCCCTTTCTCTGTTTCCGCAAAATTTGTCAATAAATCCATCGATATTCGTTCCCAAGGAGCTTTAGTTGCTGGGTACACCTGAATTGGATTAGGTCCTGAAACATGTCCCTTGTGCTGTAAGCAGGTTAAACATCTGTCAACATAATGAGCAATCTCCTTAGCCATTTTTGGCCAAAAATACTTCAATCGACCTTGTTGGAGTGTACGATCCTTTCCTGGGTATGCACTTGCAGGAGCATCATGGATAATTTTTAACACAGTTGGTACCAAGACAGCTGGAACAACTAACTGACAACATTTCCTCGGGGCTTTCCCTAGCTTTACTACTCTACACAGTAAATTGTCCAACATAACTAATTCTTTCAATGGTACTGGCGGTTTATGAATCGAGCGAGTGTCTTGCTTAGTCAAAATTTTATGACGAGTGCCCATATGGGGTCTTGTCTCTGTTCCGTTTCTACTACTGTAGCATCTAATGCTGGGTAATTTAACTGAATTGCAGCTACGTGTCGAGAAAACGCATCGGCTACAACATTTTGCTTCCCTGGAATATATCCAAATGTGGGATTGAATTCTTGAATTGTGAGCAAATATCTAGCAAACTTTCCAACTGGATTCTTATTTTTGAACAAGGGAATTAATGGTTGGTGATCTGTAAGAACATGAACTGGGTAATTATAAATTGTATCCTTGAAATGTTTAAGTGCCCAGACAACTGCCAAAGCTTCTCGTTCTGTTGCGCTATAATTTTTCTCTTCTTTAGATAATGTGCAGCTAGCATAAGCTATTGCATGATCTCTGTGACCTTCTGTTTGAAGTAATGCAGCACCTAAACCTATGTCACTAGCATCTGTAACCAACATAAAAGGTTTAGAAAAATCTGGGTACCTAAGGACAGGTGACGAAATCAAGGCTGCCTTGAGTTTTTTGAATGACTGGTCCTGGGCCTCTCCTCAAACAAAGGGTTCATCTTTTCTTTGCAACTTATAAAGTGGAGTGGCTATAATAGAGAATCCAGCAATAAATGAACAATAAAATCCTACAAGACCTGTGAACTGTCTTACGGTTTCTGCGGTACAAGGTGTTGGGAAATCACGGGCAGCAATAATCTTTGATTCATTCAATGTAATACCTGAAGGTGTAACTGTATTACCTAGAAAATTAATCTTCTTTAAAAATGAACATTTTGCAAGCTTTATTTTTAAATTAGCTTCAGCGAGCTTTGCAAGTACTTTCTCAAGGTTCTGGAAATGAGTCTGAACATCTTGTGACATGATTATGAGGTCATCAAGGTAAACTAGAAGTGTACTTCCTATCATTCTACGAAATAGATTTGTCATGAGCCGTGAAAAGGTTATTGGACTACTCCGCAAACCAAATGGCATTCTTTTGAAATGAAAATGACCATTGGGAGTACTAAAGGCTGTCAATTGTTTACTTTCCTCATCAAGGGGGATTTGCCAGAATCCCTGCAACAAATCTAACGGTGAGAATACTTTATTTCGACCAATACTTTGCAACAAATCATCTAGAACTGGAAGTGGGAAACGATCAGGTATCGTTACTCTGTTAAGCTTCCGATAATCGATTACAGGTCTCCAAGTCGCATCTCGCTTTGGTACAAGAATCAATGGAATCAATGGAGCGTTCCATGGCGAATTACTCGATTCAGTTACATCACTCTGTAACATTTCCTCTACAAGTCTATCGGCTTCTGCTCTCTGAGAATGGGGAAGGCGATAAGCTGGTACAAAATAGGTGTAGTTCCTTATTCAAGGGGAATTTTATGTGTAATAAGAGGAGTGAGACCTAACTTTTCTCCTGGTAGAGCAACAACAGCTCTATTCCTGTTCAAAATTTCCAAAAGCTGAGCCACAGAGTCAGGAAAATCAGTAGGACTGAGGTGTTGCGCTTGCACCTCTGGCTGAGATCCCTGTTCTCCTGGTGTGAGTGTACAAACAGTATGATCCATGGAGACAACATCCACAAGTCACACCGGTAATGAGTAATGGGCAAAATCTACAACATGGGTACCAGACTGGAGATGGATGTCGGCATTACTATTGTTTGCAATAAATAATGTAACAGTACCATCCTGCACTGTGTGCCAGGAGGGTTCAATAAATGTACCATTCACTTTACATGTTTCACTTTCCGCAATCACATCCGACAACTCAGGCACTCCCTGAACCTTAACTCTTATTCTGGTGAGAGAATGAGGGTGTAGCACAGTGTCAGTAGCCGTGGAACCACTGACTTCAGAGATGGAAGTGCCAGGCGAGCGAGACAATGAGAATCCGTTAGGGCGTCCCCTTCCAGAAAGTCCCGATACTCACTCTCCTTAATAACTGCACAACTACTATGCTTCAATCGAGTGCCTGTTTTCTCGGGTATGCTACCACGACAATGATCTGACAAACCTACGCTAGCAAGGCGGGTGTCAACAAAATTACCGTAATCTGATTGAAGGTTGAACTCATGGCTCTGTCGATTCATGCTACACAAGGGTATGACGTGGTCTTTGATACTTATGTTCCAACGATGGGGAAACAATGCAATATTTTCATCAATCATGGTTTACAGACCTAAGAGAATGTCTCCAGGAAAATGAATAATGTCAACAACTAAACATGCTATAGACAATGTGACATCATTGAACTTGAGTGGGAGGTCAATTTCACCCTGAACTTTTACTTTATTTCCTGAAATTCCACTTAGAAAAGGTATGTGTGACTGTTTTAAAGTAGTAGGGTGCTTACTTTCAATGTCTCTAAGAGCTGAGGGCTTGACAATATTAATTTTTGCACCTGAGTCAAGAAAAACTTTTAAAACTCTACCATGTACAATGGCTGAGACAAGGGGACCATCACTTGAGACTGGACAAGTTACTACTTGTGACTTATGTTGTCTGGGATATCTGCGTCTTGTTTGGATCAAATTTACTGTGGATCCATCAACATCTACAACTGGTCTAAAGTCAGTGTCCTCCTCTGTCAAGTGTCCAAATCTATTTTGGGTAGCTATTGAATACACAGGGAGGGCACTAGGATTGGCTAGCTTGAATTGGTTAGCGGATGGCCTTGGGGGTTTCCCGACGACATGGAGTGAACATTCTGAGCTCCAGCATTTTGTGACCAAGTATTATAATTTGAAGTTGCATTATAACTGGGCTGGGAGTTGTAATTACGTGAGTTCTGATAATGTCTTGGACGCTGTGCGCCTCGCCAAGACTGACCGTGGGAGGTACGAGGTGGAGATGTCTTTTGCCTAGCTCTACAATCCGCATTGTGGTGACCAACTTGTTTATGGTACGTGCAATATGGGAGCCTAGAGTGATTAGATTGACGAGGGGACCGAGAGAATTGTCTAGGAGGTGATAATCTAGGGGCGGACCAACAGTCCCTTGTGAGGTGGTTATTCTTACCGCAATGCCAACATGAGGGAGTGGATGGTTGTGGACTATGGCGTTTCGGCAATTTATGAGGTAGCGAATTTGACTGGGGACTACGAGCATGGGTACGCTTCTGCGACCAAGAGTTTTGAGAGTTTGTGGGAGGATGCTGAGAGCTTGTTACTACATTTACAGTATCAGAGGGTGGCAACAGTTGAGCACTTTGGGGAGCTAGTTTATCGGCGGCATTGTTAATAGCCTCAAACACTTCACCAATTTCATGTTTAACACCAAAATTTTGTTGCTCAATGATTGGTTTAGTATGCTCTGGGGCAAAATGCATTAAAGTCCCAAATGCTATCATCTTGGCCATAGCCTCAGGGGACAGATTATTGTCTTTATCTAACCAAGTCGAATTATTCATAGCAGAAACTAAGGCATGCAGATACTGATCGAGACGGCTAGTAAACGCATTAAACGATTCACCAGGCTGCATGGTGGCATTGGCAATTTTCTTGACTAACCTATATGGGTCAAGGTCTCCTTTATTAACAAAGCGACGGCGAAAGAAATCCTTAAATTCGGGCCAAGACTGGAGGCTAACAATGGCTTTCTCATCAACAACAAAACGTGCATCACCTTTGGTTGTGTCCACAGCTGACCGTGCAATTGCTAAATATTCGGCATCAGTAGGCTTAGAAAAACGTGCAACTGTTTTCACTTCAACCTTACTAAACCATGACTAATAAGCGGGATTCACCAGCAAAAAGAGGAATAGCCATTTCCTGAGCTGATCTCTGGCCATTGGGATGAGCATCTGTTCCCGTTGATTCTGAAGGGGTTTCAACAGTGGTAGGCATTGTTACAGCCGTGGAAGGAATATTTGAACGCAGATTATAATTAAGTGCACTTGGCATCAGAAATAGTATACACAAAAATAAACACACAAAAAAAAATATCAACTTGGCTAAAGTAAGAAAAATGGCACAAATAAAACTATTAAATTGGGCTAGGCAATAAATAATTAAGAACAAGCAAAATTGTGAATTAAATTATCACAAATAATTAAGAACTAGCAAAATTGTGAATTAAATTAGCAATCTGGTATGAATATGGCTGGGATTAGAAGCATGCAAATTAATTAAACTCAGTCTAAGAACAGCAATTTAGAATAAAAACTGTAAAATGCAATTGCAAAATTTCATTAAAAAGATTCAACACAACAAGTGGCAATGCAAGAAATATGGATGTAGCACATAAACTGGACACAGGAATGTATATAACTGCTATTGTAAAAGTTTAAAATAAAATGCTTAAAGGATAAATTTCAAAGTTAGGTCTGGAGATATATCAAAAATGTTCTATGTTCTACGGAAATCTCAAAACAAATTTCTATTATGCAAAATAAACTGCTAGAAACAATTATTTCTTACTTCTCTCACCTTTGAATTCACTAATGACACTAGTAACAATTAATGAAGAATGGAATCAATGCAGGAAATATTGAAATGACTCAGGGAAACTGTGGAAATGGAGTACTGAACCAGCTCCAATATTTAACAAGTCACTGAATGGTTAATTCACAGGATATTTTGGATATATTTACGTTAAACCTCATTAAAACATAGCACACGATATCTTAGCTCATAATTACTTAACTCAGGGCTGCAGGATTTGCAATATAACAGTGGCCAAAACGAAAAACGGTGAAGAGACGTGTGAAAAAGCACATGTGAGGGCTTGTTTACAAACTGGTGCGATGGCAACGCTCCTGGCGGCGGTGGCGCGAAGCTCGGGGGACCCCACACTCTGTTGATGTTGGGAGTGCGAAGATAAATTCGACGACGACGATATTGTGACGACGGCGGTGGAGAACACAATTTGCTAGTAGAAGGTCACACAAAACGATGTAGCAGGGGCTGGTGGCGATGGTGAGAGGTGGTGAGGTGTCGATGTGGCAACGTGGCGAGGCGTCGATATGGCAACGTGGCCGGTCCGTCTAATTACCACAAGCTACACAAGCTTCAGAAAGCTTCCTGGCAATACGTTAGTAATGAATAAATATGATATATTTACTTATTATAATGTTGGTTCTGAATGTACAACACGAAAAAACATAATTTTAATCTGAAAAAGTATCTTTTTATAAAGAAATTAGGCGAAAATAAAAAGCTGGTGACGCCAAATCAAGTCGACGATCCAAGCGTCGGTTAGGTTAGGTTAGGTTTGGTTTGGTTAAGTTAGGTTAGGTTAGGTTAGGTTAGGATAGGTTACGATAGGTTAGGTTAGGTTAGGTCAGGTTAGGTCAGCCTAACCTAACATATCATATTTATTCATTACTAACGTATTGCCAGGAAGCTTTCTGAAGCTTGTGTAGCTTGTGGTAATTAGACTGACCCAACGTGGCGAGGTGTGTGTGTGTGGTGGCGACACTCAGTCAAACAATTGCAGTCTGCCAATATTCTCAAGGAACAATACAACACATACGCTGATCAGTTGATAGTTGCGACGATGATTGACCACGATTTCAGTAGCTAGAACACTCACAAAGCTTAGATACTGTCAGCTTGGGTGGCGGTGGTGGTGGTGGGTGCAGGTTCCCACGTGGTGGCGCGAGATTCAAAAATGGCTGGCGCGGAAGCTTCCTTCCTCCTCACTGATGAATTAACGTTCAAACAGGAAATTATTGACCCTTACTGCTGAGACGTTGGCCTGGAGTAGTGGTTGATGGCAGGACCCCGGTCTGGCACAATATTTGATGCGTGGGTGGCAGGATAGCGGCTATGGAGGCGGCTGATGGCGGTGGTGGTGGCTGTACTGTGAAACACAAGGCGATGCTGGGTACTTGAAGTTTTCGTTTCCAGAAAAAACTTTCTGGGTCCCACTGCTGCTACCAGTATTCGTTTGCCTTGTTCGGGTTGAATGTAGACACCGTAGTCGCTTCTGTATATTTATTGACCGAGACAACAAGGTATATATCTGGCCAGCCGAGGTCCACCTACTCTGGGTCTGTCTAAAGAACTGCCCTGCTCCAAGCATGGCTGATGCTCCTCTGTCTGGCATGACGTCAGAGGCCTACTTGCCTGTGATTGGTTATGTTCCAACTGACATAGAATTTGAGTATAACAAATGTGTAGTGCAGCTACGGTTATGTAGTAGATGCAACAAAGGTGTACATCATTATGCCTTATGTAGAAAAACTTCTACACAATCTATGACACCTGGGGAGAATTCTATGAATTCTACCACAGTACAATATTGCAAGGTACATCAAGAAATAAATGTACTTGCTACTGAGTCAGGCAATAATACCACTCTGCCTACAGCTCAACTCAAACTAATTGACAGGAAATCTAGAGTTAACACTAGAGGTCTCTTTGATCAAGGATCACAGAAAACCTTCATCACACAACAATTAGTCGAGCAGTTAAAATTAAAACCTGCCAAAAGTGTGAGACTGAATATTTCTGGGTTCTTGACTAATAGTGGACCTCGTGAATACCAAGTGGTCAAGGTGTTAGTGAGACTTGGATCTTCCACTAGTCCAATACAAGCAGTAGTAGTAGATAAACTTCCTTCAGACCTGCAGGTCACAGGACTAGCTCGCACTGCGAGATATCTTAAATGAAACCGCATGAGGCTAGCAGATTATAAGATAAATTCTGACTGCCTCACAGATGTTGGTATACTTATAGGCACTGACCATTATTATAAATTTATAATGGGATGCACCAGACAACATGGAATGAATTTGTTGTCATCTGCTGGAGGCAAGTTGCTTACTGGACCGGTGCTTTTCCAACAAAACCCAGCGTCAACCTACCAACAATCTAACAATACAATAGTGGCGTGACTAGGCTTGGAACAGTCACCCCTACATTTCAGAGAAATATCTGAAGATAATGAGTCTGATCCACCTGTACATCGTCTGTGGGATTTAGACACTTTAGGTATTGTCCCTGAACAACCAAGCCCTGATGATATGTAGACTTACCAGCAATATCTGGATACAGTTGTCTATAAGGACAAACAACACTGGGTGAGACTACCATGGAAGTTGAATCATCCACAACTTCCAGTTAATTATTTCATGGCAGCCTCTCAATTACAGTCTCAATTAATATGGCTGAAGAAACAGCCAGATAAATTGAACATGTATCATCAATTAATTCAACAACAACTCAATAGTAAATTTATCGAAGTTGTTGATAATGATGACCGAAAAATAGGTCACTATTTACCACATCATGCTGTGGTGAAAGATTCATTGACAACGCCAATACGTATTGTCTTCAACTGTAGTGCCAAAGTGAAGGCAAACAGCGTGTCCTTGAATGAATGTCTCCAAACGGGACCTAGCCTAACACAAAGGCTACATGATGTACTATTACGATTCCGCACTGGTATTTTATACAATACAATACAATTTTATTTAGGTAAGGTACATACATACAATAAATATTTACAAGGATTGTTTAACTTATAGGTATAGCTAGTACATACAATGCCTAAAGCCACTATTACGCAAAGCGTTTCGGGCATGGTAAACTTAAATGACAAGCTTAATACTAATTGAGCATAATGAGTAGAATGAAAACATAGATGAAAAAGCAGCACAAATACAATTATGTCGACAAACAGCGCTCTTTAAAGAAAAAAACAGACATTGGTTGACAATAGAAGGGTAAGGTAGGTTACAGGGAATTTATTAGGTATAGCTTCGCTTTTAACTTAAACTGGTTGAGAGAGGTACAGTCTTTAACATGGTTGGGAAGGTCATTCCACATTCTGGGCCCCTTGATTTGTAGAGCATTTCTAGTTTGATTAAGTCGTACTCTAGGAATATCAAAACTGTATTTATTTCTGGTGTGATGCTCATGGGTTCTGATACAACCTTCTATGAAGCTTTTGAGATCAGGATTGGCATTATAGTTTAGCGTTTTATATATGTATAATACACATGAGAGAATGTGCAGTGACTTAATGTCTAACATATTCAGAGATTTAAGTAGGGGTACCGAGTGATGTCTGGGGCCAGAATTGGATATTGTCCTAATAGCAGCTTTGTGTTGAGTAATTAGAGGACGTAAGTGATTTTGGGTAGTAGAGCCCCAAGCACAAATACCATAGTTGAGATATGGATAGATAAGGGAGTAATAGAGAGTCACCAGGGCAGGGCGTGGTACATAATATCTGATCTTAGAAAGAATGCCCACAGTTTTTGAAACTTTTTTTGATATGTTTAGAATGTGTCCCTGGAAATTAAGCTTGTGGTCAATGAGAATGCCAAGGAATTTGCCATCTAATTTGTTACAAATTTGGGTATTGTTTATTTTGAGATTTATTTGATTAGAGGATTTATTGCCAAACAGAATATAAAAGGTTTTGTCAATGTTAAGGGTGAGTTTGTTGGCAGTTAGCCACAGATGGACTTTATTTAGCTCAGTATTTACTGTGGCATTTAGAGCAAGGGGATCAGGACTGGAGTAAATGAAGGTTGTGTCGTCAGCAAATAGAATTGGTTTGAGGTGTTGGGAGGCATTTGGAAGGTCATTAATGTAGATGAGAAAGAGGAGAGGGCCAAGTATGCTGCCCTGGGGAACACCAATGTTGATGGGTAGGGTGGGAGAAATTGTATTATTCACAGAAACATATTGGAGCCTGTCAGTAAGGTAGGATTTGAGGTATTGTAGGGAGTGTCCTCTGACTCCATAATGATGTAATTTAAGAAGAAGGTTTTGGTGGTTGACAGTGTCAAAAGCTTTACGCAGGTCCACAAACAACCCAACAGAGAACTCATTTTTATCAAGAGCTGTATGAATCGAGTTAAGCATACTAATAAGTGCATTGTTAGTGCTTTTTTTGGGTCTGAAGCCATATTGGCAAGGGCTAAGTATATTGAGTTTGGCTAGATATGAGTAAAGCTGCTTATAGATTAGTTTTTCAAAATTTTTTGACAAGTTTGGCAGGATAGATATAGGTCTGTAGTTGTTAACATCTGTGAGATTACCACATTTGTGGACAGGCGTTACTCTCGCTTTTTTTAGAGTATCTGGGAAGGTTTGGAGTTCAAGTGACTTGTTGAAGAGCAAAGCAATAGCAGGGGCTAAAGATCTGGAGGCTTTTTTGTAAATTAAAGTTGGTATCTCCTCAAGGGCACCAGACTTGGTTTTAAGGGAAAGGATTATCTCATTGACGTCAGTGGAATTAATAGGCTTTAGGTACAGAGACTGTGGATAGTTACCTGAAAGATAGTCATTAATGTCTGTACTGGAAGATGGAATATCATTTGCAAGGGATGAACCAATGGAAGAGAAGAACCTATTGAACTCAGTAGCAGAATCAGAGGCTGAAAGCTGACCATCGTTATTAGACAGGAGAGTCGGTTTGTTATTTAAAGACTTCTTTGATCCCAATATTTGAGAAATTGTTCTCCAAGTTTGTTTAATGTTGCTCTTTATTTGGGTAAATTTATCTTCGTAGTATTTAGTTTTGGCTCGTCTAATTATCTTAGACAGCAATAATGAGTAATTCTTTGAGAATTCTTTGGAGACAATTCCTAACCTATACTTCTTCTCAAGGTCATGTTTTTTATTAATAGATTTAAGTATTCCCTTTGTAAGCCAGGGATTGTTAAGCCTTTTGGTTGTGACTTGTTTTGTAAGCATAGGACAGTGGGTATTATAAAGGCTAAGAGTTTTCTGAAGAAAAGATTGTACTGCAAGGTTGATGTCCACTATGTTACCTAACTCGGACTCCCAGTTGACATTATCAGCAGCAGTTATAAAATTGTCTATAGCAGTTTCATTGTGTAGTCTAAAACGTATCACTCTTGACTCAAGAGGTGGTTTGCTAATGTTAGTTAAGAGAAATGTGGGGTAATGATCTGTAGTGCTATCGGTGATTATACCTGAAGTAAGCGGAGAGGTTATGTTTGTCCAGATGTGATCGAGCGTCGTGGCAGTGCTATCAGTGATTCTAGTAGGTCTAGTGATTAAGGGTATGAGGAAGCAGGAATTCATACAGTTGAGGAAGCTAACAGCAGTGGGGTGTTCAGGCTCGCAGAGGTCAATATTAAAGTCCCCTGCAATAATTAGGTGGTTTTTGTTCAGTCTGTTATCAAGTATTAGATTTCTAAGGTTTGAGTTGAATTCGGACACATCAGTGTTAGGAATTCTATAAACTGCACCCACAGTCAGGACAGACTCGGCACCCTTGACTCTGAAGCTGGCGAAGATATACTCCCCATAGCAGTCTCTGGTTCTAATTTCTTTTAAGCATGTTAGTTCTTGGTGGTAGTAGAGAGCAGTGCCACCACCTCTCTGAATTTGACGACAGTTGTGAATTGCTGAGTAGTTAGGCATGTTAAAGAGCTGAGTAGTATCCTCTTTCAACCATGTTTCAGTAAGTATAATAAAAGAGAATTTGTTGTCAATAGCTTCAATCAAGGCACTAACATCATCGAAGTGTTTACCTAGGGATCTAACGTTCAAATTGATTACAGAGATATTGTGATTATGAGTTAATACATTGTTTACATCATGTGCTGCAAAATATCTGCAATTTAGATCATTAAAGTGATAATTGTCATAGATAGTGGATAAGAGGTTAAGTTCAGGGTCTATACTTGTCTGCATAAAAAAAAGCTGATTGCAGGAAAAACAAGGGAAGAAAGGCAAATAACAAGGTAGAAATAAGCTATAAAATAGGGAAAAAGATGTACACAATACAGAACAAAGCAAACTCAAAAGGGGCTTACAGGGGTACAATGGAGTAAGGGAGTATGGCTAGGCTAGGCAACCTAGGTAATAAATGAGATTAACGAAAAAACATATAAACATGGACTATACAAAACACAAGATATAGAAATACAAAACAAAAATATAAACAAGACTAAGCAATACAAAAACAAATTGAGCAAAAATGAAAAATGAGGTAGATTGCTTACAAGTACTCTCAGGTACACTGTAAGTAACAATTTGCAATTTGAGATACAGGCAAAGCCAGGGGTACAATGGAGTAAGGGAGCATGGCGAGGCTAGGCAACCTAGGTAATAAATGGAATCAAAGAAAAGTTGAATAATAAGCATAGGCAAATTTAAGCTAATGATTATTAACTATAAATAGTTCAGTTATGACTGTATAATTAATAACACCTGAAGAACTATTTATTCACTCAATTAAATAATTTCAGTAAATGACTAGTTAAGAGTAAGTAAAAATTAAGTCAGAAAATGAAACAATGAGACTTAGGAAACCTAGCCCCACTAGTTGACAGGGGGTTAATTAAGTTAATTCACTGGGAGTGATAATGAGCTGAGACAGACCACATTGGGAGAGGAAAGCGTTGAGGTTCTTTTCTTTAGTAATTGTGAACATTTTGCCCTCTGCGGTTTTTCTCACCTTTATCAGTCCATCTCTAACGAAGCACTGATGAATCGCATCTGGGTTTTTTTGACGGATTTGACGCAGGCGGTAGAGGAGGTGCTGTCTGTTCCTAGTCAAGCACTCGTTGATGTATAATCCCTTCCGTTGGGCTACAGCTGTCCGGACTAGATTGGATTTCGTGAACTGGGAAGACAGCTTCAGGCGAATTTTCCGTTGGTTTTGACTTGATGGATTCTTTTTGCCTACTCTGTAGGCAGCAATAACGTCAGATTTGTTTAGAATGAGCTGCAATTTGTCTTTTATGAGATCCAGAGCTATTTCGACACAGTTTTCACCATCATGTTCCACAGGTATATCTTGGGACGACACTATAACAGAGTCTAGCAGCTTTTGCTGGTCTTGTTCATCCTGGGAGACAGAACGCTGGGCTGAAAATGTACTGATACATGCAGTAATTTTGTTGAGGGCTTCCTCCTGTTTTTTAATGGCTTCATCAGTTTTCAGAAGGTTGCTTTCCTCACGGAGATCATTTAAATCATGCTGTAGTTGGTCTTGGCTTGCCTTGCAGTTTCTAATTTCCTCGCGGAGGAGGGTTATTTCTTGTTGTTGTTGTTGGAGATTAGCGCGGATCGCTAGATTCTCATTTAGAAGACTCAAGATGATAGCATTTTGAGACTCGAGGACTTGGCACAACTTTTTGAACCACTGATTCTCGGCCCAGTTATAGAATTCCGGTGAGGGACCGGAAGCTCGCTTGAGTTGCTTATAGTGGGATGCTAGCATGTCCATAGGAGAGGGTTGAGATGTCTCTGCTCCCTTGCTCAAAGGGGTGGAGGGGAGGGCAGCACCGCTGCCCTGGACCCCAGAGCTTCCAGATGGAGAAACACGAATATTGTTTGAGTTGGCCGGGATGGTTGCCTTGTTAAGGGGTTTGTTGTCCTTCTTTCTCTGCACAGCCCCATGTTTAGGAGACATGATTGGTTAGAATGGACTGGGGGTATATATTGTGAAGAAACTTGCGTCAGGCAGCGCGGTGGCGGCAGCATGCACTGGTACTCACAGCCGTAGAGGAATGTTTTGAAACTTAATTGAGATGGAATGAGTTGATTTTGGTCGGTTACTTTGGTTTTGCTATAACATGCTAGGACTCCATGTACTTAGCTGCCTGTGGGTGGCGGTCTACATCATCTGGCAATAGTATAAGGGCTGATATACAGCTTAGAGTGAGGAGCGCAGCGTGATCACGTTGGTCTCGTAGCGTCACGTATTTCTTACATTTTCGCTTATACTGCTGATATCAGTAAAGCTTTCCTTGGAGTAGGCTTGCAAGAAGAGGATCGTAATTACACCAAATTTCTCTGGATTAAGGACCCACTGGATCCTGACAGTGATGGCATAACCTACCGATTTGCCTCTGTGCTATTCGGAGTGACTTCCTCCCCGTTTCTACTTCAAGCCACATTAGATACACATTTGAGGAAGTCAAATAGCCCTTATAAAACAGAGATCAGTGACAACTTGTATGTCGATAATTTCCAGGGAACTACAAATGACAAATCCAAATTGGTAGAAATTTACCATGAGGCTAACCGTGAGTTACTAGGAGCCAATATGCCACTACAATCATGGGCCTCAAACAATAAATCAATAAACCAGATAATCGAGAAAGAATTTCCGGGTTATCAGGTGCCTAATCAATTAAAAGTTCTGGGCGTGGAATAGAACACAGGTACTGACGAGATGAATGTCAAGTCAGTACAAACCAATAATTCATCCCTTACCATGAGAAAATTACTCTCGTATGTCAGTCAACCCTTTGACCCTTTAGGCTTACTTAGTCCTATATTAATAAGGGGCAAACTCCTAATGCAGGAATGCTGGCAGAAACATATGGGATGGGATGATCCGTTGCCAATTGAGTTGCAAGATAAATGGCAAATACTCGCAACGGATTTCAATCAATTAGGTGTTTTGAAATTTCCTCGTAATGCTTCAGGACAAAACTTACCCACAAATTTGCACGTTTTTTGCGATGCCTCTGGCAAAGCATATAGCGCTGCAGCCTACTTAGTCAATAGTGCACAATCAATTTTACTCACATCGTAAGCAAGAGTTGCTCCAATCAAGAAGAGATCTTTACCTCAAATGGAGTTAACTGCATTGTTGGTGAGAGTAAGATTGGCTCATTGCCTGACCAAGACACTCAATAATATCCACTTTGGTGAAATCGTAGTGTGGTCAGACAATGAGGCAGTCTTACAATGGGTAAGAAATAACAACAACAAAACTCCCTACGTTAGTAATCGCGTTAGGGAAATTCATGAATTATCTGCTGGATATAAATTCAGACATGTCCCCACTAAGGACAATCCTGCAGATCACTTATCTCGAGGGTTAACATTAAAACAACTAATCATGTCTTCGATGTGGTTCAATGGACCTTCATGGCTTGTTAGTCGTCAGTGGCCCAAACAGAAGCCACAAATCATAGTGACCAGTATCACTACTCCCATGAAAGAACCAGAACCTCATCGAATCTCAGCTATTAATTAATCCTCACAATTATTCTAACTTGAGTAAGTTATTAAGAGTGACAACACATGTGTTTGACTTTCTTGCTAAGATAGGAATCAGACACAAGTTTCTCAATCCTATCCTCTACTGGATCAAACGTGCACAACAAGAGACGTATGGAAGTGAATATGAAAATCTTCCAGATAAATTAGTCAAGTCTCTAGGTATCTGGTATGATACCAACACTCATAATATATTAAGGTGTGGAGGACGTTTGCTTCATACAAAAATTGATTTGGATACAAAGAATCCGATCCTTCTACCACGTCACCACATTATTACTAAACTTCTAGTTTTACATCACCATCAATATGGTACTTTGCATGGCGGAGTGTTAGACACTCTCACCGACCTCAGACAGAAATATTGGCTTCCTCAAGGTCGTCAAACTGTCAAATCAATCATTAAGTTCTGTGTAATCTGCAAAAGATACGACGCTCGAGTGTGTCCTTACCCAGGACCTCCACCACTCCTTAAGGAGAGGGTAATTCATCTTCGTCCCTTTGAGACCACTGGTGTCGATTACACAGGAGCCTTGCTTCTCACTGGTACTTCAGATAAGATAGCAGTGAAAGTTTATATTTGCCTCTTCACGTGTGCTACCACACGAGGCGTACATCTAGAAGTGACTTCTGACACGAGTGCCGAAGCCTTCATCCAAGCTTTTCGTAGAATTGCAGCTCGCAGATCCTGTCCCAAACTAATGATATCTGATAATGGTTCAAATTTTGTGGCAGGAGAAGCCTGCCTACGAGAGATATGGAATCATCCAGAAGTGCAGTCGGTCCTGCAGAGACGACAATGCCACTGGAAATTTATTGCTCCCAGAGCCCCCTGGCAAGGTGGGTTCTACGAATGTATGATAGGGACTGTCAAG
This sequence comes from Procambarus clarkii, assembly GCF_040958095.1. Classification (NCBI taxonomy): domain Eukaryota; kingdom Metazoa; phylum Arthropoda; class Malacostraca; order Decapoda; family Cambaridae; genus Procambarus; species Procambarus clarkii. The sequence continues at coordinate 30,289,853 of NC_091153.1, forward strand.
AAATGTTTAAGGAAGACCTTGCATCGACAGAAAATTAGTTACTCCGAACTCCAAACACTCGTCGTGGAAATTGAGGCGCGAGGCAACAATCGCCCATTAACTTACCTATCAGATGATTTCTCACAGAGAGAGCCTCTGAGTCCCTCGCAATTAATACATGGAGGCCTGCTGACCCCTCTGATACCTTTGGCAGAAGAGGACGCAGTCGACCCTTCCCATGTAACCAGGAGTGACTTAGTAGAAAGTTACCAACATCTCTCGAGAGTAATTGAAAGGTGGAATGAGGTGTGGACTCGAGAGTACCTCACCGCCCTACGAGAGTACCACTATGGAACTTCGAGCCCCTATAATAAAGTTCAACTCAAACCAGGAGACCTAGTATTGGTTGACAGTGATGGACCAAGGACAAAATGGCCTATAGGCAAAATTGTTGCTATCCACCCAGATCACCAAGGCATCCTGAGAGTAGTACGGGTTTTGTGCCGAGGCACTACTACTACCCTAAAGACATTAGAGAAGTTGGTACCTCTCGAATTAGCAGAACGAGAGTGTTTATCAGAACCAGCTTCACCAACAGTTTCCGAGGACAACAATTCTGATCCACCGAGCACCCGCCCAACTAGAGCTGCTGCTCAACAATGCAAACGGAAACTACAAGCCTATTATAGCTCTGACTAAGAGCAAATAATTTCCCATCCAATTTGAGTAATCATGATGATGCTGTGTTGTGATGTCAAGTAACAAATCAGTTAGAAGTCACAATGACCCAAGACATTCACCTCACAGTGGATTCTCAGTTACTTTAAATTGTATGATTTAATTCTTAATTTGTTTGTGTAGGCTATCAACTATAACATTATTTCATCTAGAGCATCTGTGAGTTTGCAAAACTTTAAGACTTAGTAACATAACCGTTACATGTCATCGCGACACTAGTCACAGAGTACATTGTAGGCTTTAGTAGTCATTAACTTTAGATGATTCACAATTCCATGTTTTCCATTTAACATGAGTTCCTTTACAAGACTTAAATTCTTGTATGTCCTTGACAATTACGGGACATCCGTTATGTGTGTACAAACGTACTAACATACTAACATTAATACTAACTTCGGGATAGGTACGTTGGTACTCAACATTGCACTGCGACCCGAGTTTTCTCCCCCTGGAGTTATGTTGGAAATTTCCAACACTAATAAACTACTATTGTATTATAATAAATCATCATCATTATATACTAACTACAGTAGTTATTAATTTCACTAATGGTAGTGTAAACATAAATTAAACCATTTCATCTGCGTATTAGTGCTAGAATTCTCATGAAATTGAGTAGCAACATTGCGTCAGATAATGTCTAGTTAGACACGTTTATTACCAATGTGTTAGAGAATTGAATGTGGTTCTCTAAAATTATCAGTATTCCGTGTAATAATTACCTACGGATAATATGACTCCCGATAATCTAAAACCGAGAGTTATTAACTGAAATTGTTATCAAGTAGCAGTTTTATCTGTTACGTGCGAATGCTATGGAGAATAAAAATCATCTCCATTTCTCGTTTAAGACCATTAAAAGGGAATATGATAATATTTAAGTCCCTATAATTGCAACCCAGTTCTCATTAGCGTATTACACCCATAATTGTGCGGAAAAGAATTATTAGTGATTAATAATTTCTGTGGTGAATGCGAGAGACGGGTTGAGGGAAGGCGGAGATGCCATTGGACACGAGGCATCCCTGGCGTGAAGAGTGGCGAGACACGTGGTAGTAACTGGGGAGTTTTTATCGACAAGAATTACATTGATACCCGGTTAACAGTTAACTATTACTTATTCACGTGTTCTATAGTGGCCGGGCAGTTAATAACGCGTCAAGAATTGAAGTCACGACTCGTAATTACACGTACACAGCAGTGGACGCCTGGGACTGGCTGACGCGCTCATGTTAAGTATACCATTCTCGTTTGATGCATCATCCTAGATTGTATATTTGTGAGTAGTCTGTCGTTATACAGCAAGGATACCTAATACACAACGTTAATTGAATTTCAACAATTTCTCCGTTTTCATGAATATTTGAAATAAATCGAAGCCTAATCAAATGCTACTTAAATTTTTCTGATTTCAGCGTGTATACGATGAGTCGACAAGTTGTTTCTCATCATTCATGATATTCACCTCGGGTTCTTTCTTTATTGGGATCCTGTGACCACGAGGACGAATGACGAAAGGGTGATATAGAAATCGTCTTACAGCTAAGACCTCTATTTCGTTCAAATTTATCTAATATTATTACTGATTTCTATATAATTATATAGGATCTTTACATTGAATAAATTATTGCCAGAAATGATGATTTGGTAATTAATGTGTTTTGCTCTGACTGTAGCACAGTAATTCATAATCTTTAATATTCATAATTTGAGTTATCATATTTTTGAATCTATTGTAGTTTCGATTTACCATGTTACTAACTCAACAATGAACTAGTGACGAACCACACTGGTTCCTAGATATATTTGAACTTCTAGAAATACCCCCCAAATGTTGATATTTGAGGCTTTGACTTTAATTAATTAATAATACAGTCTATTCATTATTTTCAAGTGATTCTTCTTTTAATTATTATCCATAGACACTGGTTCTCTAGTGTCATTCTAATGATCACTTTTATTCGTTTCCCTCTTTTCTCAAAAGTGGGTGGTCCTTCGATTTATTAAATACAATAAGCAAATAATTGAATATATGAGTCAAGCCCCAGAAATTCAACAGCAGGTAGATCACTCTCATATCACAACTGAGGCGGGTAGGGGCACTCTCGCATCACTATGTAGACGGGTAGATCACTCTCACATCACTACTGAGGCGGGTAGGTCACTCTCACATCACTACTGAGGCGTGTAGGCACTCTCACATCACTACTGAGGCGGGTAGGTCACTCTCACATCACTACTGAGGCAGGTAGGTCACTCTCACATCACTACTGAGACGGGTAAGGCACTCTCATATCACTACTGAGGCGGGTAGGGCACTCTCACATCACTATGGAGATGGGTAGGTCACTCTCACATCACTACTGAGGCGGGTAGGTCACTCTCACATCACTACTGAGGCGGGTAGGGCACTCTCAAATCACTACGGTGACAGGTCGGTCACTCCCACATCACTACTGAGGCGGGAAGGTCACTCTCACATCACTACTGAGTCAGGTAGGTCACTCTCACATCACTACTGAGGCGAGTAGGTCACTTGCACATCACTACGGAGACGAGTAGATCACTCTCACATCACTACTGAGGCAGGTAGGTCACTCTCACATCACTACGGAGACGGGTAGGTCACTCTCACATCACTACTGAGGCGGGTAGGTCACTCCCACATCACTACGGTGACAGGTAAGTCACTCCCACATCACTACTGAGGCGGGAAGGTCACTCTCCCATCACTACTGAGGTGGATAGGTCACTCTCACATCACTACTGAGGCGGGAAGGTCACTCTCCCATCACTATTGAGGTGGATAGGTCACTCTCACATCACTACTGAGGCGGGTAGGTAACTCTCACATCACTACTGAGGCGGGTTGGTCACTCTCACATAACGTCTACCATGTTGACGTCAACAGGTGCGGCAGGTGTCATGGTGCGTGACAGTGGTGGTGGTGAGCGACGACCTCACCTTCCTCACCGCCTTCGCCCAGTGGTCCCTCAAGGGCCGCCTCCTGGTGTGGTCGACGAGGCTCCTGGTCGTCACCTGCCTTCCCCTCCACCATCTGCACGTCCTCCACACACTGCTCTCCATGACCAACTCCATGCTGCTCGTTGTGGAGGAAACACTAATTGGTGTTAGGCACGTTATAAATACATATTTTTTGTCATTATATATTATTGTTATGCAGATGATACTAATGTATAAAGATTTGCTATTATTTGTTGCATTAAATATTAATGTCATTATGAAGATATATTTAGACTCTATGACAATGTAATATGAAAATGCTCCAAAATGTACTAAAATTACCAATAGAAAACTCTAGAATTGTTTGCTACATCTGGTAAATATTTTTTACCGAATACTTGTTACAAGTACAATCAATTTAGGTGGATCGTTTATTAATGCAACATTTGCCTGGTTTATGTTCGTGTTTAGACAATGGGAGTTTTTTTCAGATATTAATTTCAGCATTGTATTGTGGAACAAGAAGATAAGTTTCTACTCTTAGTCTACGTAATGTCCAATACATAGCATACAGTACATAATTTGACATGTAAAGATCCCGATATTTCAAAAATAATAAGTTTTTCACAACCACATGAAGGTGCAGTGGGTTTGTGTCCCTGCCATACAGTCCCAGGGGAGCCAAGGGGCTGAAAGTGGCCTCCTGGACTGCTCAACAAGGCCTCGTCCTCACCTCCAGCCTTCACCTCTTCCCTGATAAGTTCTCCAGGTGAGTTCATGGTTGACTATATTATAAAAATATAAAGCCATGTAAATCGATGTTATTTCTTTTAAGAATGGTCAACAGAAAATATTGTAAAAAGAACCATAATAATTCTTAAACTTCAGCCTATTCTCAACACACATTAAGATGCTCTCAAACAGCGAGTAGCAGAAAATTTTGTCTATAGTGAGAGAAATAGACATAAAAGCATTCAATTGGCATAGATACTGAATATTTTTTTGTTTTTTTTTCTTCCTGAATGTGAAACTTGGAATGTGCTCGCATTTATTTTTATACTGTAATAAATATTTTGTCTTCGTACCTAAAATATTTGTCTATATTAACAGATTTATCGAGCGTCCAAGTCTCAAAATAGCAGTCGATCAGGCCCACTTGATGAGTACAAATATCAGACTGGGAAGACGAGAAGATGAAACCCTGGAATATTTAGGACAAGGCCTCAATTTTACGTAGGTTTTGTTTTTGTGAAGCAGCTAATTTTCTTTATTGTATTTTTTAATATACTTTTTCAGTTTTTTTGATGATATAAAATGATGATTTTATTGATAAATATACTGATAATTTTTCTGGTGATATAAAATTCAGTTTATATAAGTAAAATTTGCACAGATATTATGACCATAGTACTAAAAGGCATCATATCACAAAATACTACATATCCTCTTGGCTTTTTGAGATGAAATTGTGATTCGTCTTAGCATGAATTTTTTGGATGGAAACGAAATTTTTTTACCACGTACAAATATTTTAAATATTAAATTTCAACTATCTCCTTATTCTTAATTCTCTTCAAGATACAAGTATATGATTCCTTCTGACGGATTGCGGGCTGGCGTGGTGGATATGGTGGTCAAACAGGTAAGTGAAACCCCTTTGCAGACGATGAGTCACAACAACGGAGCTGAAGATATGATGACTAAACGACATACCAGAAAGTGAAGAAACGATGAAGATTTTATCCGTCCTGGACCATTATCAAGTTCATTGTGATGGAAACGAGGTTGTTGTTGTTGTTTTAGTTTCAAGGGTCCTGACGGATGAGTGGACAATGCTCGGTACTCGTAGTCCTAAGGTTCCAGAAATGATCCCCTGGTGGGGGCGAAAACATATATGCAGTGTCTTTCACCCTTATGCTACTGTTCACTTAGCAGTAAATAGGTCAATGGGAGTTACACCGCTGCAACGGGCTGCTTTCTGGGAATGTGTAACAAAAATAAGAGGCCTGGTCTAGGACCAGGCCGCGGAAACGCTAAGCCCTGATATCATGGGTTTTTTCAGTTATATCGAACTAAGACTAGGGAAAGGATAGGTCCATTAAAATCTGAGACAGGGTAAATAACGGATAATGACAAGGAGATGAGTAGTATTTTTAACAAATATTTTATATCTGTACTTACTAAAGAAAAACTTAACAATATGCATTCAGCCGAACAAGTCTATGTGGGTGGGGATGAGGACAGGTTGACTAGTTTAGTAGTTACCAGGGAGGATGTAATTAAACAATTAGAAAAACTAAAACCAAACAAATCCCCAGGGCCGGATGAAGTGTTTGCCAGGGTGCTTAAAGATTGCAAAGAGGAGCTTTCCGAGCCACTGTCTACCATATTTATTAAATCAACAGAGTCAGGCAGAGTGCCAGAGTCATGGAAGGTAGCTAATGTGGTACCAATTTTTAAGAAAGGAGATAGATCACTTGCGTCAAACTATCGACCAATTAGCCTAACGTCTATTGTGGGAAAGTTACTTGAATCAATAATTGCAAATACAATTCGTCTCCATCTTGAAAAACATAAATAATTAAATGAGTCGCAACATGGTTTTACAAATGGCCGATCATGTTTAACAAATTTGCTAACTTTTTATTCCAGCATAGTTAAGGCAGTTGATAGTGGTAAGGATTGTGATGTTGTGTACCTTGACTTTAGCAAAGCTTTTGATACAGTGCCACATGAAAGACTAATTAAAAAAATAGAAGCTCATGGTATTGGGGGTGCTATATTAACTTGGATTAGGGCATGGCTATTCCAAAAGAAACAGAGAGTTAGTATAAATGGGGTTAAGTCAGTGGGATAATGTTGTTAGTGGAGTACCTCAGGGCTCTGTCCTGGGACCTCTGTTGTTTATAATATGTATAAATGATTTAGATTCAGGTTTGAGTAGCAACATTTTCAAATTTGCCGATGATACGAAAATCGGTAGGGAAATTAATTCGGAGGAGGACTCACTATCACTTCAAGTTGATCTAGATAGGGTTTTGAAATGGTCAAAGGATTGGCAAATGCAGTTTAATGATGATAAATGTAAAGTTCTGAGGCTAGGTAATGATGATAGAGCTACAAGATACGAGCTAGATGGTGTTGAGATTGCGAAGTCGGATTGCGAAAGGGATCTGGGAGTTATGATTAGTAAGAATTTAAAACAAAAGGATCAATGCATGAATGTTCGTAATAAGGCGAATAGGACACAGGAATTTATTAACCGAAGCGTTAGTAACAAGACTACTGGTGTGGTTCTTAAGCTATATCTTGCTCTGGTTTGGCCCCATTTAGATTATGCAGTTCAGTTTTGGTCGCCGTATTATAGAATGGACATAAATTCACTTGAACGTGTCCAACGTAGGATGACTAAGTTAATTCCCCAAATAAGAAATCTTTCATATGAGGAAAGATTAACAAAGCTTAAGTTGCATTCACTGGAAAGGCGAAGAGTTAGGGGTGACATGATAGAGGTTTACAAGTGGATGAATGGACATAACAGGGGGGATATTAATAGGGGGATATTCTCTCTCAACACAAGAGAGAACACGAAACAATGGGTATAAGAACATAAGAACATAAGAACAAAGGTAACTGCAGAAGGCCTATTGGCCCATACGAGGCAGCTTCTATCTATATCCACCCAATCCCACTCATATGTATCCAACCCGCGCTTGAAACAATTGAGGGACCCCACCTCCACCACGTTACGCGGCAATTGGTTCCACAAATCAACAACCCTGTTACTGAACCAGTTTTTACCCAAGTCTTTCCTAAATCTAAACTTATCCAATTTATACCCATTGTTTCGTTTGTAAACCTCTATCATGTCACCCCTAACTCTTCTCCTTTCCAGTGAATGCAACTTAAGCATTGTTAATCTTTCTTCATACGAAAGATTTCTAATTTGGGGAATTAACTTAGTCATCCTAAGTTGGACACGTTCTAGTGAATTTATATCCATTCTATAATACGGCGACAAAAACTGAACTGCATAATCTAAATGGGGCCTAACCAGAGCAAGATATAGCTTAAGAATCACACCAGGTGTCTTGTTACTAATGCTTCGATTAATAAATCCCAGTGTCCTATTCGCCTCTTTACGGACATTCATGCATTGATCCTTTTGTTTTAAATTCTTACTAATCATAACTCCCAGATCCCTTTCGCAATCTGACTTCCCAACTTCAACACCATCTAGCTCGTATCTTTTAACTCTATCATCATTACCTAGCCTCAGAACTTTACATTTATCAGCATTAAACTGCATTTGCCAATCCTTTGACCATTTCAAAACCCTATCTAGATCAACATGAAGTAATAGTGAGTCCTCCTCCGAGTTAATTTCCCTACCGATTTTCGCATCATCGGCAAATTTGCAAATGTTGCTACTCAAACTTGAATCTAAATCATTTATATATATTATAAACAACAGAGGTCCCAGGACAGAGCCCTGAGGTACTCCACTAACAACATTATCCCACTCTGACTTAACCCCATTTGTACTAACTCTTTGTTTCCTTTGGAATAGCCATGCCCTAATCCAAGTTAATATAGCACCCCCAATACCATGAGCTTCTATTTTTTTAATTAGTCTTTCATGTGGCACTGTATCAAAAGCTTTTGCTAAAGTCAAGGTACACAACATCACAATCCTTACCACTATCAACTGCCTCAACTATGCTGGAATAAAAAGTTAGCAAATTTGTTAAACATGAACGGCCATTTGTAAAACAATGTTGCGACTCATTTATTAATTTATGTTTTTCAAGATGGGGACTAATTGTATTTTCAATTATTGATTCAAGTAACTTTCCCACAATAGACGTTAGGCTAATTGGCCGATAGTTTGACACAAGTGATCTATCTCCTTTCTTAAAAATTGGTAACACATTAGCTACCTTCCATGACTCTGGCACTCTGCCTGACTCTATTGATTTATTAAATATGGTAGACAGTGGCTCGGAAAGCTCCTCTTTGCATTCTTTAAGCACCCTGGCAAACACTTCATCCCGCCCTGGGGATTTGTTTGGTTTTAGTTTTTCTAATTGTTTAATTACATCCTCCCTGGTAACTGCTAAACTAGTCAACCTGTCCTCATCCCCACCCACATAGACTTGTTCGGCTGAAGGCATATTGTTAAGTTCTTCTTTAGTAAATACAGATATAAAATATTTGTTAAAAATACTACTCATCTCCTTGTCATTATCCGTTATTTGACCTGTCTCAGATTTTAATGGACCCATCCTTTCCCTAGTCTTAGTTCGATATAACTGAGAAAACCCTTTAGGATTTGACTTTGCTTGCTCTGCTATGCGAACTTCATAGCTTCTTTTTGCTTTCTTAATCTCTTTTTTAACATTTCTAACCAGTTGTATGAATTCCTGTTCTAAGCTGACTTCCCCATTCTTAATCCTTTTGTACCAAGCTCTCTTTTTACCTATAAGGTTCTTTAAATTATTTGTTATCCACTTTGGGTCATTAATATTCGATCTATTCAATTTGTATGGTAAAGTACGTTCCTGTGCTTTGTTTAGAATATTCTTAAATAAGTTATATATTAAATCCACATCGAAATCCCCTTTTACGTCACCTATCGCTGGGTTCATGTCTCGCTCTAAGACTGGCCCACACCCCATACCCAAGACTTTCCAGTCTATTTGACCCCCAAAAATTCTTAGGCTATTAAAATCAGCTTTTCGAAAATCTGGCACTTTAACAGAATTTTCTCCTACAGGTTTATTCCATTCTATGCTAAATCTGATTACTTTGTGATCACTGTTCCCTAGCTCACTCCCTATTTCGATGTCATTAATTTGTGTTTCCCTGTTAGTTAACACTAAATCTAAAATATTATTTTCCCGCGTTGGTTCCTTAATGTGTTGCATAAGAAAGCAATCGTCAATTAATTCTAGAAAATCTTCTGCTTCACTATTCCCTGTTTTGTTCACCCAGTTTATTCCACTAAAATTAAAGTCACCCATGACATAAATACTGTTAGATCTAGATGCTCTAGATATTTCATCCCATAGATGCTTTGCTTCCATTCTGTCTAAATTTGGTGGCCTATATATAACTCCAATTATAATATTATTTGCTTTTTCGTTCAATTCTATCCAAATAGTTTCTGTGTGTGGCTCAGTTTTGATTCCCTCTTTGAGACTACATTTCAAATTGTCCCTAACATATATGGCTACTCCCCCTCCTCGTCTAATATATCTATCTGTGTGAAATAGTTTAAATCCATTTATTTGATATTCAGCTGATAGTTCTCTATTTTCTACATTCATCCACGTTTCGGTAAGTGCAATAATATCTATTTTTTCTGTGCAGACAAGAGCATTTAATTCGTTAATTTTATTTCTTAGACTTCTACTGTTAGTGTAATATACCCTAATTGAATTGTTATTTTGAGGCCCTTTTCTTTCCCTGATCATTTTGCCAATTCTTTTCTCCCATGAACACATACTTTTATTACCTCCTTCCTCCAAATCAATTCCCATACCACTATCTACTAACAGTTTAAACCCAAACAAACTCCTCTAACCACTGGTTCCAACGAGTTTGCAACAGCAACAACCCCCAGCCCTCGATAGATGCACCCCATCACGAGCATACATTTCATTTCTTCCATTGAAGTGTTCCCAGTTGTCTATGAAAGATATTGCATTTGATTTGCAATATCTTTCCAGCCGGCAATTGACACCAAGTGCCCTCGACATCCATTCATTTCCCACTCCCTTTCTTGGAAGAATGCCACATATGATCGGGATTCCTCCCTTGCTCCTAACTAATTCAATGGCTGTCCTGAATCTCTGTATTAGTTCCTCACTCCTAACTCGTCCAACATCATTACCCCCTGAACTAATACAAATAATGGGTTTGTTCCCATTTCCCGTCATAATATCATTCATGTTTCCAACAATATCACCTATTCCAGCTCCCGGATAGCAAACCCTTAATATGTTCCCCCTATCTCTGGCACAAAACGTTCTGTCTAAATACCTCCCCTGGGAATCTGCCACAACCAAAATTCGCTTTGGTACCTCCTTAACTTTCTGAGCAGCCTGAGGGGCCTATGCTCTGCCGCTCCTTGCTGATTTCTGTTCCGAGTGAACTGCAGACTCACCACAGCACTCGTCCTCCAACACGGCAAATGAATTTGCTGTCCTTAGGACGTCTTTAGGCGGCCTTGTTAAGGTCTTCTTAAGACCCCTGTCCTTCACGATTCTCCACGATGAGGTCCCATCAACACTGGCCTCCTCCTTCGTTTCCTCCCAAAGTCTCAGCCGTCGTACCTCCTCCCGCAGGGAATCCATCTCTGATCTCAGAGCTCCAACCAGACTCACCAAATCCTTCACTAATCCTTCCATTATTGCAATAATAATGTTACTGCAAACGGAGCTCCAGCAAACACAACCTCTCACTGTGACTGCACCTGACTGACGGCTTTGTATAAATTGGATAAGTTTAGATTTAGGACACTGAGCAGCACCGCTCCTGTGCCAGGTAAGTCCACTACGGGCTCACCATAGCCCGTGCTACTTGGAACTTGCTCCGAGTAGCTGAAACTATAACTATTTAGGACAGACTTGGGTAATTATTGGTTCAGTAACAGGGTTGTTGATTTGTGGAACCAATAAGAACATAAGAACAAAGGCAACGGCAGAAGGCCTATTGGCCCATACGAGGCAGCTCCTATTTATAACCACCCAATCCCACTCATATACTTGTCCAACCCGCGCTTGAAACAATCGAGGGACCCCACCTCCAGCACGTTACGTGGTAATTAGTTCCACAAATCAACAACCCTGTTACTGAACCAGTATTTACCCAAGTCTTTCCTAAATCTAAACTTATCCAATTTATACCCATTGTTTCATGTTCTGTCTTGTGTTGATACTTTTAATACCCTATTAATATCCCCTTTGTTATGTCCATTCACCCACTTGTAAACCTCTATCATGTCACCCCTAACTCTTCGCCTTTCCAGTAAGTTGTAAATGCAACTTAAGCTTTGTTAATCTTTCTTCATATGAAAGATTTCTAATTTGGGGAATTAACTTAGTCATCCTACGCTGGACACGTTCAAGAGAATTTATATCCATTCTATAATATGGCGACCAAAACTGAACTGCATAATCTAAATGGGGCCTAACTAGAGCAAGATATAGCCTGAGAACCACACCAGGTGTCTTGTTACTAACGCTACGATTAATAAATCCAAGTGTCCGATTAGCCTTATTACGAACATTTATGCATTGATCATTTTGTTTTAAATTCTTACTAATCATAACTCCCAGATCCCTTTCGCAATCCGACTTCGCAATCTCAACACCATCTAGCTCGTATCTTGTAACTCTATCATCATTACCTAACCTCAGAACTTTACATTTATCAGCATTAAACAGCATCTGCCAATCCTTTGACCATTTCAAAACCCTACCTAGATCAACTTGAAGTGATAGTGAGTCCTCCTCCGAATTAATTTCCCTACCGATTTTCGTATCATCGGCAAATTTGCAAATGTTGCTACTCAAACCTGAATCTAAATAATTTATATATATTATAAACAACAGAGGTCCCACGACAGAGCCTTGAGGAACTCCACTTACAACATTTTCCCACTCTGACTTGATTCCATTTATACTAACTCTCTGTTTCCTTTGGTATAGCCATGCCCTAATCCAGCTTAATATAGCACCCCCAATACCATGAGACTCTATCTTTTTAATCAGTCTTTCATGTGGCACTGTATCAAAAGCTTTGCTAAAGTCAAGGTACACAACATGACAATCCTTACCGCTATCAACTGCCTCAACTATGCTAGAATAAAAAGATAACAAATTTGTTAAACATGAACGGCCATTTATAAAACCATGCTGGGACTCAATTATTAATTTATGTTTTTCAAGATGAAGACGAATTTTATTTGCTATTATAGACTCGAGTAACTTTCCCACAATAGACGTTAGGCTAATTGGTCGATAGTTAGACGCAAGTGATCTATCTCCTTTCTTAAAAACTGGTATCACATTAGCAACTTTCCAAAACTCTGGCCTGACTCTATTGATTTATTATATATGGTTGACAGTGGGTCACAAAGCTCCTCTTTGCATTCTTTAAGCACCCTGGCAAACACTTCATCCAGCCCTGGGGATTTGTTTGGTTTGAGTTTTACTATTTGTTTAAGAACATCCTCCCTGGTAACTGCTAAACTCGTCAACCCGTCCTCGTCCCCACCCACATAGACTTGTTCGGCTGAAGGCATATTGTAAAGTTCCTCTTTAGTAAATACAGATACAAAATATTTATTAAAAATACTACTCATCTTTTCATCACTATCTGTTATTTGACCTGTCTCAGTTTTTAATGGACCTATATTAATGGACCTATGTTTTTAATGGATCTATCTACTAACAGTAGAAGTCTAAGAAATAAAATTAGCGAATTAAATGCTCTTGTCTGCACAGAAAAAATAGATATTATTGCACTTACCGAAACGTGGATGAATGTAGAAAATAGAGAACTATTAGCTGAATATCAAATAAATGGATTTAAACTATTTCACACAGATAGATATATTAAACGAGGAGGTGGAGTAGCCATATATGTTAGGGACAATTTGAAATGTAGTCTCAAAGAGGGGAATCAAAACTTAGCCACACACACAGAAACTATTTGGATAGAATTAAACGAAAAAGCTAATAATATTATAATAGGAGTTATATATAGGCCACCAAATTTAGACAGAATGGAAGCAAAGCATCTATGGGATGAAATATCTAGTGCATCTAGATCTAACAGTATTTATGTCATGGGTGACTTTAATTTTAGTGGAATAAACTGGGTGAACAAAACAGGGAATAGTGAAGCAGAAGATTTTCTAGAATTAATTGACGATTACTTTCTTACGCAACACATTAAGGAACCAACACGGGAAAATAATATTTTAGATTTAGTGTTAACTAACAGGGAAACACAAATCAATGACATCGAAATAGGGAGTGAACTAGGGCACAGTGATCACAAAGAAATCAGATTTAGCATAGAATGGAGTAGACCTGTAGGAGAAAATTCTGTTAAAGTGCCAGATTTTCGAAAAGCTGATTTTAATAGCCTAAATTTTTTGGGGGGTCAAATTGATTGGAAAGTCTTGGGTATGGGGTGTGGGCCGGTCTTGGAGCGAGCCATGAACCCAGCGATAGGTGACTTAAAGGGGGATTTCGATGTGGATTCAATATATAACTTATTTAAGAATATTCTAAACAAAGCACAGGAACGTAGTATACCATACAAATTGAATAGATCGAATACAAATGACCCAAAGTGGATAACAACAAATTTGAAGAACCTTATAGGTAAAAAGAGAGCTTGGTACAAAAGGATTAAAAATTGAGAGGTCACTTTAGAACAGGAAGTCGTACAACTGGTTAGAAATGTTAAAAAAGAGATAAGGAAAGCAAAAAGAAACTATGAAGTTCGCATAGCAGGGCAAGCAAAGACAAATCCTAAAGGGTTTTTTCAGTTATATCGTACTAAGACTAGGGAAAGGATAGGTCCATTAAAAACTGAGACAGGTCAAATAACAGATAGTGATGAAGAGATGAGTAGTATTTTTAATAAATATTTTGTATCTGTATTTACTAAAGAGGAACTTAACAATATGCCTTCAGCCGAACAAGTCTATGTGGGTGGGGACGAGGACAGGTTGACGAGTTTAGCAGTTACCAGGGAGGATGTTCTTAAACAAATAGTAAAGCTCAAACCAAACAAATCCCCAGGGCCGGATGAAGTGTATGCCAGGGTGCTTAAAGAATGCAAAGAGCTTTGTGTCCCACTGACAACCATATTTAATAAATCAATAGAGTCAGGCAGAGTGCCAGAGTTTTGGAAAGTTGCTAATGTGATACCAGTTTTTAAGAAAGGAGATAGATCACTTGCGTCTAACTATCGACCAATTAGCCTAACGTCTATTGTGGGAAAGTTAAGAACATAAGAACATAAGAACAAAGGTAACTGCAGAAGGCCTATTGGCCCATACGAGGCAGCTCCTATTCTATAACCACCCAATCCCACTCATATACTTGTCCAACCCGTGCTTGAAACAATCGAGGGACCCCACCTCCACAATGTTACGCGGCAATTGGTTCCACAAATCAACAACCCTGTTACTGAACCAGTATTTACCCAAGTCTTTCCTAAATCTAAACTTATCCAATTTATATCCATTGTTTCGTGTTCTGTCCTGTGTTGATACTTTTAATACCCTATTAATATCCCCCCGGTTATGTCCATTCATCCACTTGTAAACCTCTATCATGTCACCCCTAACTCTTCGCCTTTCCAGTGAATGCAACTTAAGCTTTGTTAATCTTTCTTCATATGAAAGATTTCTAATTTGGGGAATTAACTTAGTCATCCTACGCTGGACACGTTCAAGTGAATTTATATCCATTCTATAATATGGCGACCAAAACTGAACTGCATAATCTAAATGGGGCCTAACTAGAGCAAGATATAGCTTGAGAACCACACCAGGTGTCTTGTTACTAACGCTGCGATTAATAAATCCAAGTGTCCGATTTGCCTTATTACGAACATTTATGCATTGATCCTTTTGTTTTAAATTCTTACTAATCATAACTCCCAGATCCCTTTCGCAATCCGACTTCGCAATCACAACACCATCTAGCTCGTATCTTGTAACTCTATCATCATTACCTAACCTCAGAACTTTACATTTATCAGCATTAAACTGCATCTGCCAATCCTTTGACCATTTCAAAACCCTATCTAGATCAACTTGAAGTGATAGTGAGTCCTCCTCCGAATTAATTTCCCTACCGATTTTCGTATCATCGGCAAATTTGCAAATGTTGCTACTCAAACCTGTATCTAAATCATTTATATATATTATAAACAACAGAGGTCCCAGGACAGAGCCTTGAGGCACTCCACTTACAACATTTTCATCAAGTTACTCGAATCTATAATAGCAAATAAAATTCGTCTTCATCTTGAAAAACATAAATTAATAATTGAGTCGCAGCATGGTTTTGTAAATGGCCGTTCATGTTTAACAAATTTGTTATCTTTTTATTCTAGCATAGTTGAGGTAAGGATTGTGATGTTGTGTACCTTGACTTTAGCAAAGCTTTTGATACAGTGCCACATGAAAGACTGATTAAAAAGATAGAGTCTCATGGTATTGGGGGTGCTATATTAAGCTGGATTAGGGCATGGCTATACCAAAGGAAACAAAGAGTTAGTATGAATGGAATCAAGTCAGAGTGGGAAAATGTTGTAAGTGGAGTGCCTCAAGGCTCTGTCCTGGGACCTTTGTTGTTTATAATATATATAAATGATTTGGATTCAGGTTTGAGTAGCAACATTTGCAAATTTGCCGATGATACGAAAATCGGTAGGGAAATTAATTCGGAGGAGGACTCACTATCACTTCAAGTTGATCTAGATAGGGTTTTGAAATGGTCAAAGGATTGGAAGATGCAGTTTAATGCTGATAAATGTAAAGTTCTGAGGTTAGGTAATGATGAGTTACAAGATACGAGCTGTATGGTGTTGAGATTGCGAAGTCGGATTGCGAAAGGGATCTGGGAGTTATGATTAGTAAGAATTTAAAACAAAAGGATCAATGCATAAATGTTCGTAATAAGGCAAATCGGACACTTGGATTTATTAACCGAAGCGTTAGTAACAAGACACCTGGTGTGGTTCTCAAGCTATATCTTGCTCTAGTTAGGCCCCATTTAGATTATGCAGTTCAGTTTTGGTCGCCATATTATAGAATGGATATAAATTCACTTGAACGTGTCCAGTGTAGGATGACTAAGTTAATTCCCCAAATTAGAAATCTTTCATATGAAGAAAGATTAACAAAGCTTAAGTTGCATTCACTGGAAAGGCGAAGAATTAGGGGTGACATGATAGAGGTTTACAAGTTGGTGAATGGACGTAACTAAGGGAATATTAACAGGGTATTAAAAGTATCAACACAAGACAGAACACGAAACAATGGGTATAAGTTGGATAAGTTTAGATTTAGGAAAGACTTGGGTAAATACTGGTTCAGTAACAGGGTTGTTGATTTGTGGAATCAATTACCGCGTAACGTGCTGGAGGTGGGGTCCCTCGATTGTTTCAAGCGCGGGTTGGACAAGTATATGAGTGGGATTGGGTGGTTATAAATAGGAGCTGCCTCGTATGGGCCAATAGGCCTTCTGCAGTTGCCTTTGTTCTTATCCTTTCCCTAGTCTCAGTACGATATAACTGAAAAAACGCTTTAGGATTTGTCTTTGCTTGCCCTGCTATGCTAACTTCATAGTTTCTTTTTGCTTTCTTTATCTCTTTTTTAACATTTCTAACCAGTTGTTCGAATTCCTGTTCTAAAGTGACCTCCCCATTTTTAATCCTTTTGTACCAAGCTCTCTTTTTACCTTTAAGGTTCTTCAAATTCTTTGTTATCCACTTTGGGTCATTAGTATTCGATCTATTCAATTTGTATGGTATACTACGTTCCTGTGCTTTGTTTAGAATATTCTTAAATAAGTTATAT
This sequence comes from Procambarus clarkii, assembly GCF_040958095.1. Lineage (NCBI taxonomy): Eukaryota > Metazoa > Arthropoda > Malacostraca > Decapoda > Cambaridae > Procambarus > Procambarus clarkii. The sequence continues at coordinate 30,307,149 of NC_091153.1, forward strand.
ATTGAATCCACATCGAAATCCCCAATTGCCGCGTAACGTGGTGGATGTGGGGTCCCTCGATTATTTCAAGCGCGGGTTGGACAAGTATATGCGTGGGATTGGGTGGTTATAGATACGAGCTGCCTTGTATGGGCCAATAGGCCTTCTGCAGTTACCTTTGTTCTCATGTTCTTGTCATAAGAACATGAGAATAAAAATAACTGCAGAGAGCCTATAGGCCCATATGGGACAGCTCCTATTTATTACCACCCAATCCCACTTATATATATGCCCAACTCACGTTTGAAACAATCAAGGGACCTCCACCACCATCACGTTATGTGGTAAGAAGTTCCATAAATCATCAACACTGGTACCGAACCAGTATTTACCCATGTCTTTCCTAAATCTAGACTTATACAATTTATACCCATTGTTTCGTGCTCTGTCTTGTGTTGATACTTTTAATACCCTATTAATATTCCCTTTGTTATGGCCATTCATCCACTTGTGAACCTCTATCATGTCACCATTAACTCCTTTGAATTTCCAGTGAATGCAACTTAAGCTTTGTTAATCTTTCTTCAAATGACAGGTTTTTAATTTAGTTTATAACATGTCATCCTATGATGGACACATTCAAGTGAATTTATATCCATTCTATAGTTCAGCGACCAAAACTGAACTGCATAATCTAAATGGGGCATAACCAGAGCAAGATATTGCTGAAGAACAACGCTAGGTGTCTTGTTACTAACGCTTCGATTAAAAAATCCTAGTGTCCTATTTGCCTTATTATGAACATTTATGCATTGATTTTTTGGTTTTAAATCTTACTAATCATAACACCCAAATAACCAATATCTTGTTATCCAGATATTGGTTATAACCCAGATATTATCTATACTCCCAGATAAGCAATATCGGGTTAGATGATTGAGATGTCATCTCATGATAACCTCAAGATCTCAAGTTAGTTACTCGAGACAAAATGTTGCAAGTAGCTCGAGCTATGGTGATCCCAAAGTGGACTTACCTGGCACAGGAGCAGAGCTGTAGCTCGGGAGAAAGGGAGGCATGGGCATTACATAGGTCAAGAAAGAGACGAGGAGCAGTTAAGAGGAGGTAATTCCTAAAGGAAGGTGAGAACAAGAAGAAAGGTACGGAAGGGATGGGTGTAATAATAGTGTGTAAGAATGGGAACGTAAGAATAAGAGGAGAAAGAAAAATAAAGATAAATAGGGGAGGTAGGCTTATGTCAGGTCACGTTTGTTTGAATGGTTAGAACATTTGAGTATGTACCTTACCTTAACTTGGCACTTTTCCTCCTGCTCATCATCGACTCTCTCAGGCCTTCATAGAAAGACTGAGCTTGCAGTCCTGTAAGATGCCTATTCTTGATATCTTCTGGCGTGTGGGTTCTATCAACTCTATTAGGGTAAATGTTTATTATTGTTATGATCTCAGGCTGCAGGAAAAACGAGTTTCCCCTTATGAAAGTTATTCTACCTGGCCTAACCTAAATAAAAGTTTAAAGAGATACCGACCTGGATATTTATATAGTAAACACTCGATTGAACTTGACGAATAGTTTGCAAGTATAGGCAGTAAATAAGAATATAAATAAATGACTGGTCATGAGATGTAGAGAATTTGCTGGGGGAGGGGTGAGGCTTGATTCTGAGGATATTTACCTCACTTGAGCACCAGAAATCGTGAGGGAAAGTCGCGCTCCATTGAGCTCCTGTTAGAGAAGAACCCCATAGTTGATATACCTTCAAGAGGAAGGAAGTGTGCAGACCTTTTAGCTGTGGAATCACTCTGGAAACGTGTGGGCTCAAATCCTGGAAGGCAAGAAGCTGCCTTCCAGAAGCTTCCTGTGAAGCTGTTCTGCAACATTTTCGTGGGCAACTGTGTGAGCGCCCTGGTCAAGCGTCAGCGAGTGAGCGTCCTTGCAGCAAACATTTTCGGTGGTGAGTTATTTTGACCTTTTAACAGTGATTGCCTGTAGTTGGTCGTGTGCCCAGCGGCTGGAGTTTATTGATAGGTTTTACATGTTTTGATAAGGCAAAAACCTAAATAAAAAAATAGAGACGAGCGTACCTGCTGAGGTGAGGAGCTGCGCATCCTCTCCCATCAAGATCATGGAGGCAACTGAGAGGCCAGCGCCTGGCCTGGAGTTTCCCAAGGCGGAGAATCCTGCCGGCAGTGCGGAGGATGGACCCGCCCAAATATGGGGGAGTCACCTCACAGTATGTGGGAAGCAGGGAGATGTCGGGTGAAACATTTATTGTGTGTAGTTAATTTCAGTTATATGTTTGTAGAGGAGCATTTTTATTGGCATATTAATGGGTTGCAGGTTTTTCTTAGAAAGGAGTTGATGAGACTACTTTGAGGCCAGAGAAGAAGTTAATGAGTGGAACGTCAAGGGTGTAGGAGTTGATGTTGTACCCTGTGGAAGAGCAAGCCCCACAGTGAGGAATTGGACCTCAAACTGTGTGAAGAAGAGCAGTGAAGTGAAGTTTCACATGCTTCTGTGGAATCAGTGGTGGAGTACTACTGGAGTCCAAGGAAAACTTCATAATGCAGCAACCTGGAAGAGCTGTAGAGGATCCTGGTAGATAAACCTAGAAGAATCTGATGATGTCAGGGTAGTGGACTTCCAGATGTGGGAAGGAAGTTCTTATTGAATATTTGTAGGGAGTTGGTAGAGTGCTTGATTGACATTAGCATGCAAGACGCAGTGAAAGGAGGGTTATTGGTTATCCTTTCTGTGCCAAAAAATACTTATACTGTAGTTTATAGAGTTATGACCATAGGCTGGATTAAATATATATATATATATATATATATATATATATATATATATATATATATATATATATATATATATATATATATATATATATATATATATATATATATATATATATATATATATATGTGTGTGTATATCACGAAAATAAACACGTGATTAAGAATGTGACAATGTCAGACCACGAAGGAAAAATGAAACAGGAAATTTCCTTAAGTACTTTCGTATATTAAATACATCTTCAGAAGGTCATTTTACAGATCGAGTAATGGGTATAAATAGGCAGGAGAGAGTGGTGAAGTAAGGTGAGGTACAATACTTGGACAACGCAGAAGGCCCATTGGCCCATCAGATGCACCCAATTGGCCCATCCGATGTAGCCCAATGGCCCATCTGATACAGCAGACATACAAGTATAATACATAGGTAATTATAACATAAAGAGGTAAATGTATACAATAAATTAGTGAGACAAATGTTTTTCAATGATTCTACTTAAATCGCCCTTTAGCTGATCTATTAGAAATGGATCTAAGTTATATAGACCACTGCTAATATTCAAATTACTTTCTTTGGTGATCTGTATCAAAGCGGATTCAATTATGTTTCTGTTATAGGTGCTTTTACAATTTGTTATTGAAGACGCACTCTCCCAATCAATTTGCTGAGCTTTTTCTGACAAATGCACAAACAAAGCATTAGATAATTGGCCATGTCTTACAGAGTATTTATGTTGCGATATTCTACATTTTAAATCTTTAGATGTTTGCCCGACATAGAACTTATTACATTCCTTACAAGGTATTTTATAAATGACGCAATTATCACTACGAGGGCTGTTCCTTACTAATAGCTTACCAACAGTGTAAGGCAACAGTGTATATATATATATATATATATATATATATATATATATATATATATATATATATATATATATATATATATATATATATATATATATATATATATATATATATTTGAGTGAGGTGGATGGGGTGCGGTGGATGGGGTGCGGTGGCATTAATAGGGTATTAATTTCATCAACACAAGACAGAACACGAAACAATGGGTATTGAATGGAAGTGATTGTAGAAAGCCTATTGGTCCATATTTCTTGATGCTTCTATATTGGAGCGGAGTCTTGAGGTGGGTAGAATATAGTTGTGCATTAATTGGCTGTTGATTGCTGGTGTTGACTTTTTGATGTGTAGTGCCTCGCAAACGTCAAGCCGCCTGCTATCGCTGTATCTATCAATGATTTCTGTGTTGTTTACTAGGATTTCTCTGGCGATGGTTTGGTTGTGGGAAGAGATTATATGTTCCTTAATGGAGCCCTGTTGCTTATGCATCGTTAAACGCCTAGAAAGAGATGTTGTTGTCTTGCCTATATACTGGGTTTTTTGGAGCTTACAGTCCCCAAGTGGGCATTTGAAGGCATAGACGACGTTGGTCTCTTTTAAAGCGTTCTGCTTTGTGTCTGGAGAGTTTCTCATGAGTAGGCTGGCCGTTTTTCTGGTTTTATAGTAAATCGTCAGTTGTATCCTCTGTTTTTTGTCTGTAGGGATAACGTTTCTATTAACAATATCTTTCAGGACCCTACCTCTGTTTTATGAGCTGTGGAAAAGAAGTTCCTGTAAAATAGTCTAATAGAGGGAATAGGTGTTGTGTTAGTTGTCTCTTCAGAGGTTGCATGGCGTTTCACTTTCCTTCTCAAGATGTCTTCGACGAAACCATTGGAGAAGCCGTTGTTGACTAGGACCTGCCTTACCCTACAGAGTTCTTCGTCGACTTGCTTCCATTCTGAGCTGTGGCTTAGAGCACGGTCGACATATGCGTTAACAACACTCCTCTTGTACCTGTCTGGGCAGTCGCTGTTGGCATTTAGGCACATTCCTATGTTCGTTTCCTTAGTGTAGACTGCAGTGTGGAAACCTCCGCTCTTTTCCATGACTGTTACATCTAAGGACTGTTACATCAAGGGCAGCCTCCCATCCTTTTCCATCAAGTGAAATTGTAGTGCGTTTCAAGTGAAACGCAGCACGGAACTCTGCTCAAAAGCCTCCTTCAGCTCCTGCAGATGTCTGACATCAGGTATTTGTGTAAAAATGTCGTCAACATACCTGCAGTATATGGCCGGTTTCAAGTTCATGTCGACTAAGACTTTTTGCTCGATGGTACCCATGTAGAAGTTTGAAAACAGGACACCTAGGGGAGAACCCATGGCGACCCCATCTACTTGCTTATACATGTGCCCATCCGGGCTCAAGAAGGGTGCCTCTTTAGTACAAGCTTGGAGTAGTTTCCTTAGAATATTTTCGGGTATGTCAAGAGGAGTACAGGCTGGATCACGATACACTCTGTCGGCTATCATCTCGATTGTCTCGTCCACAGGTACGTTGGTAAACAGCGATTCTACGTCCAACGAGGCTCTTATCCCTGTGGCCCGTGTGCCCCGCAGTAAGTCAACAAATTCCTTTGGAGACTTCAGGCTGAAGGCGCAAGGAACATAAGGAGTCAGCAGGCCGTTGAGTCGCTTTGCCAGTCTGTACGTGGGTGTGGGTATCTGGCTAATGATTGGCCGAAGTGGGTTTTCAGGCTTGTGTGTCTTGACATTTCCATACGCATATCCAGGTTTATATTCCCCAATGATCTTTGGCAGGTGGAGTCTGGATCTCTTCCCACAACCAAACCATCGCCAGAGAAATCCTTGTAAACAACACAGAAATCATCGATAGATGCAGCGATAGCAGGCGGCTTGACGTTTGCGAGGCACTACACATTAAGAAGTTAACACCAGCAATCAACAGCCAATTAATGCACAACTATATTCTACCCACCTAAGACTCCGCTCAAATATAGAAGCATCAAGAAATATGGACCAATACGCTTTCTACAATCACTTCCATTTCAATACCCATTGTTTCGTGTTCTGTCTTGTGTTGATGAAATTAATACCCTATTAATGCCACCTCTTGTTCTGTCTTGTGTTGATGAAATTAATACCCTATTAATGCCACCTCACCCCATCCACCTCACTCAAATGTAGATATAAACAAAATCGGAGATGTGTAAGTTCTATTCAGTTGTGTATTTGTGAACTAAAGTCTTTGAAAATGTAATAAGTTTTACGAAATGCGCTCGTGTCGCGTCAGACTAGAAATAAAAATGGATTTTGGAGAATTGATTTTTGAATTACCTCCAACAGTGAAAAGAAATGTACGAAAGATTGAGAAAATTCGTGTTAGAATTATTAATCTTACTTTTTCGGTCATATTTAATAATATATATATATATATATATATATATATATATATATATATATATATATATATATATATATATATATATATATATATATATATATATATATATATATATATATATATATATATATATATATATATATATATATATATATATATATATATATATGTATATATATATATATATATATATATATATATATATATATATATATATATATATATATATATATATATACATATATATATATATATATATATATATATATATATACATATATATATATATATATATATATATATATATATATATATATATATATATATATTTATATATATATATATATACATATACATATACATATACATATACATATACATATACATATATATATACATATATATATACATATATATATACATATATATATATATATATATATATATCTATATATATATCTATATATATATATATATATATATATATATATATATATATATATATATATATATATATATATATATATATATATATATATATATATATATATATATGTCGTACCTAGTAGCCAGAATGCACTTTTTGGCCTACTATGCAAGGCCCGATTTGCCTAATAAGCCAAGTTTTCCTGAATTAATATATTTTCTCTAATTTTTTTTCTAATGAAATGATAAAGCTACCCATTTCATTATGTATGAGGTCAATTTTTTTTTATTGGAGTTAAAATTAACGTAGATATATGACCGAACCTAACCAACCCTACCTAACCTAACCTAACCTATCTTTATAGGTTAGGTTAGGTTAGGTAGCAGAAAACGTTAGGTTAGGCTTGGTTAGGTAGGTTAGGTAGTCATAAAACAATTAATTCATGAAAACTTGTCTTATTAGGCAAATCGGGCCTTGCATAGTAGGCTGAGAAGTGCGTTCTGGCTACTAGGTATATATATATATATATATATATATATATATATATATATATATATATATATATATATATATATATATATATATATATATATATATATATAACTGAAAACTCACACCCCACACGCAACTGGTACATACCAGTTGCGTTGCTTCTGGGAGTATGGGTTCGAGTCACTTCTGGGGTGTGAGTTTTCAGTTGCATATTGTCCTGGGGACCATTCAGGCTTGTTCGCATTTGTGTTCCTCACGTGTGCCCCAAAGAATGAGGTGATTTGGTAAAATGCTATGCCCAAGATTACTATCCGAGTGCCGGCGGTGGGGTGGTTCAAATAGCTTAGGCTATCACCTCATTATGTCCGGTCGTGATGGTCAAGTGGATTAAGGCGTCTTGTGCATACCAGTTGCGTTGCTTCTGGGAGTATGGGTTCGAGTCACTTCTGGGGTGTGAGTTTTCAGTTGCATATTGTCCTGGGGACCATTCAGGCTTGTTCGCATTTGTGTTCCTCACGTGTGCCACAAAGAATGAGGTGATTTAGTAAAATGCTATGCCCAAGATTACTATCCGAGTGCCGGCGGTGGGGTGGTTCAAATAGCTTAGGCTATCACCTCATTATGTCCGGTCGTGATGGTCAAGTGGATTAAGGCGTCTTGTACATACCAGTTGCGTTGCTTCTGGGAGTATGGGTTCGAGTCACTTCTGGGGTGTGAGTTTTCAGTTGCATATTTTCCTGGGGACCATTCAGGCTTGTTCGCATTTGTGTTCCTCACGTGTGCCCCAAAGAATGAGGTGATTTGGTAAAATGCTATGCCCAAGATTACTATCCGAGTGCCGGCGGTGGGGTGGTTCAAATAGCTTAGGCTATCACCTCATTATGTCCGGTCGTGATGGTCAAGTGGATTAAGGCGTCTTGTACATACCAGTTGCGTTGCTTCTGGGAGTATGGGTTCGAGTCACTTCTGGGGTGTGAGTTTTCAGTTGCATATTGTCCTGGGGACCATTCAGGCTTGTTCGCATTTGTGTTCCTCACGTGTGCCCCAAAGAATGAGGTGATTTGGTAAAATGCTATGCCCAAGATTACTATCCGAGTGCCGGCGGTGGGGTGGTTCAAATAGCTTAGGCTATCACCTCATTATGTCCGGTCGTGATGGTCAAGTGGATTAAGGCATCTTGTGCATACCAGTTGCGTTGCTTCTGGGAGTATGGGTTCGAGTCACTTCTGGGGTGTGAGTTTTCAGTTGCATATTGTCCTGGGGACCATTCAGGCTTGTTCGCATTTGTGTTCCTCACGTGTGCCCCAAAGAATGAGGTGATTTGGTAAAATGCTATGCCCAAGATTACTATCCGAGTGCCGGCGGTGGGGTGGTTCAAATAGCTTAGGCTATCACCTCATTATGTCCGGTCGTGATGGTCAAGTGGATTAAGGCGTATTGTACATACCAGTTGCGTTGCTTCTGGGAGTATGGGTTCGAGTCACTTCTGGGGTGTGAGTTTTCAGTTGCATATTGTCCTGGGGACCATTCAGGCTTGTTCGCATTTGTGTTCCTCACGTGTTCCCCAAAGAATGAGGTGATTTGGTAAAATGCTATGCCCAAGATTACTATCCGAGTGCCGGCGGTGGGGTGGTTCAAATAGCTTAGGCTATCACCTCATTATGTCCGGTCGTGATGGTCAAGTGGATTAAGGCGTCTTGTACATACCAGTTGCGTTGCTTCTGGGAGTATGGGTTCGAGTCACTTCTGGGGTGTGAGTTTTCAGTTGCATATTGTCCTGGGGACCATTCAGGCTTGTTCACATTTGTGTTCCTCACGTGTGCCCCAAAGAATGAGGTGATTTGGTAAAATGCTATGCCCAAGATTACTATCCGAGTGCCGGCGGTGGGGTGGTTCAAATAGCTTAGGCTATCACCTCATTATGTCCGGTCGTGATGGTCAAGTGGATTAAGGCGTCTTGTACATACCAGTTGCGTTGCTTCTGGGAGTATGGGTTCGAGTCACTTCTGGGGTGTGAGTTTTCAGTTGCATATTGTCCTGGGGACCATTCAGGCTTGTTCGCATTTGTGTTCCTCACGTGTGCCCCAAAGAATGAGGTGATTTGGTAAAATGCTATGCCCAAGATTACTATCCGAGTGCCGGCGGTGGGGTGGTTCAAATAGCTTAGGCTATCACCTCATTATGTCCGGTCGTGATGGTCAAGTGGATTAAGGCGTCTTGTACATACCAGTTGCGTTGCTTCTGGGAGTATGGGTTCGAGTCACTTCTGGGGTGTGAGTTTTCAGTTGCATATTGTCCTGGGGACCATTCAGGCTTGTTCGCATTTGTGTTCCTCACGTGTGCCCCAAAGAATGAGGTGATTTGGTAAAATGCTATGCCCAAGATTACTATCCGAGTGCCGGCGGTGGGGTGGTTCAAATAGCTTAGGCTATCACCTCATTATGTCCGGTCGTGATGGTCAAGTGGATTAAGGCGTCTTGTACATACCAGTTGCGTTGCTTCTGGGAGTATGGGTTCGAGTCACTTCTGGGGTGTGAGTTTTCGGTTGCATATTGTCCTGGGGACCATTCAGGCTTGTTCGCATTTGTGTTCCTCACGTGTGCCCCAAAGAATGAGGTGATTTGGTAAAATGCTATGCCCAAGATTACTATCCGAGTGCCGGCGGTGGGGTGGTTCAAATAGCTTAGGCTATCACCTCATTATGTCCGGTCGTGATGGTCAAGTGGATTAAGGCGTCTTGTGCATACCAGTTGCGTTGCTTCTGGGAGTATGGGTTCGAGTCACTTCTGGGGTGTGAGTTTTCAGTTGCATATTGTCCTGGGGACCATTCAGGCTTGTTCGCATTTGTGTTCCTCACGTGTGCCCCAAAGAATGAGGTGATTTGGTAAAATGCTATGCCCAAGATTACTATCCGAGTGCCGGCAGTGGGGTGGTTCAAATAGCTTAGGCTATCACCTCATTATGTCCGGTCGTGATGGTCAAGTGGATTAAGGCGTCTTGTACATACCAGTTGCGTTGCTTCTGGGAGTATGGGTTCGAGTCACTTCTGGGGTGTGAGTTTTCAGTTGCATATTGTCCTGGGGACCATTCAGGCTTGTTCGCATTTGTGTTCCTCACGTGTGCCCCAAAGAATGAGGTGATTTGGTAAAATGCTATGCCCAAGATTACTATCCGAGTGCCGGCGGTGGGGTGGTTCAAATAGCTTAGGCTATCACCTCATTATGTCCGGTCGTGATGGTCAAGTGGATTAAGGCGTCTTGTACATACCAGTTGCGTTGCTTCTGGGAGTATGGGTTCGAGTCACTACTGGGGTGTGAGTTTTCAGTTGCATATTGTCCTGGGGACCATTCAGGCTTGTTCACATTTGTGTTCCTCACGTGTGCCCCAAAGAATGAGGTGATTTGGTAAAATGCTATGCCCAAGATTACTATCCAAGTGCCGGCGGTGGGGTGGTTCAAATAGCTTAGGCTATCACCTCATTATGTCCGGTCGTGATGGTCAAGTGGATTAAGGCGTCTTGTACATACCAGTTGCGTTGCTTCTGGGAGTATGGGTTCGAGTCACTTCTGGGGTGTGAGTTTTCAGTTGCATATTGTCCTGGGGACCATTCAGGCTTGTTCGCATTTGTGTTCCTCACGTGTGCCCCAAAGAATGAGGTGATTTGGTAAAATGCTATGCCCAAGATTACTATCCGAGTGCCGGCGGTGGGGTGGTTCAAATAGCTTAGGCTATCACCTCATTATGTCCGGTCGTGATGGTCAAGTGGATTAAGGCGTCTTGTACATACCAGTTGCGTTGCTTCTGGGAGTATGGGTTCGAGTCACTTCTGGGGTGTGAGTTTTCAGTTGCATATTGTCCTGGGGACCATTCAGGCTTGTTCGCATTTGTGTTCCTCACGTGTGCCCCAAAGAATGAGGTGATTTGGTAAAATGCTATGCCCAAGATTACTATCCGAGTGCCGGCGGTGGGGTGGTTCAAATAGCTTAGGCTATCACCTCATTATGTCCGGTCGTGATGGTCAAGTGGATTAAGGCGTCTTGTACATACCAGTTGCGTTGCTTCTGGGAGTATGGGTTCGAGTCACTTCTGGGGTGTGAGTTTTCAGTTGCATATTGTCCTGGGGACCATTCAGGCTTGTTCGCATTTGTGTTCCTCACGTGTGCCCCAAAGAATGAGGTGATTTGGTAAAATGCTATGCCCAAGATTACTATCCGAGTGCCGGCGGTGGGGTGGTTCAAATAGCTTAGGCTATCACCTCATTATGTCCGGTCGTGATGGTCAAGTGGATTAAGGCGTCTTGTGCATACCAGTTGCGTTGCTTCTGGGAGTATGGGTTCGAGTCACTTCTGGGGTGTGAGTTTTCAGTTGCATATTGTCCTGGGGACCATTCAGGCTTGTTCGCATTTGTGTTCCTCACGTGTGCCCCAAAGAATGAGGTGATTTGGTAAAATGCTATGCCCAAGATTACTATCCGAGTGCCGGCAGTGGGGTGGTTCAAATAGCTTAGGCTATCACCTCATTATGTCCGGTCGTGATGGTCAAGTGGATTAAGGCGTCTTGTACATACCAGTTGCGTTGCTTCTGGGAGTATGGGTTCGAGTCACTTCTGGGGTGTGAGTTTTCAGTTGCATATTGTCCTGGGGACCATTCAGGCTTGTTCGCATTTGTGTTCCTCACGTGTGCCCCAAAGAATGAGGTGATTTGGTAAAATGCTATGCCCAAGATTACTATCCGAGTGCCGGCGGTGGGGTGGTTCAAATAGCTTAGGCTATCACCTCATTATGTCCGGTCGTGATGGTCAAGTGGATTAAGGCGTCTTGTACATACCAGTTGCGTTGCTTCTGGGAGTATGGGTTCGAGTCACTACTGGGGTGTGAGTTTTCAGTTGCATATTGTCCTGGGGACCATTCAGGCTTGTTCACATTTGTGTTCCTCACGTGTGCCCCAAAGAATGAGGTGATTTGGTAAAATGCTATGCCCAAGATTACTATCCAAGTGCCGGCGGTGGGGTGGTTCAAATAGCTTAGGCTATCACCTCATTATGTCCGGTCGTGATGGTCAAGTGGATTAAGGCGTCTTGTACATACCAGTTGCGTTGCTTCTGGGAGTATGGGTTCGAGTCACTTCTGGGGTGTGAGTTTTCAGTTGCATATTGTCCTGGGGACCATTCAGGCTTGTTCGCATTTGTGTTCCTCACGTGTGCCCCAAAGAATGAGGTGATTTGGTAAAATGCTATGCCCAAGATTACTATCCGAGTGCCGGCGGTGGGGTGGTTCAAATAGCTTAGGCTATCACCTCATTATGTCCGGTCGTGATGGTCAAGTGGATTAAGGCGTCTTGTACATACCAGTTGCGTTGCTTCTGGGAGTATGGGTTCGAGTCACTTCTGGGGTGTGAGTTTTCAGTTGCATATTGTCCTGGGGACCATTCAGGCTTGTTCGCATATATATATATATATATATATATATATATATATATATATATATATATATATATATATATATATATGATTCTCATATATATATATATATATATATATATATATATATATATATATATATATATATATATATATATATATATATATATGTCGTACCTAGTAGCCAGAACGCACTTCTCAGCCTAATATGCAGGGCCCGATTTGCCTAATAAGCCAAGTTTTCCCGAATTAATATATTTTCTCTAATTTTTTTCTTATGAAATGATAAAGCTACCCATTTCATTATGTATGAGGTCATGAGGTTTTTTTTATTGGAGTTAAAATTAACGTAGATATATGACCGAACCTAACCAACCCTACCTAACCTAACCTATCTTTATAGGTTAGGTTAGGTAGCCAAAAAAGTTAGGTTAGGTAGGTTAGGTTATCTAAAAGACATATATATATATATATATATATATATATATATATATATATATATATATATATATATATATATATATATATATATATATATATATATATATATATATATATATATTGAGAAGTGTGTTCTGGCTACTAGGTACGACATATATATATATATATATATATATATATATATATATATATATATATATATATATATATATATATATATATATATATATATATATATATATATATATATTGAGAAGTGTGTTCTGGCTACTAGGTACGACATATATATATATATATATATATATATATATATATATATATATATATATATATATATATATATATATATATATATATTTCATTGAATATGACCGCATATTCTGTATTTATTATTTTCTGGTTTAGGGCTTCTATCCCTCTAACTATTTTCTTAGCATCAGGGCTTAATTGAAATAGGAGTTCTCCAAAACTCATTTTCTTACTTTTAAGGTGAAGAAAAGAAGTGATTTACTATAGAGTGTATTACACTTATTTATATAATTTGCACGACGTTTCGAACCTCCATGGTTCATTCTCAAGTGAACAGATCTTACAATACTAGTTGATTTTTTACCCGCATTCGGTCAGGTGATAATACAATTAAGGTGAAAACATGGGGGGATACATAAGGGATAAACATAGGGGCTGCAGAAGGCTTATTGGCCCATACGAGGCATCTCCTATCTAAACACAAAGATTAATCCAGTGTAATTGGCCTGTTATGTTGGACATTGTCTTCTGTGTTGGCATCGATATGTTCTTGTCTTTACTCTCATGGTGGGTAGAGTAAATAGTTCCGTGATTTGGGTGTTCATGGTAGGTCGCTCTATTCTTATGCGAATTGCCTCAAGAATTTGTAATCTTCTTGAATCTTGGGTTTTGTCTATTATGCAAGTATTCTTGTTCAACATTTCTCTTGTTAGAGTAATGTCATGGGCTTGTCTCATGTGATTCCTAGGGGCACCAGATTGAAGATGGCATGTCAAACGCCTCGTCAGCTTGGTCGACGTCATACCTATGTACTTACATTGAAGGTTACATCCTTCGTGGGGGCAAGTGTACATGTATACAACGCTTGACTGCTGTAGAGGGTTCTCCGTCGGCTTCGGGCTGTTTTTGATAAGGAGTTCGGAAGTCTTCTTGGTTTTGTAGAATATTATCAGGTTTATGTTTTGGTTAGGAGTAGTGCTTTTTACTCCTTTACGGATTATTTCTTTCATTATTCTTTCCTCTTTTATATGTTCACTGTGCATGGTTGATTTGTAATATAATTTTATTGGGGGTGTTGTGGTTTCTGTTCTAGGTTCTGAATTATACCAACGGTCCAAGTGTCTTCTTATAGCAGCGTTTATTTCCGCGTTGCTATATCCGTTGTTCACCAATACCTGAGTTACTCTTTCAAACTCTCTACTCACGTTGCTCCATTCAGAGCAGTGGGTAAGCGCTCGACGAATATAAGCATTGAGAACACTGGCTTTGTATCTTTGGGGGCACTCACTTCTACCGTTCAGGCATAATCCTATGTTGGTGGGCTTGGTATATACGTTGGTGCTTAAAGAGGTTCCTGTTTTTGTTATTAGTACATCCAAGAATGGCAGACTGTTATTTTCACTATTTTCATGTGTAAATCGGAGTACTGACTCTCTCTCTAGGTGTCTTTTTAGGTCAATTAGTTCATCTGAGTCTTTTACTATTACGAATATGTCATCTACATAACGGCAGTATACAGTTGGTTTTTGTCTGCTACTGAAGACCCTATCTTCGATGGTTCCCATATAAAAATTAGCAAATAAAACTCCTAAGGCGGAGCCCATTGCTACTCCGTCTATTTGTAAATACATGTCTCCTTGTGGACTAATGAAAGGGGCTTCTTTTGTACATGCTTCGAGAAGACTTTTCAAGTGTGGCTCAGGTATGTCTAATTTGGGGGTGCTCTCGTCTCTGTATACTCTGTCCAGTATCATTCCTATGGTTGTGTCGACTGGGACGTTGGTAAAAAGGGATTCAACGTCCAGGGAAGCGATGATTCCATCGGGCTGGGTAGATTTGATCAATTCTAGGAAATCTGCTGATGATTGTAGACTAAACTTACTTGGAGTGTATGGAGTTAGGAGTTCATTGAGTTTCTTTGCCAGGTGATAAGTTGGGGTTGGTATTTGGCTGATTATAGGGCGTAGTGGGTTACCTGGTTTATGCGTCTTAACATTGCCGTAGGCATATCCTAAGCCATAGTCGCCTTGAAGTTTATTGAAATGCACACTACCTTTCTTTGCGTTGATTGCTGTAATTGTTTTGTTTACTTTCCGCTTAAGGTCTTCTACGGGGTTCCTCGTGATTCGTTGAAATTTGGAGTCGTCACTTAGGATGTCGCTAATTTTGTTCATGTATTCATGGGTAGGAATCAATACATATGCTGCTGTTTTGTCGGCTTTTCTTATTGTTACGTCTTTCAGATGTTTTAATTGTTTCGCTGCTTCTTTGAGTCGTGGGGTTAAGATTGTAGATGAATATGTTCCTCGTTTTTTCCCTGCTTCTGCAAGTAGTTCAGCTTGAAGTGTGTCAGTGGTGATGACTTTTTTGTTGTCTTCTAGCTTATGGATATCGTCCAGAAGCATTTCGATTTCCAGACGTTTTTGATGCATCTTTGGTTTAGATAAGAATTGACAATTTAGACCAAGATTTAAGAGGTCTCGTTGGTCCTGGGTAAGATCATAAGAAGTCAGGTTAAAGTAGCCATCTTTAGGACGAGGGATTTTTAAGAGGGATTGTTAAGAGGGACGAGGGATTGTTCAAGACAAGAACATATCGATGCCAACACAGAAGACAATGTCCAACATAACAGGCCAATTACACTGGATTAATCTTTGTGTTTAGATAGGAGATGCCTCGTATGGGCCAATAAGCCTTCTGCAGCCTCTATGTTTATCCCTTATGTATCCCCCCATGTTTTCACCTTAATTGTATTATCACCTGACCTAATGCGGGTATAAAATCAACTAGTATTGTAAGATCTGTTCACTTGAGAATGAACCATGGAGGTTCGAAACGTCGTGCAAATTATACAAATAAATGTAATACACTCTATAGTAAAACACTACTTTTCTTCACCTTAAAATTACGAAAATGAGTTTTGGAGAACTCCTATTTCAATTAAGCCCTGATGCTAAGAAAATAGTTAGAGGGATAGAAGCCCTAAACCAGAAAATAATAAATACAGAATATGCGGTCATATTCAATGAAATATATATATATATTTATATATATATTATAAATATTTTATAAATATATATTTTATATTTTATATATTTTATATAAATATATAATTTATATTTTATAAATACAGAATATGCGGTCATATTCAATGAAATATATATATATATTTATATATATATATATATATATATATATATATATATATATATATATATATATATATATATATATATTTATATATATATATATATATTTATATATATATATATATATATATATATTTATATATATATATATATATATTTATATATATATATATATATATATATATATTTATATATATATATATATATATTTATATATATATATATATATATATATATATATATATTTATATATATATATATATTTATATATATATATATATATTTATATATATATATATATATATATATATATATATATATATATATATATATATATATATATATATATATATATATATATATATATATATATTTATATATATATATATATATGTCGTACCTAGTAGCCAGAACGCACTTCTCAGCCTACTATGCAAGGCCCGATTTGCCTAATAAGCCTAGTTTTCAAGAATTAATGTTTTAATGTATATATATATATATATATATATATATATATATATATATATATATATATATGTATATATATATATATATATATATATATATATATATATATATATATATATATATTGTGACGATAATCTCTTTCAAGAGAGATTGAGCCTGCTCTTCCCTACATAATTACGTCAAAATACAAGATACGTTCACCAAGTATCGCCAAACGTTTTGCCCAGAGAGCAAATCGTACCCAGCACACCTGGCCACCGCCGTAACAGCTAACTGCTCATCCTCTGCCTGCCTGTTGCTGATTGGCTGGTGTCTCGTCGCACCTGCCTTCTGCCACCGCCACAAGTCGACTTCTGGGCTGCAGTGCGCCAGTCTCGTCAGAATATCTCAGTGCTCCATGCAGTTGACATCTCTCGCTGGTAGACTAAGCCTTGGCTTTCGTGTACTAAGGGAGGTGGCAGCTCGATGCCAGTATTCCAGCATTCATATTTTATTTTGCTATCACTGTAACTTGTCTTAGCGTAACTTTTCATTTGCCAGTGATTATTCATGTTATTTTGTTTGTTGACTTATCCTGCATATTTTTATGTGATTGCCTTTATTCATGTCTTGTTTTTCTAGAGTAATTAAAATTTCATTGTTTATATACTTGTGTTTTGTGTGTCTTCCCATTACCTTACCACAGACCAACTTTTCTCTTTTTTTTTGATTATGTGACGAGGCCCTGCCCCTAGCTTTTGAAACAGCCGAACACCAACGCTTTGCCGTCACATAACGTGGGGGCTTGTCCGTGAGCTTCACTCAGGTACTGGTGCCAAGTAGTAAATTTATGGTAAGTGTATTTGGCTTTGGTAACATAGCTTTTCATTATTTTTCATATTCAATTTTATTTTCATATGGTGCTGTGTGTATTGTGCATTCCGAGAGTGGCATATGGTGAAGGTGAGACAACTTTGGATTACGTGGTGACTGTAGGCCTCAGTTATTCTCTTAATTGGTCATCTCTCCCTCCGTGTTATTACTCGTGTTTACCATCTTTTGTCCCTAGGATATTTCTCATATTTTCGGCAGGTCATCATATTGGTACCCTGGTACTGTGGTCTGTCCCCGGGTCAAGTGCACCTAATCTGCAATCTGACAGTAGGAGGACAAAGAGGGCCATAGTTCCTCTCGCATGAACTTTAGTTGCTGAATTGGGACCTCAGCAGCAGTTCTCGTCACCAGTTGACACCTCGCACCCCTACACGTCGGTCAGAGATGATGATATTTACATTGGTAGGGAATTAGCCTACTTTTTCAGAGCACAAAAGTTCGCTAATTCTGTAGGTATCATATTAATTTCAGTGGGAAAAACTTGCTTATGTCCTATAGAGACTCGGCAAGGTATGCCTACATTCTTGGACTACCTAATTCACTTTTGAGGCAATTAAGTGTTTCATTTGTTTTAGAAACTCAGTTTCACTTGTTTAGTAGGTTTTTCTTGCCCTTATCCTCTTACATTGAGTACCGGGTACAAGATTTCCTTCGACCTTGATTTATTAATCTTTTATCATCTTGAAATTAACATTAATTGTTAACGATTCCACAGGATAGGTACCAGTTGCCACGTTGTCCTGTTTCTGACATTCACCATATCACAACAGTATATTCGTTGTGCATTTATTTGCCAATTTCACCATGTTTCGTCTCCAAGCTTTCCGTACAGATCCAGCAGGTGAAATAGGGACTTGAAGTCGTGCAAAGAGGACTGAATTACAAACTCTTGCACATGAGTATCAACTACAAGTTCCCTACCAAGCCAACAAAAATGAAATACATAACCTGTTGCAGGCGATGAGTCACAATAACGTGGCTGAAGTATGTTGACCAGACCACACACTAGAAATTGAAGGGACGACGACGTTTCGGTCCGTCCTGGACCATTCTCAAGTCGATTGTGTGACTCAAGTCACACAATCGACTTGAGAATGGTCCAGGACGGACCGAAACGTCGTCGTCCCTTCAATTTCTAGTGTGTGGTCTGGTCAACATAACCTGTTACTGGATCATCTCTTAGAGGAAGGTAAGATAGACTCTGAAACTCACGAAACTTACTTTATTGCAGATAAAACTGATTTGGCAACGATGAAACTCAAACTAGAGCTGGCCAAGATTGAACGCGAACAGCAAAGGGAAGCAGGTGCCATGCAAAGAGCAACCTCGAGCAACAAAGGGAAGCAGCTGCCATACGAAAGGAAGAAAAAGAACGTGAAATCGCCCTCAAGGAACGTGAGATTGCAATACTCCGTGAGCGGGAACGAATACAGCTTGAAACAAAACAACGCCAATTGGAGATGCAACACGAACATGACAAACAACAAGCAGCTCTGACTATGGAATGTCGTCAACGAGAATTCGCGTTGGAAACTTCACACCTCGCTCAACGCCAGCAAGCTACCGCCAATCTTCCCGTCAGTTTCAATATATCACATGCAAGTAAGTTATTGCCACCATTCGTAGAAACAGAAGTTGATGTGTTTTTCACCACCTTTGAAACCCTTGCTAATCAACTTAGTTGGCCTGCCGACCAATGGGCAACCCTTCTCAGAGTACATCTTACAGGTAGAGCTGCAGTTACACTCAGTACTTTGGCGTCTGAGAATGACTACCAGACTCTGAAACAAGCAGTGTTGGACGCCTATTTTCTCTCCACCGAAAGTTATCGAAGGAAATTCCGTGACCACCTGAAGGCAAGTACCACTACCTTTCTCGAGTTTGCTAATACCAAAAGGAGATATTTTATGAAATGGCTGGAAGCAGCACATGTCTCTACTTTTGCAGAACTCGTCAACCTCATGCTAGTTGAAGAATTCTTGAGGCGTGTGCCGCCTCCTGTCCATCTATATTTAGCAGATAAAGAAGAAACCGACTACCTAAAGTGTGCTAAGTCGGCTGACACTTACAGCCTCATCCACCGGCTGACACCAGAACCATCTTCCAGTAAGAAGTCGTGGTACAGTTACGAGAAAGTGAGTACCGATCAAGCTGGCTCGCAATTGTACTGTAAGTATTGTAGACTCTATGGACATACCATAGATAAATGTGGTAAGTCTCAATACAAAGGAAACACCGAAACGCCAAAACCCAAACAGACTCCTCCTAAGTCCGGTAAGCCTGTGATGAATGTTGGTGTTCATGTTAATGATCTTTCTCTTTTCAGTAAACACCTGTATACTGGAACTGTCTCTGCCAACGGTTCAAATCCGGAGGGACGTTTCAAATTGAAGATCTTGAGGGACACAGCGGCTCTTCAATCGATTATTTTGATGTCGGCTGTGCCCATCATCGCCTACACCGGAGAAACTGTCTTCATCACTGACCTCACTGCTACCACTCCTTATCCTCTCGCCAGAGTCCACCTGGATTGTCCCTTCGTGACCAGAGAAGTCCAAGTCGCCATCAGGGAAAAGCCTTTTCCCATGCCTGGAGTGCAACTTCTCCTGGGCAACGACTTGGCAGAAGACCTGCAACCGACCAACCTGATCGTCATGGACAAACCCCAGGTGTGTACCTCTGTGATGGATAATTCCATTTTTGAGTATGTTCCAGCAAAGGTTCAAGAGAGTGATGAAGTTTCTCCTCCGGTTTTAGTGACCACCCGTGCACAAGCTGCACGACCACAGCCAGCTGACTCTACTGCTACCGCTGTCCCTCAAGACCCTCAGAAACTACCCCCGAATCTGACCAAGTTGGAGTTCCGTAAGTTACAGAGGGAAGATCTTACCATGACACCATTATTTTTCCAGGCTGAGACTCAACCTGACAGTATTCCTGGGTTCTTCCTAGAGAACGAGTTGCTCTACCGCAGATATAGACCCAGTAAACTGAAGGAGGAGGACGATTGGGCCAACGTCGAACAACTAGTGATTCCTGCCAGCCTGCGGCCCACTATTCTACACCTGGCCCACGGAGCACTCTCCCACTACTGATTTAACAAGACCTACCATGGAATCCGTCAAGACTACTACTGGCCAGGTATGGTAAATAGCGTCAAACAGTACGTCAAACAGTGTCATACATGTCAGATGGCAGGTAAACGAACATCTCTATTCCCAGAGCACCACTGACTCCCATACAGGTGCCTGCGGAACCTTTCCACAGACTTATTATAGACTGTGTTGGTCCTTTACCTCGGACCAGTTCAGGTAACGCCTATATCTTAACCATCCTGTGTCCTACCACCAGATTCCCCATAGCAGTTCCAGTAAAGAACATTACGGCTGCTACGGTTGTGAAACACTTATTGAAGATCTTCACCCAGTATGAATTTCCAAGGGAAGTTCAGAGCGACTGTGGCACCAACTTCACCAGTGATCTCTTCAAGATGACACTGGAAAAGTTCAACATCAAACAGGTATTGTCCAGCCCCTATCATCCTGCTTCACAGGGTTCTCTTGAGCGTAGTCATCAGACTATTAAAGCACTCCTGAAGAAGTTTTGTAATGAAACCTCTAAGGATTGGGATAAGCAAATTGACTTTATAATGTGTATCTTTAGAAGTCTTCCCAATGAGTCCGTAGGAGTATCTCCTTATGAGATGCTCTACGGACGTAAGTGCCGTACTCCCCTCAAGGCTTTCAAAGACTCTCTACGAGATGCCACCTTCTGTGAGCATCAGAATGTGCCCCAGTTTCTTCAAAACCTACAACACATTCTAGAGAGGGTCCGCTGTTTTGCCCAAGATAATCTATTGAAAGCACAGGAGAGGATGAAGACTCATTACGACCAGACCAGCAAAGTAAGGAAATTTAAACCGGGAGACTTCGTACTTGCTTATTTCCCTATCCCAGGTTCTCCTTTACAAAACAGGTTTTCAGGACCCTACCGCATCAAGGAGTGCAGAAACAACCATAACTACGTTCTAGAGACTCCAGATAGGCGGCGGAAGACCCAGTTGTGCCACGTCAACCTCCTGAAGCTATATAACGGTACTCCTCCCACTGTCATGATTAATTACTCCTCATTTAAAGAGCCATACATCCACAGTGAGACCTTCCCTGCTTCTCCTCCCGAAAGCACTGACAAGGAGTCAGCGCTTTCTAATTCGGAAATCCTAACTGATCTTCCCAACTATTTTCAGGACAATCATAGTGCACCTCTCGTCAAGATCTTCAAAGAACATCAAGAGTTGTTCCGAGATGATCCCCAAGAGTGTAATGTTACCCAGCACGACATCCAACTGCTCCCTGACACCCGGCCGATTCGTCAACCCTTCTACCGAATCAGCCCTAGCAAGAAGGAAGTCATGCGTGCTGAGGTACAGTACCTCTTGGATCATGGACTGGCTACACCTTGTGAGTTCCCCTGGGCCTCACCCTGTATCTTGGTGCCAAAACCCCAAGGTAAGGTGAGACTGTGCACGGATTTCCGTAAGTTAAATAATGTGACTGTCAAGGATGCATACCCCTTGCCAAGGATAGATGACATTCTTGACGCCATTGGTAATGCCCAGTACTTGTCCCAAGTGGACTTGCTTAAGGGGTATTACCAAGTGTGTCTAACAGAGCGAGCCAAAGAAATATCTGCCTTTATCACTCCCTTTGGACTTTTCAGATATGAACGCCTTCCTTTCGGACTATGTAATGCCCCGGCCACCTTTCAGAGAGCTGTCAACCGCGTCATCCAGGGCTTGGATAACACCTACGCCTATTTGGATGATATCGTCGTAGCATCCAACACCTGGAGCGAACATCTGCTCCAGTTGCAACAACTGTTCGCCAAGCTCCTGACAGCCGGCCTCACCATCAACCTGGGCAAGTCCACCTTCGCCAAAGGTAAAGTGCGTTATCTGGGTCATGTAATTGGGAGTGGCAGCCTAGCTCCGTTAGACACACACACTCAAGCCATCCAGCATTATCCACAGCCTACCACCAGGAAGCAGCTCCTGCGCTTCCTTGGTCTTGCCTCCTACTACCGTAGGTTTGTGAGAAATTTTAGTACAGTCGCCACACCATTAATCATTTTAACCAGTCCCAAGCAACGGTATAATTGGACCATGCAGCAAACCGTTGCTTTCGAACAACTCAAATTCCTCCTCTGTTCTAATCCCATTCTCGCCTCGCCAGATATCACCAAGCCTTTCGTCCTTCATGTCGACGCCAGTGGTACCGGCATCGGTGGTGTCCTGATGCAGCAACGAGGCGAGGAGGTTCTACCTGTCAGCTACTACAGCTACAAGTTGAAACCACACCAGAGGAACTACAGCACTATTGAAAAGGAGCTACTCTCCATCGTCCTGAATCTCCAGCACTTTGCTCCATACCTACAAGGTGCCAGGTCTACCACCATCTTCTCAGACCACAATCCTCTCCGCTTCTTACATCAAGCCCAATTCACTAACCAGCGTCTTCTACGATGGGCTTTATATCTGCAAGATTTCAACCTGGAGATCCGCTATATCAAGGGTTCTGACAACATATTAGCCGACGCCCTCTCCAGAGTTTATGAAGTAGAAGCAACTCCAACTATTACTCCACCACATGAAGACATAACTTCTTCCAGAACCGCAGGCTTCGGGGGAGAGTTGTGACGAAAAATCTCTTTCAAGAGAGATTGAGCCTGCTCTTCCCTACATAATTACGTCAAAATACAAGATACTATATACAAGATACGTTCACCAAGTATCGCCAAACGTTTTGCCCAGAGAGAAAATCGTACCCAGCACACCTGGCCACCGCCGTAACCAGCTAACTGCTCATCCTCTGCCTGCCTGTTGCTGATTGGCTGGTGTCTCGTCGCACCTGCCCTCCGCCACCGCCACAAGTCGACTTCTGGGCTGCAGTGCGCCAGTCTCGTCAGAATATCTCAGTGCTCCATGCAGTTGACATCTCTCGCTGGTAGACGAAGCCTTGGCTTTCGTGTACTAAGGGAGGTGGCAGCTCGAAGCCAGTATTCCAGCATTCATATTTTATTTTGCTATCACTGTAACTTACTTGTCTTAGCTAACTTTTCATTTGCCAGTGATTATTCATGTTATTTTGTTTGTTGACTTATCCTGCATATTTTTATGTGATTGCCTTTATTCATGTCTTGTTTTTCTAGAGTAATTAAAATTTCATTGTTTATATACTTGTGTTTTGTGTGTCTTCCCATTACCTTACCACAGACGAAAGGACCAACTTTTCTCTCTTTTTATTGATTATGTGACGAGGCCCTGCCCCTAGCTTTTGAAACAGCCGAACACCAACGCTTTACCGTCACAATATATTTACATATATATATATATATATATATATATATATATATATATATATATATATATATATATATATGTATATATATATATATATATATATATATATATATATATATATATATATATATATATATATTTATATATATATATATATATAACTGAAAACTCACACCCCAGAAGTGACTCGAACCCATACTCCCAGAAGCAACGCAACTGGTATGTACAAGACGCCTTAATCCACTTGACCATCACGACCGGACAAAATGAGGTGATAGCCTAAGCCATTTGAACCACCCCACCGCCGGCACTCGGATAGTAATCTTGGGCATAGCATTTTACCAAATCACCTCATTCTTTGGGGCACACGTGAGGAACACAAATGCGAACAAGCCTGAATGGTCCCCAGGACAATATGCAACTGAAAACTCACACCCCAGAAGTGACTCGAACCCATACTCCCAGAAGCAACGCAACTGGTATGTACAAGACGCCTTAATCCACTTGACCATCACGACCGGACAAAATGAGGTGATAGCCTAAGCCATTTGAACCACCCCACCGCCGGCACTCGGATAGTAATCTTGGGCATAGCATTTTACCAAATCACCTCATTCTTTGGGGCACACGTGAGGAACACAAATGCGAACAAGCCTGAATGGTCCCCAGGACAATATGCAACTGAAAACTCACACCCCAGAAGTGACTCGAACCCATACTCCCAGAAGCAACGCAACTGGTATGTACAAGACGCCTTAATCCACTTGACCATCACGACCGGACAAAATGAGGTGATAGCCTAAGCTATTTGAACCACCCCACCGCCGGCACTCGGATAGTAATCTTGGGCATAGCATTTTACCAAATCACCTCATTCTTTGGGGCACACGTGAGGAACACAAATGCGAACAAGCCTGAATGGTCCCCAGGACAATATGCAACTGAAAACTCACACCCCAGAAGTGACTCGAACCCATACTCCCAGAAGCAACGCAACTGGTATGTACAAGACGCCTTAATCCACTTGACCATCACGACCGGACATAATGAGGTGATAGCCTAAGCTATTTGAACCACCCCACCGCCGGCACTCGGATAGTAATCTTGGGCATAGCATTTTACCAAATCACCTCATTCTTTGGGGCACACGTGAGGAACACAAATGCGAACAAGCCTGAATGGTCCCCAGGACAATATGCAACTGAAAACTCACACCCCAGAAGTGACTCGAACCCATACTCCCAGAAGCAACGCAACTGGTATGTACAAGACGCCTTAATCCACTTGACCATCACGACCGGACATAATGAGGTGATAGCCTAAGCTATTTGAACCACCCCACCGCCGGCACTCGGATAGTAATCTTGGGCATAGCATTTTACCAAATCACCTCATTCTTTGGGGCACACGTGAGGAACACAAATGCGAACAAGCCTGAATGGTCCCCCAGGACAATATGCAACTGAAAACTCACACCGGTGGGGTGGTTCAAATAGCTTAGGCTATCACCTCATTTTGTCCGGTCGTGATGGTCAAGTGGATTAAGGCGTCTTGTACATACCAGTTGCGTTGCTTCTGGGAGTATGGGTTCGAGTCACTTCTGGGGTGTGAGTTTTCAGTTGCATATTGTCCTGGGGACCATTCAGGCTTGTTCGCATTTGTGTTCCTCACGTGTGCCCCAAAGAATGAGGTGATTTGGTAAAATGCTATGCCCAAGATTACTATCCGAGTGCCGGCGGTGGGGTGGTTCAAATAGCTTAGGCTATCACCTCATTATGTCCGGTCGTGATGGTCAAGTGGATTAAGGCGTCTTGTACATACCAGTTGCGTTGCTTCTGGGAGTATGGGTTCGAGTCACTTCTGGGGTGTGAGTTTTCAGTTGCATATTGTCCTGGGGACCATTCAGGCTTGTTCGCATTTGTGTTCCTCACGTGTGCCCCAAAGAATGAGGTGATTTGGTAAAATGCTATGCCCAAGATTACTATCCGAGTGCCGGCGGTGGGGTGGTTCAAATAGCTTAGGCTATCACCTCATTTTGTCCGGTCGTGATGGTCAAGTGGATTAAGGCGTCTTGTACATACCAGTTGCGTTGCTTCTGGGAGTATGGGTTCGAGTCACTTCTGGGGTGTGAGTTTTCAGTTGCATATTGTCCTGGGGACCATTCAGGCTTGTTCGCATTTGTGTTCCTCACGTGTGCCCCAAAGAATGAGGTGATTTGGTAAAATGCTATGCCCAAGATTACTATCCGAGTGCCGGCGGTGGGGTGGTTCAAATAGCTTAGGCTATCACCTCATTTTGTCCGGTCGTGATGGTCAAGTGGATTAAGGCGTCTTGTACATACCAGTTGCGTTGCTTCTGGGAGTATGGGTTCGAGTCACTTCTGGGGTGTGAGTTTTCAGTTGCATATTGTCCTGGGGACCATTCAGGCTTGTTCGCATATATATATATATATTTATTTTATTTTTTTATTTTTTTTTTAAATGAAAAAAAGAAGGGGTACCACCTCTGGTGCAAGTGTAGGGACCCATAGCCTCGGAGAAGAAAATAAAGAGTACTCAGAGAAGACCTTGTGGATCCTCACTGAACACTTTGATATTTTCTTCTCCTACCACCCCTATTCTTTTGGTATGTGTGTATATTTATCTAACTTTATTTGAAAATGTCATTACACAAAAAAAGTTACAATATTGATTACATGCAGGGTGCAAGGCTGCTTGTCACAAGTTGTACAGCTCTTCCAGCTCCTCAGATGGCGGGCAGGAACCATGGATGCAGTGATCATTTCCTCTCTGGATTGCCACACTTAGGCGCTGAAAAAGAAAACTGGCAGCTCTAGGGTCTCTAGTTGTTTCGATTAGCTTAGACCCCAACTCCTTCAAAAAGCTAGCAGCACTTTTACCCCAGGCACCAAGTGTCTCTGAGGCAATGGGGACAAAATTGTAGTGGTGCTCAAGGTCTCTGTATTTACGTGACTTGGCCGCCTCCCGATGATTGGCAGCTCCTCCTGCTTGTGTAGCACTGAAGTCAACATAGGTATTGGCTAAAGTTGAAACTCAAGTGTAGTCCCACACCAACTGTCTACCATTCTTCCAGGGGTTCACCGTGATTCCATCTGGGCGACCGACAGGCTCATCAGAGTTGCGGGACATTAGGTAACGGGGCTCTCTCTCTGCTGGACAACCGGCTGTGGTAAGGCTTCTCTTAATAATGTCATTGACCTCGCCGTGTCTTGCATGCCATCCTCCTGTCCTTTGGCAGAGAAGGCCATGCCGTCCGTATCTGTTGGCCTCTGCCTCGCCGCAAATACACCTGTATTCGGTGTGGATTGGGGCAGCGAGGCGGAGAGCCACGGCAATTCGGAGGGCCTGCGGTGTGAGACCGGTGCCGGTTGCTGACATTGGGGTTGCTAATAGGAAATCACCTGCATGGGGAGCTGCTACAGCTCTAAGTCGGGCAGTGTCATGTGGTGTTGTCGCAGCTTCTAGCAAAGTCGCAGCTTCTTGGTTGGCAATGGGGCGATCCCAGCTGGATTGCTTATTGGCTTCAGAAGGCGGTGGTTGGGGTGCTGGTCCTGCGAGAGAGACCCATTTGGTTGTGCAGTCTGTGAAGATGGGATCATGTACCCCTGCCTATTGAAATAGGTGCTCAGGTAGGATTTCCTTTACCAAGTTGTCAGACCCCACTGAAGAGGACAGGAACGCTGGTACAGCAATTTGTGTTGCTGTGCGCACGCCAAGGCCCCCGAGCCTGACAGGAAGGGAGGCCTGTTTCCACTGTAAGTCGCTGAGGGAAAGATTGAGGGCTTTTTCTAGTGTTGATTTCAGCAAGCTGTCGTACTCTTCTAATTTAATATTGTTGAAAGATGGTGAACATCTTAGAAAGTAGGTCAGCCTGGGGAGGGACAAGCATCTGGTGATGAGGTAAAGTGCATCATGAGCATCGATGTCTTCAATCCTCTCGTTCATCCTCTTCAGGTCAGTGATCTTCTTACCAAGGACCCCGTCGATGGCATTCCTTCCAAGAGGAGCACCTAGGAGTGTGCTGTCCTCAGGGTTGGTTGTATGAATGTCAGGCTTGTGCATAATATATTATATATATATATATATATATATATATATATATATATATATATATATATATATATATATATATATATTTCTTAAGAAAAAAATTAGAGAAAATATATTAATTCAGGAAAACTTGGCTTATTAGGCAAATCGGGCCTTGCATAGTAGGCCGAGTATGACGTTCTGGCTACTAGGTACGACATATATATATATATATATATATATATATATATATATATATATATATATATATATATATATATATATATATATATATATATATATATATATATATATATATATATATAATCTCCTGATGCGAACAAGCCTGAATGGTCCCCAGGACTATATGCGACTAAAAACTCACACCCCAGAAGTGTCTCGAACCCATACTCCCAGGAGCAAAGCAACTGGTATCTACAGGACGCCTTAATCCACCTTAATATCCTGATCGAAGTAAAAGCACTCTTCAGAGGTTTTGGTGGATTGTCCAGAATGGACAATCCATCAACCTCACAACGCACATAATATTATGCCCTAAAAATATGTCCCCACAGTTATTAAGGTGTTTAATAAGATAGGAAATGCATGACTGTGGAAGAGTGGGATGCATCAGTAAATCTGAAAGAGAATACTATGACTGTGCTGTTAACCGCACGCAACTCAATCATTAACAATGCTAAGACTATTAATGAAATTGCAATAATCTAAATTTTTAATTGTATTGACAATGACGGAAATAAAAGAGTAAAGAAACCCCTCCTTTCTTTGGTAGGAGATTGCCCTTCATTACAATGCAGGCAGTTGTTGTCAGCATCTCTTTAATCCTTGCCAATTGGCTCAACATTTTCAGCTTCGTATTTCACAAGAAAATGGTGCTAGTATAAATCGTGTGCTAAGTTGGCTCGTGTGACAGAAGGTCACTAGTAATTTAGAGCCTTGTCTGATAGGCAGGGGAATTTTTGTATTAAGAGTGTGTGACCTCTTCATTAAGTATTATGCTCCTTCAATACAAGAGGATTTGAGGAATTCACTTGAGTATTAGCCAGCCATGTTTTTACCCGTCTCAAATAATTCTTACAACAAAACTATTTTCACTAAACTCAATTCTCAGCTCGTAGGATATTTACCAATAAAAATCCAAAAATTATCTCCACTATACATTATCTTCAATATATATGGTCCTGACCACTTGATATTTGTGTTGCTTCCTTTACCCTGTCAGTGATTCTCACTTCACACAATACACACAGAAATCACAATAGCGTGATATATTCTCAGACGTGCCTTAGTCTGGGCGCGTTTGGGAACATCCTGTGCATAAGTTCCAACCCTCATCAAGGCCCTTGTGTTCACGCAATACTCACAAAAAATATGGTTCTATTCATGATTGAAATAAAATCTTCGTTTATTAAGTGAAAATACTCTAAAATTGAAACTCTTCACTTATAATGTTAGTAGTTTTATTGGCAATGAAATCCAGAAATTTAGGTCATCAGGCCCAAATATACAATACACACTTCTCAATTTGTGATTCCCACCCAGCTCTGGGTGGGTGTTTTTATCCCAGGGCTTGTGCTGTATCGGTGTCTCTGATGGAAACTGTGTCTTTGCTGGTGATGACTCTGAATACCCCTATAGTGTTGCCTTCTTCTATTTTCTTGCTGACTGTTGCTCTGATTTTGGATGCCTCGGTTTTGCTGTTGGTACCTTTCCTGCGGGGGGTGTTTATGACTTGGGTGGGGAGGGGTGGCTGGTTGTCCTCTCTATGAAAACTATTTATAGTCATAATGACTGAGGAAGCTACTGATTTTTCTCTCCTTGCAGGGACGGCTAGGCATATGTTCCCAAACAGGAGAAGGTTGCGCCATGCTTGGATGGTTCCGGGAGAGGCATTAACCTTTTTCAAGAGGCTGGATAATTTGGCTGCTGCTTGGGAGTGGGCAGGTTTGGGGATGTGCTGCAAGGTTCCAACCGATGTCGTTTTGATGGCTTCTAGTAGGTTCTCAGTCGAAATGAAGGTGTTGGAGGTGTTTTCCCTGATTGTTTGTGTGGGACCTTGATACTCTCTTTGGGAGGTTGAAATGTATCCGGACATTGGGTTCCGTTGTGGAAATGTTTGCGCACATGTCCGTTATGCCTGAGACGACACTCCTTGTCACACTCTTGGCATATGCCGTACCTGTTGCTGATTGATGGCTCCTCTTGGCTGAGAGAAGTCTGGCTGTCAGTTGTGACCTGCGACATCGGCGGGCACTAAGCAGGCGCTGGGCGGGCGCTGGGCGGGTGCTGGGTGGGCGCTGGGCAGGTGCTGGGTGGGCGCTGGGCAGGTGCTGGGCAGGTGCTGGGTGGGCGCTGGGCAGGTGCTGGGTGGGCGCTGGGCAGACGTAGCGGGGAGGGTGGACACAGGGCCGACGGTCACAGTTTGGTGGAGTAGGGGGGTGAGAGAAAGGCACCTCTCGACTTGTTGATTGGGTGACGGTACGGACTTCAGGGTATGGGGGGAGGGGGGGAAGGGTGACACTAGCACATTTGTATATTTTATTGGGGGTATCACTGTACAATATCATACACATGTAATATGGTTCACTGTGGGCTCGATGCCCTTAAAACACGATAGCTGTCTCCCGAGACCCAAGGTATGTATTTTTCAGTGATACTTTCAAAAACACTTTCACACGGGTCACCCCCCTCCCTCGACTGACCTCACAAGAACCCCTCCCAATCCCCCCAACCCCTCACCCTACCCCATAACTGTGGGAGCCCCTCACGATACGCTTGTGTGGCCCTCACGGCAGTTCAGAGGTTTCCACACTGCCAATCCACTTGTTTGATTTTTTAGTTGCGATGGTACACCCTGGGCATTTCCCGCCCCTCTCACACATTCCCAGGATGTTCAAACTGCACACTGTTGAGTCTGGGCCCGGTGGGGTCAGGATTTCACTGTATGATGGCACATTGCCGGCAGAGCCTCGTCCCAGCGTCCGCTCCCTGTGACGT
This sequence comes from Procambarus clarkii, assembly GCF_040958095.1. NCBI lineage: Eukaryota > Metazoa > Arthropoda > Malacostraca > Decapoda > Cambaridae > Procambarus > Procambarus clarkii. The sequence continues at coordinate 30,338,152 of NC_091153.1, forward strand.
CTCCTAGTATATAACTCTTTTATGCCGAGTGAAAGAGAGAGAGAGAGAGAGAGAGAGAGAGAGAGAGAGAGAGAGAGAGAGAGAGAGAGAGAGAGAGAGAGAGAGAGAGAGAGAGAGAGAGAGAGAGAGAGAGAGAGAGAGAGAGAGAGAGAGAGAGAGAGAGAGAGAGAGAGAGAGAGAGAGAGAGAGAGAACAGGAGAGAGGGAGAGAGAGAGAGAGAGGGAGAGAGAGAAGCCTTGCCACAAACCAGTGCCCAGCAGAGAGAAAACCTCATTTGATAATGACCCAAAAACCAACTAAAACCCATTGTAATAACCTACAGAGGTACCTATCGTAATTTTTTAGGAAGCCGACTTCGCTCTAGGCCCTCTAGGTGTATCTCCGGCCTTGGCCTCGGTGGTGGACTTCATGTGGCCAATAACTATACAGTACAGTAGAATCCTGGGCACTCGAGGCCGGCCGGAGATTGACCCGTGGGGCTTCGTGTTCCCTCTGGAGCCGCCGGTGTGGGCGGCCACCATGACGACGCTCCTGATGCTTTCTTTCACGCTGTTCCTGGCCTTGTCATTCTTATCTATAACTCACATTGCCACAGAGGGGAACTGGGAAAGAGACTCCTTCCGTTTGATTAGCGCTTTGTTACAACAAGGTCAGTAATACTTTAGTGTTTTTATTGTATGTTTTTAGGATATATATTAGGTTTTTCACATCTAGTTTATCGCTTGCGTTATCAGTTCTGAATATATAAAATGTACAACTTAGATACTTACAGTGAAAACATAATAATTATTGATTGCAAGGAGATAATTATAAGGGTGATGGGGGCCACATAACTATTACTTAAAAATGTAATCCAAATAATACTTGGGATTACAGTACTAATAATGTAATAGATAATAATGTAATCCAAAATATATTTTGTGAAGAAATAAAATTACTGGTTGCCAAGATATTCTTCTGGTATTGGTGCAAGTGACTCGTGACGTTAGTTAAGCCCCAAAGTACCTTACACTACTCCAGACTGCGTGGTATCGGGCCGCTGGTGGTGGAGGCGGCTGGTGTTCCTGCTCTGGATGATGATGGCAGCACAGGTGTTGGTCAAGAGTTACTCCGGGAACCTCATGTCAGGTCTGGCTGTGAGACACATCAAGCAACCATACCAGACTCTCCGCAGTGTGGTGGACGACCCCTCTGCCATTATGATGTGGTTCACAGATTCAAAAGATTCGCAGAATTTAAATGTATGCCAATGTTCGACGCTTATCTCATGCATATTTATGAAATATGTGCATTACACATTCTTAGCTGCATATAATATATTACTTTTCCAGGAGATGAAAATTTATTTTTCCATTGCACAGTCATCGTGTCAAATGGACAACCAGTTAAGATTTTCGTATTAGTTAATACGAAAGATATAAGATTTTCATCTTAGATCTTTCGACATGGATTGAACTGAAAATGTGTTCATATCCACTTACTAAATGGCAATTTTGCCTTTGCAACGACTAATTTCGATTTTGCACTCAAACTTGCGTGTAGATACAAAGCATTAGATGTTTGGGAAGTTCTTATACTATAAGCATGCTGGGATATACGTAATTTTAAGGATTTTTCCTGTTTGTCCCAGGTACACAGACTCACAATCATTGCAGGGAATCGAATACACACAACCTGCTGTACCAGAGAAGGTTTTTATTTAATTGGACTTGATCGTATTATTAGTGAACACCAATTTGATATTAAGGTTCATAAACACTGGAGAAAGTTTCTCAAGTCCCATCACATAAGCTACGACCAATGAGTTTCTAATTTCTGGTTTCGCTTTGGGGACATGGTTGTAAAACGTACGTTTAGCTTGCCCAAACGACTCTCAAATTTAACTCAAATTTAAACAAATTAACTCATACATATTAAAATAGCCAGAACTCATACATATTAAAATAGCCAGATTTATCATTTTATAAGAACAAAATTAGAAAAATATATAAATTCAGGAAAATTTGGCTTATTAGGCAAATCGTGCCTTGCATA